>NW_027211681.1:29250000-29287500 GCF_022749685.1 Semicossyphus pulcher
TGAGGTCAAAGTTCACAGGTATGGAAACTTCAATGACTGTAGTGATTGTTTTAGTTACGTCTCCACTCGCGGATCGTCCTCCGCTCTGCTCACCTGGAACTGATCGGCTACAGGAGCCGAATTTGTCAACAGAGCTGTCAATCATCATTTTGACAGCATCAAATAACTAATTAAAAATAAACTTGTGAGTAAAATGAACACTGTGACAAAAATCAGCAGGATAAGAACTAACTATAATGACAGAAACATGTTTGAGAAAAATGTATTTGACGTGTATTTAGATTTTATAGTTTGACTCATGTCCCATCTGTTAACATGGAGGAGGCGGGGCTTATGAGCTATACTGCAGCCAGGCAGCAGGGGGTGACAGAGAGGGTTTGGCTTCACTGTTAGGGAGCCGTCATGTCGGCCATCTTTTTATACAGTCTGTGGTTTCAACTCAAACGAAGAGCTAGCATTACATGTTTAAAAAAACAAAAGGGTCCTTGAAACAAATTATCTTTAAAATAAAAGGTTAACTTACTCGATGTTAGTTATGCTAGCTAGCTAGTTAGCCCGCTAGCTATCTGTTGCTATGCAACAGGAGCGGCATTTGGTGATGCAAGGGTAAGGGTGGGAACAGCTGGTGACGCAAACAGGAAACCCTTCATAGACCAGACCATCTGATTTCAGTTCAGCTTTAACGTCTACACAGGCTACGAATGACTCATCCTCCGTCTACCGCTTCCTTCGAGGGCTGCAGGCCCCGGACTGGGGCTCTGGATTGGGGCTCTGGATTGGGGCTCTGGATTGGGGCTCTGGATTGGGGCTCAGCTCTTGTGTGTTTCTTGCATGTATACATGCATTTTGATGAAAGCATCTCATGCCTTCGAGATGATAAAGACCATGAACTTGATGGATTTAAGCCTCCTTGACAGCAATTCTAGTGCAAATGTAATCAGGCCTTACACGGAGCCTTGTGGTATGCCACAACAGATGGTGATGAAAATGATTAAATGTTTTCCATAACTGATACCGACCCTTTAGTTCAGGCTGTGTTTCGTCTCACACTTATTACAAACTCAGAAACCTGTTGTTTAAATTTAAATAATTACGATGACTCAACAGATCGTCCTGAACGGCAACATCTCCTGATTTTAGAAGAAACGAATCCCTTGTGATCACAGCCAAATGTGTTCTTTGTGTTTGCTGTGTTGATGCAGGTTGTAGTTAGTTAGTCTTTTATCAGCTCTGTTAAAGCAGCATGTCAGTACCAGTGCTGGCATACAATATAGAAGTAGTGAATGACCCTTAAGCAAAGGATGTCGAATCACTGGTCCTCTACCTTCCTAACTTCCCTCAGCTCCTCAATGTCAGCCTGTTCTCCCTGACACTCAGCATATCCTGTCCTGAGCTCCTTTAGTTACATTTCTCCTTAGTTCAGTGGTTCTTTACCGCCTCCGTTCCCTGGTCCATCACCTCACTGAGTCCACATATCTGTGTTTTCATTTTGGCTGCTGTTTCCTGTTCTGGTGTCCTTGCTCCCCTGACTTCCTTAGATTCTTGGTTCCTTGGGTTCAGTTCCTTGTGCTATCTTCTGAGGCCTTTGGTTCCTTTAAGCTCGCCCTGCATGTTGGTTCCACTGTTCCTGTAAATCTGTTTCTTTAGTATTTCACACAGTGGATCATAGGTTCTTTTGTCCGACTGTTCATTGAATCTGTGATTTCCTTTGCAAATTTACCTGGTTCTTCTGTCCTAAGTCCTGGGCTCCCTTGGAGCTATAGATCACAGAGCCCGTAGTTCCAAGGATCCTTAGATCAAGGCCTACCTTAAAGCCTTTGGTTCTTGGGACCACAGTTCTTGGTATCCTTTGTTCCTTTATACTGTGTTCCCTAGGTTCCTTTGTCTACTGTTCCTTACTTCCTTTGCTAACTGAGTACCTTAGGGTCCTGGTTCAGCTGTTGTAGGAATCTTCAGTTACATGGCCCCCGTGATATTACAGCTGCATTTCCACCAAAACTACACCAGACTTTAGTCCCAGGAGCTTCCTATAGGAGGAGACGATTAGGCACATTAGTCTGCTGTAGTGTGGAGTACGTCCTATAGTTCCTAGTCCCTGGGGAAAGTTCCTTTGGTGGAAACACAACTTATGGTTCCTGGACTCTCCCTACCTATCACCTTAGGTTCTCTGGTCCACAGTTCCTTGCATCCTTAAGTCCTTGGTGACTTGATGCCTGTGTTCTGTGGTTCCTCAGTTCTGTGGTTCCTGTGTTTCTGATATGCTTTTCATAGGCCTAGCTCCATCCATCCATGTGTGGGATGCCATGACCAAGCAGACACTGTCCATCCTCCGCTGTTCTCATGCCAAAGGTGTTGGCTACGTGAACTTCAGCGCTACAGGAAAGCTGCTGCTGTCAGTGGGAGTGGAGCCTGAACACACCATCACAGTGTGGAGGTGGCAGGAAGGTACAGACGTTATTTTCATATTCTCAGAGCATTAAAAATCTGTGTAAAGATCTAAACTGAAGAGGCTGCTGCGTTCTCGGGGGGTAAGGTCTGCAGTAATCTTTAACTTCTCCGCCAGGCACCAAGGTGACAAGTAAAGGAGGTCACGCTGAGCGGATCTTCGTGGTGGAGTTCAGGCCGGACTCTGATACCCAGTTTGTGTCTGTGGGAATCAAACACATCAAGTTCTGGACTCTGGTTGGAGGTTCGCTCATGTACAAGAAAGGAGTGATCGGCTCGGTGGAGGACGGCCGCATGCAGACCATGCTGTCTGTCGCCTTTGGTGCTGTAAGATAAAGTCGAACGTTTGACTCACATATTAAATCAAACATCAACGTCATGAACTAAGTCATTGTTTGCTCCATCCAGAACAACCTGACGTTCACTGGTGCTATCAATGGAGACGTTTTCGTATGGAGGGAACACTTCCTCATCAGAGTGGTGGCCAAGGCGCACAGCGGCCCGGTCTTCACCATGTACACCACCCTGAGGGACGGACTCATCGTCACGGGGGGAAAGGAACGGCCGTGAGTACTCCGAAACAAACATTATGGTTGCTTCATATTCATGTGACATGCTCAGGGTACTTAACCTTTCAGGACGTGTTTCTTGGCAACTCCTGACTGACGAGTTGAAGGCCAATGATGCACTAAAGTCATCCAGGGAACAGAGATGGACAGAAACAAACCACACAGACGCTCCATCAGCAGGAGTCTGAGCTGCAATGGAGACAAAAGGACACAATCCTGGAGCCAGGGGTCTGGCTGCAGTTGGTTTGGTTTATCGGAGCCACTCATATCTCCCAGGGCCAACCTAGTAGCGTGTGAGCCCCTTGATTTAAACGAGCACCGCCAAACGTGATTTACTCACCGTCTTTCTCCTGTTGGTCTGTTGGGCAAATGGCACAGTGAGTGAGATCGGATAGAGGCCACTCTTGGATGGGACACTGATTCGTTGTGGAGAAGTGCACTAAGCTCACTATGACAATAAAAGCATAGATGGAAAGACATTGAACAAGGTACAGAAGGATGCCATATTCAAAGTGTGATTGACAGAGACATGTTTAAGGAAAATGAAAGAATGTTTGACACAGTTACTACTCGGCTGGTTGACTCATCACTCCACGTTTAAAGCAGGAACCTTTGACAACAGATCGACACAGTGGGCATGAAGGCATCACAACAATAGACACAATCATCGATGGAGGTCAACTTAAAAGCTTTCAAACATTAAAGAGAGAATTTGATTCGGAGAACTCGGACGTTTACAGGTACCTACAGGTTTTTTGAAAAGACATAAAACCAGATTTTCCAAAGGAACCAAACAAAGTAACACTGAGCAGGGCATATAACGATCATACAGGAAGTGATATCAGCCACGATCAAGGCTGTGTGGGGAGACAAATGTAGACCATACTCATGCAGACAGCTGAGAGCACCTCTGGGTGCTATAGTGCTCTATCTATGTAACCGTACAGTGGAGGATGTTCAGTGTGAGGACCGATACTTGGTTAAAGTAAAGGCGATCACCAGCAGGCGGTGCAGGGAGGAGCCTCCCTCTGTGAGACACTGGCTGAGGAGATATAAGAGATGGAAAGACTCACATAAACTGAGTGGGAAAATGGACGGTCCCCACGACCCACACAGAGTTGTATCACACTGACACGATCTGTTCATTTGTACTCTATCATGTCTTATCATGTATCTGTGTAAGAATCTATGTGACAGGTAGATATACAAATGTAGCTACACTATGTTTGTTTAATTGTCTTAACAAACACAAATCTATGAAATACAAGTTTCAAAAAAAGAAAATAAAAGCATGACGTTTGTGTTCTGACAGGACTAAAGAGGGCGGAGCTGTGAAGCTCTGGGACCAGGAGATGAAGCGCTGCAGAGCATTTCAGCTGGAGACGGGGCAGCCGGTGGAGAACGTGCGATCGGTCTGCAGAGGGAAGGTACGAGACGGATGCGATTATAAAACTCTTACATGAACACGAAACAGGGTGCAGTCAGTTTCAGGGGTCGTTTGCACAGTGCCTCCATGTGCATCTGCTATTTTTCATTCAGTTATAAACATTTGTTTATTTGAGTCTGTTTTTAATGATGTCTGTATCAACTAGTTCCACCAGATTTTAGGGACACTAAAGTAATTAATTAAAGATGTTTCAACATCTCCAAACTTTCTGACACGTGTCTTGTCCCTGATGATCCAGGGTAAAATCCTGGTGGGGACCAAAGATGGAGAGATCATCGAGGTTGGAGAAAAGAACGCTGCCTCCAACACCATGATCAATGGACACACTCAGGGAGGGATCTGGGGTTTGGCGACTCACCCGTTCAAAGACGTCTTTATCTCGGCCAGCGATGACGGGACCATTCGAATATGGGACCTGGCTGATAAGGTACAGGGCTGAGGTCTGAGACAGCATGGAGGTGTTGGTTAGCTCCACTAATTACACAGCTACACTGTTATCTTGTTTTCTATGTTAGAAACTTCTGAACAAGGTGAGTTTAGGTCATCCTGCCAAGTGCACCTCCTACAGTCCCAACGGAGAGATGGTTTCCATTGGGATGGAGAACGGAGAGTTCATCGTCCTGCTGGTCAACTCCCTCACCGTGTGGGGCAAGAAGAGAGACCGCAGTGTCGCCATCCAGGACATACGGTACAAACTCCGCCTCTAAAAGATATCAGGACATCATCCCTTAAAGCGCTCGTGTTGAACATCAAACAACTAAACATTAAAGTCAAGTTTGTTTCTGTGGTTCAGGTTCAGTCCAGACAACAGATTCCTGGCAGTGGGTTCATTAGAAAGTGCAGTGGATTTCTACGACCTCTCTCTGGGACCATCCCTGAACAGGATCGGTTACTGTAAGGACATCCCCGGCTTTGTCATCCAGATCGACTTCTCTGCTGACAGCAAACACATCCAGGTAAGAAACACGCAGAACCTGGACCCCTTTGGAATTAGTGGAAAACGTAGGTTTGATTACGTTCAGTGCTCCTGTTGCCGTAACCTGTGACATCTATTAATGGCTCCTTGTTCTGTAGTTTATGTTTTTAAATGGGAGCAGCATACATTGCATTGAATTGACGAATCTCCTATATTTCGCTCCCAGGTGTCCACTAGCACCTACACCCGGCAGGTGCATGAAGTTCCCTCTGGGAAGATGGTCACAGAGCAGGCTGTCTTTGAGAGGATCACCTGGGCTACCTGGACCAGGTGGGGCTGGCTATGAAATGCAGCATGGGTCAGATGCTCTAACATCCTTCATAACGTGATAAGCTTCGGAAACATGCTGATAAACTGTGGACGTCCATTTACTGTTTTTATCGAAGGACTCCTCCAGATTTAAGCTGAGGGGACCACAGAGATTCATTAACATGAGCTAACAGTAGAGCTAACAGTAGAGCTAACAGTAGAGCACAGAGAGCTAACCGTAGAGCTAACAGTAGAGCACAGAGAGCTAACTGTAGAGCTAACCGTAGAGCTAACCGTAGAGCTAACAGTAGAGCACAGAGAGCTAACTGTAGAGCTAACTGTAGAGCTAACAGTAGAGCACAGAGAGCTAACTGTAGAGCTAACAGTAGAGCACAGAGAGCTAACCGTAGAGCTAACAGTAGAGCTAACAGTAGAGCTAACAGTAGAGCACAGAGAGCTAACCGTAGAGCTAACAGTAGAGCACAGAGAGCTAACTGTAGAGCTAACCGTAGAGCTAACAGTAGAGCTAACAGTAGAGCACAGAGAGCTAACTGTAGAGCTAACTGTAGAGCTAACAGTAGAGCACAGAGAGCTAACTGTAGAGCTAACAGTAGAGCACAGAGAGCTAACCGTAGAGCTAACAGTAGAGCACAGAGAGCTAACCGTAGAGCTAACCGTAGAGCTAACAGTAGAGCTAACAGTAGAGCTAACAATAGAGCACAGACAGCTAACTGTAGAGCTAACAGTAGAGCTAACAGTAGATCACAGAGAGCTAACCGTAGAGCCATCAGTAGAGCTAACAGTAAAGCACAGAGAGCTAACCGTAGAGCTAACAGTAGAGCACAGAGAGCTAACCGTAGAGCTAACAGTAGAGCATAGAGAGCTAACTGTAGAGCTAACAGTAGAGCTAACAATAGAGCTAACAGTAGAGCACAGAGAGCTAAGAGTAGAGCTAAGAGTAGAGCTAAGAGTAGAGCTAACAGTAGAGCTAACAGTAGAGCTAACAGTAGAGCACAGGCAGCTAACCGTAGAGCTAACCGTAGAGCTAACCGTAGAGCTAACCGTAGAGCTAACAGTTGAGCACAGAGAGCTAACCGTAGAGCTAACTGTAGAGCTAACAGTAGAGCACAGAGAGCTAACCGTAGAGCTAACAGTAGACCACAGAGAGCTAACTGTAGAGCTAACAGTAGAGCTAACTGTAGAGCTAACAGTAGAGCTAACAGTAGAGCTAACTGTAGAGCTAACTGTAGACCACAGAGAGCTAACTGTAGAGCTAACTGTAGAGCTAACTGTAGACCACAGAGATCTTACTGTAGAGCTAACTGTAGAGCTAACAGTAGACCACAGAGAGCTAACCGTAGAGCTAACAGTAGACCACAGAGAGCTAACTGTAGAGCTAACAGTAGAGCTAACAGTAGAGCTAACTGTAGAGCTAACTGTAGACCACAGAGAGCTAACTGTAGAGCTAACTGTAGAGCTAACTGTAGACCACAGAGATCTTACTGTAGAGCTAACTGTAGAGCTAACAGTAGACCACAGAGAGCTAACTGTAGAGCTAACTGTAGACCACAGTAGAGCTAACAGTAGACCACAGAGAGCTAACAGTAGAGCTAACTGTAGACAACAGAGAGCTAACTGTAGACCACAGTAGAGCTAACAGTAGAGGTAACTGTAGAGCTAACTGTAGACCACAGAGAGCTAACCGTAGAGCTAACCGTAGAGCTAACCGTAGAGCTAACTGTAGAGCTAACTGTAGACCACAGAGAGCTAACCGTAGAGCTAACCGTAGAGCTAACCGTAGAGCTAACCGTAGAGCTAACTGTAGAGCTAACTGTAGACCACAGAGAGCTAACCGTAGAGCTAACCGTAGAGCTAACTGTAGAGCTAACCGTAGAGCTAACCGTAGAGCTAACTGTAGAGCTAACCGTAGAGCTTACTGTAGAGCTAACTGTAGACCACAGAGAGCTAACTGTAGAGCTAACTGTAGACCACAGAGAGCTAACAGTAGAGCTAACTGTAGACCACAGAGAGCTAACTGTAGAGCTAACTGTAGACCACAGAGAGCTAACTGTAGAGCTAACTGTAGACCACAGAGAGCTAACTGTAGAGCTAACTGTAGACCACAGAGAGCTAACCGTAGAGCTAACCGTAGAGCTAACTGTAGACCACAGAAAGCTAACCGTAGAGCTAACCGTAGAGCTAACCGTAGAGCTAACTGTAGAGCTAACTGTAGACCACAGAGAGCTAACCGTAGAGCTAACCGTAGAGCTAACTGTAGAGCTAACCGTAGAGCTAACCGTAGAGCTAACCGTAGAGCTTACTGTAGAGCTAACTGTAGACCACAGAGAGCTAACTGTAGAGCTAACTGTAGACCACAGAGAGCTAACAGTAGAGCTAACTGTAGACCACAGAGAGCTAACAGTAGAGCTAACTGTAGACCACAGAGAGCTAACAGTAGAGCTAACTGTAGACCACAGAGAGCTAACTGTAGAGCTAACTGTAGACCACAGAGAGCTAACTGTAGAGCTAACTGTAGACCACAGAGAGCTAACCGTAGAGCTAACCGTAGAGCTAACTGTAGACCACAGAAAGCTAACCGTAGAGCTAACCGTAGAGCTAACCGTAGAGCTAACTGTAGAGCTAACTGTAGACCACAGAGAGCTAACCGTAGAGCTAACCGTAGAGCTAACTGTAGAGCTAACCGTAGAGCTAACCGTAGAGCTAACCGTAGAGCTTACTGTAGAGCTAACTGTAGACCACAGAGAGCTAACTGTAGAGCTAACTGTAGACCACAGAGAGCTAACTGTAGAGCTAACTGTAGACCACAGAGAGCTAACAGTAGAGCTAACTGTAGACCACAGAGAGCTAACAGTAGAGCTAACTGTAGACCACAGAGAGCTAACTGTAGAGCTAACTGTAGACCACAGAGAGCTAACAGTAGAGCTAACTGTAGACCACAGAGAGCTAACTGTAGAGCTAACTGTAGACCACAGAGAGCTAACTGTAGAGCTAACTGTAGACCACAGAGAGCTAACCGTAGAGCTAACCGTAGAGCTAACCGTAGAGCTAACTGTAGAGCTAACTGTAGACCACAGAGAGCTAACCGTAGAGCTAACCGTAGAGCTAACCGTAGAGCTAACTGTAGAGCTAACTGTAGACCACAGAGAGCTAACCGTAGAGCTAACCGTAGAGCTAACCGTAGAGCTAACTGTAGAGCTAACCGTAGAGCTTACTGTAGAGCTAACTGTAGACCACAGAGAGCTAACTGTAGAGCTAACTCTAGCCCTGACAGAACCCGGGCACAGGGAACATACTGCACATCAAAGGAACATGGCGGTTGTTCTGTGCGGTTGGGAAAGAGGCTCATACAGACATAATAACCCTCATATTGATCTGGTGTTGTGCTTTGTTTCCCAGCATCCTGGGCGACGAGGTTCTCGGTGTTTGGCCTCGTAACGCAGAGAAGGCCGACGTTAACTGTGCTTGTGTTTCACACGCCGGCCTCAACCTGGTGACCGGAGACGACTTCGGCCTCATCAAGCTCTTTGACTTCCCGTGTTCAGAGAAGTTTGTGAGTGATTTTTTTACAGTGGATTCTGGATGAATGGGGGCAGTGGACCAGGTGACCTCAACACCTGTTTGTACCTCTTCATCTTTCACAGGCAAAACACAAGAGGTACTTCGGCCACTCGGCTCACGTGACAAACATTCGCTTCTCCTGTGATGATAAATATGTCATCAGTGCCGGAGGCAGTGACTGCAGGTGAGAGTCAGTCATTCAGAGAAAACACCTGAAGCTTCAGATTCACTCAGTGAGTCAGAGCACCGAGAACACGAGGACGCACAGTCACCCAGGGCCATCAGGGAATAATAACATCTCACACTTCTTTACGATTGTTAAGAAAACACATAAAAACCTCCTGTTATGGTCTCATTTCCTTCTTTACCACCTGATCGAGGTGTCCCTATCAGGAGGTTACCGACTTTATGGCAGCCACATAATCAGAACATTTCTGCTAATAGCTAACAGCTAACAGCTTGTCGCCTGTTGTTCCCTCATGAACACATCGAACAAAGGACATCTGTCACTATGAAATCATCAGGTTAAACTCAAAGACTGATCAGACTTCACATTCATCCTTCTGTTTCTGTCCTACAGTTTGTTTGTGTGGAAATGTCAGTGAGAGCTCCATACACCTGTCGAGTCCACCTGGATCCTCCTGCTCCTCCTCCTCCTCCTGTGATGCTGCACTCACCTCTGCTGACCCTTTACCTGAAGTCACTGCGGACAGGAAGTGTGAAAACAGAACTGAGCTGTGCTGACTGAGGGACTTGAACCTGTGATGTTGTGCTGGTGGACGCTCCGTCTCCCAGCGGTCCAGTCAGAGCTGATTTAGTCTCTCCCCGTTGTGACGTCGTTCTCTTTGTATATGTGAACTTTCTGTTTCAGGTGTTCGTCGTGCAGGTTTTCTTCTCAGCCTGATTAGAGAGCTGTAGCTGTGTGATGTAGCATCCTCTGTGTGTCGGGACGTGCGGCGTCCCCTCTGCGCGTGTCGGGACGTTGGGACGTGCGGCATCCTCTCTGTTGGGACGTGCGGCATCCTCTCTGCATGTGTCAGGATGTGCGGCGTCCCCTCTGCACGTGTCGGGACGTGCGGCCTCCCCTCTGTCAGGACGTCGGGACGTTCGGCGTCCCCTCTGCGCGTGTCGGGACGTTGGGATGTGCGGCATCCTCTCTGCGTGTGTCAGGATGTGCGGCGTCCCCTCTGTCGGGACGTCGGGACGTGCGGTGTCCCCTCTGTCGGGACGTGCGGTGTCCCCTCTGTCGGGACGTGCGGCGTCCCCTCTGCGCGTGTCGGGACGTGCGGCGTCCCCTCTGTCAGGACGTGCGGTGTCCCCTCTGTCGGGACGTGCGGCGTCCCCTCTGCGCATGTCGGGATGTGCGGCGTCCCCTCTGCGCGTGTCGGGACGTGCGGCGTCCCCTCTGTCAGGACGTGCGGTGTCCCCTCTGTCGGGACGTGCGGCGTCCCCTCTGCGCATGTCGGGATGTGCGGCGTCCCCTCTGTCGGGACGTCGGGACGTGCGGCGTCCCCTCTGCGCATGTCGGGATGTGCGGTGTCCCCTCTGTCGGGACGTCGGGACGTGCGGCGTCCCCTCTGTCGGGACGTCGGGACGTGCGGCGTCCCCTCTGTCGGGACGTCGGGACGTGCCTTTCTCACAAACTCTGACCAAACGTTTGATACGACTTTATTCATAATGCTGGTGCTATGAACCGGGATCATTTAGGGCTTTTTACTGAACATTGTTGTTGTTTTGTAATCGTCTCATGCACTGATACTGACATTAGAGAAAGACGGATCTGTGTTTGATCCCAGATATTTAAAGTGTGAAAATAGTTTGTTAAAATAAGAATTCTACCTCAAAATAAGATAAAGTGAATAAATAATATTTAAGGTAGAAACATATATGAAGTAGAGTAGAGTTTAGGTCGAGCAGATCATGATGTTGTTTGTCTGCTGTAGAAATGAAACTTGAACAAACGTCTGAACAGGATTTAAAGGGAAACACGAACCAAAAGGTTTCAGTCACAGCCACCTTTTCTTACAGGAACAAACTGGTTCTCAAAGGAACCCAACAGATATAAATATATAGTGTCGTTAAGGAGAATCCATACAGAATTCAGAGTGGTAACAAATGGTCACAATTATTTTCTTGTGACTGTCCCCAGTAACGATCTGTGTTTTATAGGATGTGTTTTTTGCGAGGCTCCACGTGGTGACTGAAGTTAGTTTGACCGAATGGACACCCTTTAGGCCCCTCCCCCTCCCTTTAAGCGTTCAGAACCTCAGCTGGAGCAGCTGCTGCATGACTGTTGTATTTTAATTGATAGAGTTTTAAAGGTTAAATGTTATCTTAACAAATGATAGCACAAAAATCATGCTGATGCAACAACAAACATTCTCCATGTTCATCTGTCAGCACACCTGCTTCCTGCAGGGTGAAAAGAAGAAATGAGTCATTATGGCTTCAAACTGTTTCTGTTCCATTTTTCTGCTTTTTGTCTTTTTGTAAACGTAGGTTTGAGTTTCACATGTTGGGTTCGGGCTGTCGGTCGTCACTCTGGCCTAAAAGATTAATTAATGAAAGGCTAAAATCATCTGCAGATTTATCAATAACCAAAATAATTGTTAGTTGCCGCCTGAGGCCTCTTGACAAACTGTTAAAGACCAGTGGAAACATACATGAAGTCATTATCCTCAGAAGAGTCAGCAGCAGAGCTTTTTTCTCAACGTATGACACGAGGAGTTCCACAGGGTTCAACGTTGGGTCCCCTTTTATTTAACTTTTATTTGTCTTGAGCAAACCTTACCTGTGGAGAACATTCTTTATTCTTCATTCTTTTGATTATCCAGGTGAAAAGTTTAACCTGTGCTCCGAGTAAAACTGAAGGCAACCATAGCAACTGTACTGATGCTCCATGTAGAGACAATAAGAGACGAAAACACAAAGTGAAGTCTATCAGTCTGTGATCTTTTAACATCAGGACACTATGTGTAATGATAGAATGTCCCCATAAATACAGATTCAATGATAATTAGTATATGTAGGTATGATCCTGGTGGTTCAGTAACAGCAGACAGATTTTGTCAAATCAGAGCTGTTTGTGTTTCTGTGAGTGTCTCTTAGAGAATCTGAAGCTCCACTGATCTGAAACAAACTGTCGTCACTTCACCGAGGATGTTTACAGCCTGAAGAAAACTGAACATGTCCAGGGAGTGTTTAGCCTAGCTTAGCACAAAGACTGGTAGCAGGGGGAAAGTGTTAGCATGAAATGATTTGTTAAATTGTTGTGTTAATCCTTCCTCCATCAGACTCACGTTTAGATGTGTTCCCTCCACCTGCTGCTCTTTCAGTCAAACTAAAGAAAAGACGTCTCTCTTCTGTTTTCTGGGATTTTTGGATCCAGTTTGCCAAAAATCTGTTTGGATATTTTATATTTTCTGTGTTTTTTCATCAAAATAAAAGTTTACAGCGTATTAAAAGGAAATCTGGTTGTGGTAAAAATGTAAAGATACATGTTTTACAATAAAAGTATGAAAGTGAAAATGTCTGCAGTGAGACTTGTTGATTTTATGGAACACATTTAGTGCCACAATCAGTAATGATCGCATGATTAGACTAATTAATTGACATGAGAATATACAGTGTATATACGTAAATATGATATTGTGTTTATAGATTAAAAGTAACAAACCGTAAACACAAACAGCAGTTAGTTGTTTGTAGGATGGTTTGATTTGTTTATTATGGTGTCGTGCATACGACAACATGCCCAGCCCAAGTAGGCTTACAAGACACCATTAGTAACAAAAAGACCTGAGGTAGACACGTGACAGGATGTTAACAGTGCGAAAGGAGGAGGAATAAAAAGTAGTGCTTATGCAGAGGATTACTTCAGTTTATCATTAAGTTTATTACATAAATGTAGCTGCAGGTTATTGGTCTTAATTCAGGCCTGTTGACGATACAGTAATGCAGTGCAGTTCCTCTCCGGACCGGCAGGAGGCGCTGTCGGCTCGTCCTGACCTGTCAGCTAACTGTCATGGCGGCTCCCTGTCGGAGGTTTATCTCACGGTGAAACTCTACTAACAGATCAGCGGTTGATTTCAGGATGAGCTGAAGGCAGAAACACGTCACTGTCAGGTGAGAAGTGAAGCTGAAACAGAACCAAAGTTTACCTGAAACCATTTTAATGTCTCCGTTCAGTTTGACACCTTTAGAGCAAAACGAAACGACACTGGTGTGTTTTCTAACCGTGATCCGTTCTCCTCTCCTGCACGCCTCGCCAAACTTCATTCAAACATGTAGTTTGTCAGCGCTGACAGGGTGAGACAGTGAGACATCTAAGCCTAAGCCTGTGTTTCTGAAGCGGCTGCTTCTTATAGTAAATTCGGCGTAAAAAAAAATCCACAACACATCTCTTATTTTCGCTATAGATCACAGTTCATCCTGCTCTGCTCTTAATATCATTAAAAGTGCTTTTAAATGCTTGGTGTCGGTACCTTTTCTACATAACTTGATTCATATTTCTCTGAGTTTTGAAGTAATTCTTTTAAATTCGGCATCATTTTAATTTAGTTACATTTCCATTTATTCACCTACCCTCACTGGTATTAACAGTATATCACCTGATGCTTCTGGACGGTTGATTCTCTTCTGTACTGTTGCCAGATGTGAACTTTAAGTATTGTGATGGTTTCACCTGTCAGAACAAAGAGTCACACTTTGTTTCTGGTTGTGCTTTCAAACTCGGCCTTCATGTAATCCACCGAGCAGCTCTGAGTCCACTGACAGCACCAATTAACTTTGGTGGTGCGTTCAAATGCTCATGGGACAGTGTGGGAGAAGCACGACTGATAAGATGTTTCTCTCTCTCCCTCTCTGCAGGTATGAATGTGATGTCATCAGTGATGCGGGGGGCCCGGCGGGTTGTCCACGCTGACCCGGCTCTGCTTTGTAACGTCCTGTCCCTGCCCCTCCTCTGTCCTGCTCGTAGCTCCGCCCCCCTGCTCACCTGTTCTCAGAACAGGAAGTTTGCCGTCAAACAGGTGAGGTTGACTTCCTGTTTGGTTATTCTAATAGGATGAAGCTTTAAGTCATAAAGAGGAACCAACATGGCTGCTGTGAGCTTATCATGTATCAATGACATGTAAGCTAATGCAGGTCATTCTACAGTCACAGCCTGACCCTCTTTATTATTGTTTTATTATCATTATGACAAAATGAATCTGCTTCATCTTAATGAGTCACGTAGCGTATCAACATGATAACATTAAAAATAATTCAGATAACAGCGCCATGTTTGAATGAATCCATGGGGACAGTTAAATATGATCAGCGATCTAACGATGTCGAATTCTTCATTACAAAGAGTTTCGTTGTGACGGCGGCTCAGAGCGGCCTCCGTGTTTAACACGGCAAACTAAATCTCACTTCCTGCTGAACCAACCACAGGCCCAGTCACTGCTCGGTCGTTTGTATATAAAGTTATTATTACTTCTGCTTACTTACATCAACGATGTTGTGATGTGTCAGCAGGTCAAAGGTCAGAAGAGGGAGCAGAAGAAGCAGCAGGTGAAGGCTAAAGCGGACAAACAGGAAGTGGAGATCAGGCAGAGGATGACGGTGGCGGCGCTCGCTGAGGCCATGAACAAAGACTTTGGTAAAAACAGAGATCCACATCAGTGTTCACCGAGTCTGTGTCGATAAAGTTTAATCTAAATGTTCTTCATGGTTCAGATCACGTGTTTGAGGCTCTGCTGAACACGGCCGTGGACCTGGACTCTCTGGAGCCTGACTCGGTGCTGGACGAGAAGTGGATCAAAGAGGTGGTGACTCGATCAGGGATGAAATTCAGATGGGCCAAACTGAGCGAGAGCCGAGAGAGAGCCAACAGAGACGCACACAGGAGGTATGACATCATGCTGTGATGTCACTGATGATGTGGCAGGAAGAAGCGTACTCTGCTATTTAAGCTAAGCTAGGCTAATGTCATTGTTTATCCTGTCGTCAGAACACGACTACTGACCGACCAATCAGAACACGAGCACTCTGGCTGATATCAGACTCGTTCGAGATGAGCGAGGCCTGCGCAGAATCGATCGCCGCCTCGCCAAGCACATCACATGACGGTTAGATTGTTGTCCGACTTGCTCTGAAAACCCGACTGCGCGAGGCTTTGAAGTCCCGCGGAGCGAGGCGGCCGCAGTTTTCAGGGCCAGGCACCGCAGTTTCTCTCCACCGACTGCAGAACGCCGTGCATGACTGCAATCGGCTACTCTGGCCTGTTGTCGATGCGACCGGCAGTCATTTCGAACGCGACGATAGTGAAGAACACGCTTTAAATAAAGTTTTTTTTAAAAGCTGCAGCTCAGTGAGCACGTCATGTTTATGTATATGAGATATGAATGTTTGACCTTTGACCCCATCAGACCTCCAGCTGACCCATCCAGCCTGAAGGCCCGCCCCCCGGTGGTCACCATCATGGGTCACGTGGATCACGGTAAGACCACCCTGCTGGACAGCCTGAGGAAGAGCCAGATCGTGTCCACGGAGGCCGGAGGGATCACACAGCACATCGGAGCATTTCTGGGTAACGACAGCTCACCTGAGGATCCTCACCTGCTGTTTCATACAACTTTATCGACAAGATGTTCAATACAGAACAACAAAATAACAAGAACAAGCAGATAGTAAAGATGAAACTAAATATTGTTTTAAATAAAATAAATAAAAATAAGAACTGAAAAGTTTCTCTGAAAGACGACGTGACAAAGTCTGAAACTCAAAGAGCTTCTGAAAAAAGAAAAAACATAAAAATAGTATTTCAAAGTAAAAGCCTCCCGGTGTCGTGTTGGCTTTTATTGTGAAACATCTGCAGGAAGTTTTGAGATTCAGTCAAAGGAAGCTGAACTGCGGATGTTTTTGGTCTGTCGTTAAATAATGAATAAAGGTTTGTAAGTGCGTAAACAGACCTTTGGGTTTTTCTTCCAGTCCAGCTGCCTACAGGTGAGAAGATCACCTTCCTGGACACCCCGGGTCACGCTGCCTTCTCCTCCATGAGAGCCCGCGGAGCCAACGCCACTGACATCGTGGTCCTGGTGGTGGCGGCCGACGACGGCGTCATGAACCAGACCATCGAGTCCATCCATCACGCCAGGAGGGCCAAAGGTGAGCGCTCTGCCTAGCAGTCAGCGCTGAGGGCAGAGAGTGAGCTGTGATTCTGATATGTGTGTGTGTGTGTGTTCGGTCTGTGTGTGTGTGTGTGTGTTTGTTTCAGTCCCGGTGATCGTGGCAGTGAATAAGTGTGATAAGCCTCAGGCCGACCCTCAGCGGGTGAAGAAGGAGCTGCTGGCTCACGACGTGGTGTGTGAGGAGTTCGGAGGAGACGTTCAGGCGATCCACGTCTCTGCGCTCAAGGTGAATCACAACACATGTTCACTGTGGCGCCCCCTGCAGGCTGTCTGCAGCACTGTCTTTGAAGCAGGGAGAGATGAGGACATTTTTAATTAACATGATGACATCATCGCTGTTGTTGCTAGGGTGACAACCTGCTGGCCCTGGTCGAGGCCACGGTGGCGTTGGCGGAGGTTCTGGAGCTGAAGGCGGAGCCGAGCGGCGCAGTGGAGGGACTCATCATTGAGAGTCGCACGGACAAAGGCAAAGGGTGAGCCTCCGACGTAACCCGTGTTCTATGAGTTCTAGGTGTTCTGGTTCTGTGAGTTCTAGGTGTTCTGCTTCTATGTGTTTTAGATGTTCTCGTTCTATGTGTTTTAGATGTTCTGCTTCTATGAGTTCTAGATGTTCTGGTTCTATGTGTTCTAGATGTTCTGCTTCTATGAGTTCTAGATGTTCTGGTTCTATGTGTTTTAGATGTTCTGCTTCTATGAGTTCTAGATGTTCTGGTTCTATGTGTTCTAGATGTTTTCCTCCAAGTTGTTTTAGATGTTCTGGTTCTATGTGTTTTAGATGTTCTGCTTCTATGAGTTCTAGATGTTCTGGTTCTATGTGTTCTAGATGTTCTTCTTCTATGAGTTCTAGATGTTCTGGTTCTATGAGTTCTAGATGTTCTGCTTCTATGAGTTCTAGATGTTCTGGTTCTATGAGTTCTAGATGTTCTGCTTCTGAGTTCTAGATGTTCTGGTTCTATGTGTTTTAGATGTTCTGCTTCTATGAGTTCTAGATGTTCTGGTTCTATGTGTTCTAGATGTTCTGCTTCTGAGTTCTAGATGTTCTGGTTCTATGTGTTTTAGATGTTCTGCTTCAATGAGTTCTAGGTGTTCTTGTTCTATGTGTTTTAGATGTTCTGGTTCTATGAGTTCTAGATGTTCTGGTTCTACGTGTTCTACATGTTCTAGATGTTCTGGTTCTATGTGTTTTAGATGTTCTGCTTCTATGAGTTCTAGATGTTCTGGTTCTATGTGTTCTAGATGTTTTCCTCCAAGTTGTTTTAGATGTTCTGGTTCTATGTGTTTTAGATGTTCTGCTTCTATGAGTTCTAGATGTTCTGGTTCCATGTGTTCTAGATGTTCTTCTTCTATGAGTTCTAGATGTTCTGGTTCTATGAGTTCTAGATGTTCTGGTTCTATGAGTTCTAGATGTTCTGCTTCTGAGTTCTAGATGTTCTGGTTCTATGTGTTTTAGATGTTCTGCTTCTATGAGTTCTAGATGTTCTGGTTCTATGTGTTCTAGATGTTCTGCTTCTGAGTTCTAGATGTTCTGCTTCAATGAGTTCTAGGTGTTCTTGTTCTATGTGTTTTAGATGTTCTGGTTCTACGAGTTCAAGATGTTCTGGTTCTACGTGTTCTACATGTTCTGGTTCTATGAGTTCTAGATGTTCTGGTTCTATATGTTCTACATGTTTTGGTTCTACGGGTTCTTCATGTTCTGGTTCTATGAGTTCTACATGTTCTACTAGTTCTACATGTTCTGGTTCTATGAGTTCTAGATGTTCTGGTTCTATGAGTTCTAGATGTTCTGCTTCTGAGTTCTAGATGTTCTGCTTCTATGAGTTCTAGATGTTCTGGTTCTATGTGTTCTAGATGTTCTGGTTCTATGTGTTCTAGATGTTCTGCTTCTGAGTTCTAGATGTTCTGGTTCTATGTGTTTTAGATGTTCTTGTTCTATGTGTTTTAGATGTTCTGGTTCTATGAGTTCTAGATGTTCTGGTTCTACGTGTTCTACATGTTCTAGATGTTCTGGTTCTACGTGTTCTACATGTTCTGGTTCTATGAGTTCTAGATGTTCTGGTTCAGTGTCTGTGGTTATATGATGTCTGTGTGTTCCTCAGTCCGGTGACGACGGCCGTCATCCAGCGGGGGACGCTGAAGCGCGGTAGCGTCCTGGTGGCGGGGAGGAGTTGGGCTAAAGTCCGCTTCCTGTTTGACGAGAACGGGCGGGTGATGAAGGAGGCGGGGCCGAGCTCTGCAGTGGAGGTGGTTGGCTGGAAGGAGCTGCCATCCGCAGGAGAGGTGCTGCTGGAGGTGGAGTCAGAGGTGAGAACAACACACACATACAGTATACACCGTATGTGTGTATACTGGAGCCTCTGTTAACGTGTCTGTGTGTGTCTGTGTGTGTGTTCTTTGAGCAGCAGCGGGCCAGGGAGGTGGTGGAGTGGAGGAGTTATGAGGAGGAGCGGCAGAAGCTGCAGGAGGAGCAGGGCGCCATCGAGCTAAAACAGAAGCTGCACCTGGAGGAATACAGGAAGGAGAGGGCGGGGCTTATGCACCTGAGCTGGAGGAAGAGGAAGTGGGCTCTGTACCAGGCCAACAAGGAGAGGTATGCCGTGAGAGAGAGTGAGAGGACGCAGAGCAGCACGCTCAGCCTGCCGCTCATCATCAAAGGTGAGTTCATCTTCAGGTGTTCAGTCATGTAAGATATGTCCATGTCTCCACCTGTCTGACCTTTGACCTCTGCCCTCCAGGGGACGTGGACGGCTCAGTGGAGGCCATCTTGAACATCCTGGACAGTTACGACGCTCAGCAGCAGTGTCAGCTTGAGGTCGTGCACTGCGGCATCGGAGACGTCTCCGAGAACGACGTCAACATGGCGGACACATTCACAGGTAACAGCCTGCATGGTCAGAGAGGTCAGAGGTCACAGAGGAGAGAAGATGTTGTCATAAAAGAACTCTGCATGTGAATCCTCTTGTTCTCACTCCTTCCCTCAGGCTCCATTTACGGCTTTAACGTGGGGGCGAGCAAGCCAATCCAGCAGCTGGCTGCGCGGCGCGGCGTCCCGCTGCGACTTCACAACATCATCTACAAACTGATCGACGAGCTGAAGGAGGAGCTGAGCAGCAAACTGCCTCCACTCGTCTCTGAGAACGTCATAGGTCAGGACCACTTCCTGTTTACATGTTTACTTTACGGAGCTCTCTGTGATCGTTCCTCTGTAGAGACGGTTGTTTCTGTGAAACTTGTGATGTGTTTGAGTTCATGATTCCAGCTGGGAAAAACCAGGACTGTTATCTGACAGGAAGTTTTATGTCTGTTCAGGTGAGGCGACGGTGCTCGCCATGTTTGACGTCTCGGTGGGGAAGAAGAAGGTTCCGGTGGCCGGCTGTCGGGTTCAGAAAGGTCAGCTGGACCGAAAACAGAAGTTCAGACTGATCCGAGGCCGCGACACGCTGTGGGAGGGTGAGTCTCACCTGTGTTGATCTTTCACCTGAGACAGGTATTGATCACTAAGCTCATGAAACACACCACCATCAACATGTAACGTTCCTGTACTGTCCCTCTAATGTCCCTGTAACGTTCCTATACTGTTTTATCTGACCTTCCTCAAACGTTCCTGTGACGTTCTGCAGGTTCTCTGGCGGCGCTGAAGCACCACAAAGACGACGTGCAGACGGTGAAGACAGGGATGGAGTGCGGCGTCATGGCGGAGGGACATGGAGACTTCAGCCCCGGTGATGTCATCGTCTGCTTCGAGGAGCTGGATGCTCCGCAGGTCACCTCCTGGGACCCCGGCTTCTGACAGCAGAGGATCATGGGAAGTCTATCAAACTGCTGACACACAGACTTCCTGTTCGGTGGATGTTTAAAAGTAAATCTGATATTTAAGAATGTAAAACAGAGGTTCTTAGAGACTGCAGGTTACAATCCGACTGTTTCTCTCTGATGTAAACGCTGAACATGTGCTTACAGGTACAGTGTGAACACGAACAGCAGTCACATAGGGCTGAGTGATTATGCAACCCATGTGACCACTGTTACCATGGGAACACAGAACGTCTGCATGCACGAACCTTCAGAGCAGAAGCTCAAACTCAGCTCAGATACTTTAAGGTCTCAAAGCGAGCAGGACATCACAAACACCTGTTTCCATGAACACGTCCGAGTGATGTAACGTTCCATACAGGTGTGTCTAATAAAGTCACCACTTAGTGTTCTAACAGCGTGTCAGAGTTCCTCGTGTGCTCTGAGCTGCTCTAAAGACCTGCAGACGTGTCACACCTCATAACCTGCTGGACTGCAGCTGTTCCAGAAATCCCCACGCTCCCTGAATGTTACTGAGAAACAGAAGCAACAGGACTCAGACAGACAGACGTTCAGTTTCAGGTGTTTCAATAAAAACATGATTAATGTGAATCAACTATTTGAAAAGTGATTTTTGCAACACTTTTATTGATTCACTAAAAATAAACTCAGATACAACAACGTTTATAAAATCCTGCCCTCTGATTGGACATCTGCAGAAAAGAGTCACTTCCTCTTGGCCTTGCCGGGTTTGGCGAGCAGCGCCGGGTCAATCTGATCTGTGCTCAGCCCTCTGACGGAGAAGAGTCGGGCTGCGCGCTCCGCCAGCGTCCCCCCACACTTCAGACCTCGACTCATCAGTTCCTCCTTCAGGACGTCCAGACCCAGAGCCTCCAGCTGAGAGGCGGACGACAGCGAGGACACGTCCACCCGAGGACCGGCCCGCTGCTGAAGGGGGGGGGTTAATATCTGCAGCTTCTTAAACACAAAGATCAAAGGAACATGATTAAAGATTGCCGTTTCTTCACCCTGAAGAACGATGTTCTACAGTCATTAATATAAACTACCTGACGAGCATGTGAAGAACATCTCAGTGTTCATGTTTTTTAAACATTTCAAATGTCTCAATATAAATGAACGAGTTAAAAACAGCTCAGACCTCTTTACATGTTTTGATTTTAACTATCAAATCAGTTGAGACGATCAGAACCGGCTAATTAAACCAGAACACGGGCGTCGTGAGCTGAACGATCAATCCAATCAAACATGACGGACAGGTCACCGACCTGCTGAGACGGACAGCCGGACTCCTCTGCAGGTTTCTGATCATATGAGGGTCTCATGGTCTGCTGTCCGGGGGTCTCCGAGGGTCCGGGGGTCTCCGAGGGACCGGGGGTCTCCGAGGGTCCGGGGGTCTCCGAGGGTCCGGGGGACTCCGAGGGACCGGGGGTCTCCGAGGGACCGGGGGTCTCCGAGGGACCGGGGGTCTCATCGGTGGAGGAGGAGCTGCAGTCAGACGAGCTGAAAGACAGAGGGATGAAAATCAGGTCTCTGTCTGTCTGTGAGTCTGGATCAGGACTCAGGAGGTGTGATCTCTACCTGCTGCTCTGCTCAGGCTCCACCTCCATCTGTGTCGGCATGGTAACAGCAGCAGCGCCACAGCTGGAGGAGGACGTGGACGGAGACGACTCCTCATCTTCATCGTCCTCCTCTGAGCTCAGCAGCTCGCCCACGCCCGTCCTGTGATGTCACAATGCTTAATCACACACACGTTCACAGGGCACACGCACGCACGCACATTCACAGGGCACACGCACACACGCACGCACGTTCACAGGGCACACGCACGCACGTTCACAGGGCACACGCACACACGCACGCACGTTCACAGGGCACACGCACGCACGTTCACAGGGCACACGCACGCACACACGCACACACGCACACACGCACACACGCACACACGCACACACACACACACACACACACACACACACACACACACACACACGGCTCACCAGAAACACGCTGCTGACGCCGCCTTCTTCTTCTTCTTCTTGTGCGGCTGCTCGCTCTGACCCGAGCTCGCTCTTTTCACCGCTGAGGCGTCGTCAGCTTTCACCTGAGTGCTGGACGACGCCTGAAGACCTGAAACATGTTAAAGAAACCTGGTTAATGTAGTCATTCAAGAACTACAGAGCAGGTGAAGATGTCTGAAGGGGCGCCCCCCACCTTTGATGACCGAGTCCTCGAGTCTCTCCGACAGGTCGTGGCACTGCTGCTGGTACTCGGGGTCGGTGAAGTGATGTTTGGGCTCCGACAGTTTCCTCTGCAGACGCTCCAGACGTCGCTGCTCCTTCTCCGCCTCGCGCTCCGCCTGCTTCTTCAGCCACTCTGCCATCCTGAACACCACAGAAGAAGAGCTGTTATCAAAGACTGTGGCTGCTTCCCAAGTCTCTTATTTGATAGCTCCTCGCTCCTCGCTCCTCGCTCCTCGCCCGAACTGGAAGTAGTTCTGGAGCCGCCATATTGAGGACCGTCTCGAAGCTCTTATCGCTGCTCGAAGGAGCGAGGATCGAGGATGGAGGAGGGAGTTCCGAGGAGCGATAAGCGAGGATACACGAGAGCAGCCTCCACGGAAGTCTTTTACTGGCCGACACGCCCTCTTATTACAGATCAGTTAGTGATTGGACGCTGCAGCAGATCGGACTGATGTGAAAGTTCACAACATCACCGGAGTTTCATATCGCAGAGAGGAAGAAGCGGACCTTAAAACAGACTTTACAGGGCGCCTTGAAACCGACTATAAACAAAGTCGGTATAATGAGTTGGTATCTGACAAGCTGAGATCGTTTAGAACGAAATATTGATCATAACTTGTCGTAAAATATATAAAATGCAGTGAATAACTGCAGATTTGATCTGTTTTCTGAGTCAACATCTGATTAGAAATAAGTTGTCTAAAAATCAAAAGCAGCAAAAACAGATTCATTTCTATTAAATGTAATCTAAAGAAATACCTCTCGTCATGATCAGTTAGTCCCCTGCTAACTTTTATTACAGATGAATGAATGAATTCAGAGGGAGCAGGAGAGTCTCTCTGTCAGCAGGTAACACTACGTGTGAGCGTGATCATCAGTGAGGTCGGGTTTGATCAGCGTGACGTGATTTCTATTTATCCTGAAACTTTGAGCCTAATCAATAATGTCCATAGTTCATGAACAGACAGTATTTGGGCTGATTAAATAATTAACTCAGATCAGATGATCAGTGATCACAAATGTAAATAGTGAACAAATAATATAAAGACACAGTGCTGTAAGAAATGTCCGTCTGGCTCTGCAGCAGGAACACAGACTGCAGCCTGTTCTTCATGTGCAGGTGTTTGTTACACAGGTAACAGGTTACAGAGAGGAAACACTGTTACTGTGTGTTTTATTAGAATGAATACAGAGCACATGTGTGCAGACAGAAACAGCTGTTAAAGCAGACTGACAGCTGATCCAGCGGTGATCAGCTGACGCGATCATCACAAACGGACGTCGCAGCACGTGACGCTTCATCGGAAAGGACGTCTCATGTCTCTTAAAAAACATTTCCTCGTTTCCTCTCTCCTATACTGGTTTCCTCTCTCCGTGCATCTCTGGTGGGAGGGACTAAGACGCAAGTGAAGGAAGCATGGATGCAATTTAAGAGACCTGAGAAGCAGCCAAAATATACAGATGGCCAACATGACAGCTCCCTAACAGTGAAGCCAAACCCTCTCTAGCGCCCCCTGCTGCCTGGCTGCAGTATAGGTCATAAAGCCCGCCTCCTCCATGTTAACAGATGGGACATGAGTCAAACTATAAAATCTAAATACACGCCCGTTAAATTTTTCTCAAACATGTTTCTGTCATTATAGTTAGTTCTTATCCTGCTGATTTATGTCACAGTGTTCATTTTTCTGACAAGTTTATTTTTAATTAGTTATTTGATGCTGTAAAAATGATGATTGACAGCTCTGTTGACAAATTCGGCTCCTGCAGCCGATCAGTTCCGGGTGAGCAGAGCGGAGGACGATCCGCGAGTGGAGACGTCACTAAAACAATCACTACAGTCATTGAAGTTTCCATACCTGTGAACTTTGACCTCAGACCAACACAAGAAGCTGTTCTGCTGTTAAACACGCCGGCAAGTGAGATCCTTGCCTTTCAGTGAGTTAAGTGCGTGTTTGGGTTAGCGGAAGCGGCTACGACGGCACCACCTGCCGATCTCTACAGCGCAGTCTCTGTCTCCAAATGATGCCACCATCGCAAGATGGCAGCGCCTATCACAGGGCTATTTTGGCATCAATTTTGTACAATGGGAGCAGATGGAGACGCGTCGTCCATCTATATTTACAGTCATTGGTTGTTACTGATGTAACCCGGGCTCTCCGACTCTTACTCTTTCTCGTGGTTGACGTCTCGGAGTCGGCGCCCGCTCAGATCTCTGCAGGCTTCACGGTTCGTCGTCTTCTCGATCTGAGCGCCCAGAGCTCGCAGCATGGAGCCGAACCCTGAAGCACACACAGACACATTGAACACCACAGAAGAAGACCAAGGTAAAACTGGTTTTATCAGTGCTGTGTTTGAAATGCCAGACGACACGAGAAGTACTTCCTGATGTGGCCTAAATGTAGTATAAAGTATGCAAAGTTCCCTCGTCTACTGTATCCCACAATAAGCAGTATGCAGTAAGCAGTAAGCAGTATGCAGTAAGCAGAATCAGATTTCGATCACAGCACTCTGCTTTTGTTGAACTGTCTATTTCCTGGAACACACCTCCTTTTCCTCCACAGAGGCGAGGCTCCAGGTGATAGACGGCTCCATGCTGCAGAGGGTCCTGCAGGTCTGACAGGCGACCATTTCTGGTGACATAGAAATCCCCCGAAGAAGAAGCTCCCTGCACAGACACACAACACACACTCAGCTCCTGAGTACACACAGTTAAAGAACTGAAGTATTTTAATGCAGAAATTTCACTTTCTGTGTAACGGCGTTTTTCTGTTCACGCTGCTTTGGACAAACTGTTTTATTAGATCTTAAAGTTTTTCTCAAAAACACCGAATAAAATAAAAACTGTTTCTCACTTGCTGATGTGCAGAGACGTGACGGCGGGAGAGAAACAGCCACACTGCACTGACATTAACCATGTGTTTGTGTGTCGCTTCAGCCGCCTCACACTGATTTTTACATGATTATAAAGCAGGTAAAACAGCCTCGGAGTTGAAGTATGTCACATGTTGGAACAGCACAGCGCAGAGACACCATCTAACAGGGGAGCAGACTGCCTCCCAACACCTGCACTCACGTGACTGCCTGATAACAGTCAGTTTGTTTAAAGCTTCACTTCGTTTCTGTTTCAGAAGTTAAACGTTAAGAAATCGACATCCGGTCCGCTCGTCGTTGTGCTAACGCTCCTAGCCTCCGTTTGTTTTTGTTAGCTTACATTAGCACATCGGCTAATCCCCCGACACTCAGGCTCGGTGTGAATAACCCAGTTGTCCTCCGTGTGGAGTGAACACTCACCTGCTGCCGGGTGAACCGGTCCAGAACGTCTCTGACCGCAGACCCGGGCGGAAACTCAACGTTTAAAAACCTGGAACCCGGAGCGCTCACAAACACCTCCATGTTAGCTTGAGCTTCTCTTCGGGCAGGAGTACACACTGCGCATGCGCAGCTCTTTTTCCACTCATTATCCGGGAGACGTCACTACGTCACCTCAGCCCGGCGCCACCTGCCGGCTGCTGCCTCTGATCTCTGTGGTTGGATCCTTCATATGATCACTTCATATTTGTTCTTTCTTTCTTTAGGCTCCATAAAAGATAAATAATGTCTTTGTTACTGTTTAATGAATCTCTTACTCATGCTTTATGGAGCTGTATAATCGACATTGTTTACCCTCATGCAGATGCCTGACCTCTGACCTTCGATAAAACAGCTCCTGGGCCTTCGAATTAAAGTTGATTAATTGACAAATTAATCAAGTTAACTTATTAACTGAAGACGTGTTTCACAGAGACACCCTCATCCTGTCTGAATGATGATTCATGATAATAAAGCTTTAGTAGTTGATTTATTCACTTTAATTAAGTCATGAGCCACTCTCTGTGGACCCTTTATAGGGAGTTAAATGATCGATAGTTGATGTTAGATAGTAGAAATCACGCAGCATTCGGAGCCACCAGGTGGCGCTGCGAGCTAATCTTCTGTACCGGAAGAGGAAGTCCTCCTCGCTCGGCATTGTGGGACAACATGGCTGCCTTGTGTAAGGTTGTGTCCAGCTTCAGGTGTGGAGTCCGGTTACCCTCCTCCAGGTTCATCAGGAGCTCCTTCAGCTCAGACTCCAGCGGGGCCTCCGGCAGCGACCAGCCCGCTTCGGACAGACCCAGGTCCGGCTTCGCTGCCGCCTTCGACCTGCAGTCGGAGCTCAGGCGGGAGGCTGAGGGCTCTGCGGCCGGCAGCAGAGGTTCCTCCCCCGGTCAGGAGGAGAGCTTCGCCTCTCTTCTCCGCCGGTCCCCGCTAATCCAGATGGGTCCGGCCAAAGACAAGGTGGTGGTCGGGAGGATCTACCACGTGGTCCAGGACGACCTGTACATCGACTTCGGAGGAAAGTTCCACTGCGTGTGCCGGCGACCGGCGGACGGAGAGAAGCTGCAGCGGGGCAGCAGGGTCCGTCTGCGGCTGCAGGACCTGGAGCTCACCGCCCGCTTCCTGGGAGCCAACACGGACACCACGCTGCTGGAGGCCCAGGCCGTACTGTTGGGCCCGGTGGAGGGGAGGGAGGGACGGGAGACCCAGAACCAGAACCAGAACCAGAACCAGGACTGACCCGCGAAGACCGTCAGGACATGCTGCCTTTAAATGAGAGGTTTCTTTAATGGAGTCTGGCAGGACTCAGACCTGAGGGATGAAGCTGAACATTCTGTGTTCCTGTGCAGGATCTGTGTGAAGAGATTCTGACTCGGTAGAAAAGTGAAGTTTATTTCAGACTCTGATGACTGATGTTAAGTTTAGATTACCCGATAATTAATAAATGTCCTGTAAACAACCTTTTGTCTATGTGATCTTCTACTGAAGCCTGTTCCTGCCACAAAAATAGATTAGATAGAGTTAAAGATGAGATGAACATTCCTGAGAGGTTCACTAGATTGTTTCTTTCCCTGATGGAAACATTCTTCTATAAACTCAGATCTCTAAAGTCACTGTTTATCCCCTTAAACACAAACGTGTGTTGTCTCTGTTTTGTCCTGCTGCTCACCAGGAAGAAAGGACGTCTGAGGCTCTGCAGTTTGATTCAGTTTATTCAGAGAAAACATGAAGCTGAGGAGCTGCTACATCAGTGTTAGCTTGTCCAAGCTGACCTTAAACGCCTCCACCTGTTGACCCCCTCACTGTCACATGAACCCAGAGCTCTGACTCACAGGCTGCAGGATCTCTGACAGGTGGAGGTGTGATGGAGGCGACAGGGAGCAGCTGGTCTCATCAATAAATAAAGACAGAGGTGATTATGTTGGCGCTGTAGCGCCCTCTATCTGCAGCAGGAGGAATACATAAAGCAGCAGCAGAGTGTGAGTGCATCAGGCGTTGGTACGATGATACTGTAGTATTAGTGTAGTACTGTGAATATGTAGTAGTGTAGTGTAGTCACTGCAGGATGGCACACTGTGTCTGATCACTGCGCACAGAAACAGAATTAATGACCCTTTAAACATTGACTTTGATGTCACACCTGACAGCAGTTACCCTTCACACTGATGCTGGAAGACTAATGTCTGCACAGTACTACTACATCACTACTGTAGTGATGTAGTAGTACTGCAGTACTGTGCAGCAGGCTGTGGGAATGTTTGGCTTCCTGTTTTCTTCCTGTTGGAGGCACTTTGACTGAAGGTCAGGTTCTTCTCCTTCTTCAGCCACACATTGTCACACAGAGCCACTGAGGAGGAAGAGGAGGCACAGATCAAACAGCAGAACATGACCACATTTTATAGTTGTCCTGCTCACAGTGAGTTAGATGCATGAGACTGAGAGACTCATTTACATGTTTGAGGTGAATGTCTGCGGTACATGTCTGAGGTACATGTCTGAGGTACATGTCTGAGGTACATGTTTGAGGTGAATGTCTGCGGTACATGTTTGAGGTACATGTCTGAGGTACATGTCTGCGGTACATGTCTGCGGTACATGTCTGCGGTACATGTTTGAGGTACATGTCTGCGGTACATGTTTGCGGTACATGTCTGCGGTACATGTCTGCGGTACATGTCTGAGGTACATGTTTGAGGTACATGTCTGCGGTACATGTCTGCGGTACATGTCTGCGGTACATGTTTGAGGTACATGTCTGCGGTACATGTCTGCGGTACATGTCTGAGGTACATGTCTGCGGTACATGTCTGCGGTACATGTCTGAGGTACATGTCTGAGGTACATGTCTGCGGTACATGTCTGAGGTACATGTCTGAGGTACATGTCTGCGGTACATGTCTGCGGTACATGTCTGCGGTACATGTCTGAGGTACATGTCTGCGGTACATGTCTGCGGTACATGTCTGCGGTACATGTCTGAGGTACATGTCTGCGGTACATGTCTGCGGTACATGTCTGCGGTACATGTCTGAGGTACATGTCTGCGGTACATGTCTGCGGTACATGTCTGCGGTACATGTCTGAGGTACATGTCTGAGGTACATGTCTGAGGTACATGTCTGCGGTACATGTCTGCGGTACATGTCTGAGGTACATGTCTGCGGTACATGTCTGCGGTACATGTCTGCGGTACATGTCTGCGGTACATGTCTGCGGTACATGTCTGAGGTACATGTCTGCGGTACATGTCTGAGGTACATGTCTGCGGTACATGTCTGCGGTACATGTCTGCGGTACATGTCTGAGGTACATGTCTGAGGTACATGTCTGAGGTACATGTCTGCGGTACATGTCTGCGGTACATGTCTGAGGTACATGTCTGAGGTACATGTCTGCGGTACATGTCTGAGGTACATGTCTGAGGTACATGTCTGCGGTACATGTCTGCGGTACATGTCTGCGGTACATGTCTGGCATGTTGTTCATCAGACACATCTCTGTTGTTAATGCTTCGTACCTCGATGATGTTGATCTCTGCACTTCCTGTCCCGTCTCGGTCCAGATGCTGGAATGCCTCTGAAAGAAACAGGAGACAAAGATCAGAGCAGCATCTCCTCAACAACATGAAGCTGATCTCTGTGCTGCGTTCAGGTCCCGTTGGTCAGACCATACATATGAGCAGCTGAGTGTTTGGAGCAGGCCGGAGGCAGAAAGATGAAGACGCTAACAGAAGTAAAGCTGTCTCTGAGAGCAGAGCTGGATAAAGTCCTCACATCATTCAGTCAAAGTACCAAAACTTCTAAGTTAAAGTTCTGCTTCACAAGTCTTAAAGGGTCTTTAAACCTGGGCCCTGTTTTATGTATTTCAGGGTCTGAAAGACCAACAGGTACAGACAGTGTACAGAGAAAGACCTTTGTGTAAAAGAGAAGAAACAGCTGTTCCATCGCTCTCTTCAAAGACACCAGACTCCATTCATAAAAACAGTGATTTAACCTCACAGGACACAGGAGCTGCTGATCTCAGGTACGTACTGAACATGGCCTCCAGTTTGACCAGGCAGCAGGTGAAGTTGTCGAAGTCGATGATCTCGTTGTCGGCGTATCGAGCGACCAGCATCTGATACAGCTTGTTGTTCAGTTTGAACCCTGAACACAGATCTCAGGTCAGACCAGGAAGTGAGTGACATCATTAATCATGTGACCTCATCATGTTTACCTCCATTTTCCAACGCCAGACGCATCTCATAGGAGCTCATGCATCCAGATTTATCCAGATCAAACTCTCTGAAGATGCCCTGCACAGAGACGCAGCAGATTGTTCACATGACAGGAAGTTTAACAGCTCAGTGCAGAAACGGTGCAGGCAGCATCCTCCAGTCCAGCAGCTACAGAGTGAAACCAGGAGTGACTCAGGAGGTGTTCAGGTGTGTTTTTTTTCTCTCTCTGTGACACTCTGCTGTCTGTGTACCTGAAGTGCCTCTGTGCTCTTTTATTAGACGTTTGTCTAATGGAGTTCTGAATGAGTTTAACCTGCTCACTCTCTGAAGTCTTTATGTTCAGCTCACTGACAGACAGTGGAGCTCTGTGATTGGATGTTTGTTGGAGAAATGCACCCTGGGAATCTTTTAGGATCATAAAACTGTTACTGCAGGAACCTTAAAGAGCTGCTCATACTTCACCTCTCTACCGGGAGCCTGGCTAATAACCTGTGAGTCACCATCCAATCCACTGAGATGTTAGCAGGCTAAGCTAACCGCTAGCTTTATCTTGCCCCTACAGAACTTTATTGTTCTGCTTTATCTAAACAAAGAGTCAGTTTAAGACCAGGAAGAGAATACAGAGATATTCAGAGACGGTGCTAACGTGTTAAAGGTTAGCCTGCATGCTAGCTGTTAGGGTTAACTAGCCCTGTTAGGACCACACATGTTACATTTAATTTAGCTGCGATTGTTTTTATGACATGGCCAAAAGTCTGTGGACAGCTGCGTATGAGTCCTCTGTGACTTCAGCCTGGGCTGGCTTCAGTCTGATGCTGAACCTGCTGATTTACTCCATCAGAGAGTCTGTTCATCCGCCTCATCATACCCGTCTCATTCTACCACCATTACTGGGACATGAAGCATGATGCACTCTGTGGAAAACCGGAGAACACAGATCAGGACTCACCAGCCACTTCCTGATCTTGTTCCAGAGAACCTGAAACTCCAGCAGGCCGAGGCGAGCGCTGCCGTCTTTCTGAGCACGGGTCAAGGCTGACATGCTTTTATTTCAACCACAGAAGGAGAAGAGCAGCAGGATTAACACTCTGCTACATGTTGCTAAACAAATCAGTTAAACAGGCTTATTCAAAGTGAGGATACGTCCATGAGGCTGACCATGGCTCTGCAGGACTCCATGCTGAAGCCATCAGTCTGCAGGTCTCTGTCTGTAAACACCACAGAAGAAGAAGTCGTGTTTCAGATTGTTCATTGCTGATGGAGTAAATCATTCATCTCTAATGTTTCCTTCACACTTTAAATGAGCGGATACTGATGATTAGCTCCTGTTGCTAATGATTAGCTCATGTTGCTAATGATTAGCTCCTGTTGCTAATGATTAGCTCATGTTGCTAATGATTAGCTCCTGTTGTTAATGATTAGCTCATGTTGCTAATGATTAGCTCCTGTTGCTAATGATCAGCTCCTATTGCTAATGATTAGCTCCTGTTGCTAATGATTAGCTCCTGTTGCTGATAATTAGCTCCTGTTGCTAATGATTAGCTCACGTTGCTAATGATTAGCTCCTGTTGTTAATGATTAGCTCCTGTTGTTGATGATTAGCTCCTGTTGCTGATGATTAGCTCCTGTTGTTGATGATTAGCTCCTGTTGCTGATGATTAGCTCCTGTTGCTGATCATTAGCACATGTTGCTGATCATTAGCACATGTTGCTGATCATTAGCACATGTTGCTAATGATTAGCTCATGTTGCTAACAGCCCTGACTCAGAGCTGCTGAACGTCCTCACACAGATTTAACACTGTCGTGACGCGTTCCTGCTTCTTATCAGCAGGTTTAATGTAAAGGTTCTGCTCGTGTTCCTGCTCGTGTTCCTGCTCCTCAGATGATCCACCTGTTTTTAATCCACCCACAACAGGACATCAGTGTTTGTGGTGCGTTCACTGCCTCACAGCCTCCTCTCTGTGTCTGTGATGTTTATGTGTCTATCAAAGAGCTGAACTCACGTTTGGACACGACTCTGTTGAGGATGGTCCTGAGCTCTCGCACCGAGATCTCCATGTCCTGATCACACAGAATAGCTTACATTCAATATGAAGCTAATGGCAGTTAGCCTGGATGCTAACGTGCTAACCATAGACTGTATAAAAAGATGGACGGCATGACAGCTCCCTAACAGTGAAGCCTCTCTAGCGCCCCCTGCTGCCTGGCTGCAGTATAGGTCCTAAAGCCCGCCTCCTCCATGTTAACAGATGGGACATGAGTCAAACTATAAAATCAAAATACACGCCCCAGCGCCTATCAGGGGGCCGATTTGGCATCAATTACGTACAATGGGAGCAGATGGAGACGCGTCGTCCATCTATATATACAGTCATTGGTGCTAACACGTATCATAATGTTTGGATCATCTGTCTGTTCACATCAAACTGAACTCACGTCTCCGGACAGCTGAGCGAACATGGACCTGAACGAGTCGTCCACGTCGCCCTCTGAGATCTCCTCCTGCACAGAAGAAGAAGAACAGGAAGCTCCTGAGGTCAAAGGTCATCTCGACACAGAGACAGGAAACTATGAGATAAACTGTTTATTCACTTCCTGCTCGGATTAAAAACATCTGTTTCTTTATCCATCAGCACCTTCAATGAAACACAGACGCTTAGAGGAGTTCAGGAGCAGATTTTATATTTAATATGTTTAAAATGATTTAAACTATCGTTGTCTTCCGGTCGTTCTTTATTTCTGTCTGTCATATTCGAACAGCTGAGAGCTGAACGCACTGAGACTGAGAATAGTAATGGGTTCATGTGACACGTTTCTGTGAATGATGCACGACATCAACAAACACCAGTTTTACCTCCTCTTCAAAGTTAGCCACCACGTCGTCGTCCATCTCCCTGCACAGAGCAAACACTGTCAGCAGCTTCATACACACACACACACAGAACACCTGTCAATAAGTAATGCAGGACTCTCTGCGTGTTTGTGCACCTGACCACTCACTCGGTCTCAGACTGCTTCTCGGTGAACACCCTCAGGACGAAGTCGGCCTCCTTCGAGGGTTCAAAGGTGGAGGGGACGATCAGGTACTCGCCAGGCGGGAGGCGGAGCCTGGCGCTCACCTCGCGCAGGTTGATGAAGGTCTCAGACCGAGCGCATGACGAGTGACGCAGGAAGAAGTCCTTCTTCATGTGGACGCTGGTACAGCCGCGGTACTGAGGACACACAGAGGTCAGAGGGCACAGCAGGAGTGTTTAAACAGTTTGATGTGTTCCACACATGGTAACCTCCGTTGTTGAAATATGAAGCCAATGCGGAAGTGCAAAAAACTGCAGTTCCTCGAGTGTCCACTTGAGGCTCCAGAAAACAAGAAATAACATTACAGCAGAAATAAACATGTTTACAGCCTGGTACAAAAAACGGTTTTGTTATAAATAGTTAATTTTCTTGTTCAGGATAACTGTACGGGGGGTGAATGTTATTATATTAAGCCTTAAATCATAGGGGCCGGATCACTTGATTGACAGGTGGATTCTGCTGGCTGTCTGCTAGACGTCAACACAGACACAGACACTGAGCTTACCTTCACCTGTTTGTGTTGTTGGAGACTTTAGACAAATAATCTCTCTGTGTGTTTATGGAACTTTATGGCCGTGTAAGAAGTCTGAGCTCCAGCTTTTCGGTGAGTTAAGTGTAACTGTATTGAAATATTTTTAGCACTAAGTAGCAGGTATACTGTGCTAGCTTTAGCTGCTTGTTAGCCTGTTCAGTGTTTATCAAACATTTATTTAATCGTCGGTCAGTAAACAGGAGTCAGGAGTTTAAGAGATTACAGCGGACTGCAGTGATGAGCAGAGCCGTTATTTTAAGTTTCCGTAAAATAGCTAAAATTCCATAGCTGGCTGATTCATGCGGCCCGCCCATAGTCCTCAGCCATAGGCTGTAGCTCTGTCGCGCTCCGCCTCTTTGCCTGCCTCTGGATTTGCCGGCCCCGGCATTTCCAATATGGCAACCCCCAGCGGCGGCACAATTCGGGCTTCAAAACGCTTCTTCAGAAACCAATGGGTGACGTCACTGAGACTACGTCCATTATTTATACAGTCTATGGTTCCACAGCAGACAGCAGCTGACTCACCTCCTCAGGTATCTGTGGACCAAACCAGAGAAGAAGAGTCATCATCACTTGGAACCACATGCTACGCTTTCTAACAGCTGCTACGTGTCAGCAGCAACATATGTTCCATTACAGGCTATCTCAGTGACCTTTGACCTCTGACCTCGTAGATGGCAAAGCCGATGGTGTGCACGTCCTGGCCGTGGCGGCGGAAGCGGCGGCGGTCCTTCTGCATCAGAGCCACCAGGAAGCTGCAGGCGGCCTCGTCGTCCTCGGGGTCGTCGTCCTCCTCCAACAGGCAGATCTTATACTGAGGGTTGATCCAGAAGGTGTCTGCAAAGCATCATGGGATATGTAGTCATCGGGGGACAGATGGAGGGCAGGTGATCAGCAAACCTCAGATATGATTAATATATGAGTAATATTAATGCCCCCCCCCCCCCTCACTGGGGTGGTTCCTGCAGCCCCCCGCTGTGCTCCCCCTCCTCCAGCCGCCCTCGAACATGGTGGTGGTCCAGAAGGTGGTGTCCTGACTGAGGGCGTCCGGGGTCAGATTGCAGATCTCCAGTCTGGAGAACTGACGCAGGAACTCCTGGAAAGACATCCTGACACACACACACACACACACACACACACACACACACACACACTGTAACCCCCGTCCTCCTCCACATGATCCCTAACATCTTCAGAAACGTACCAGAACTCTCCGTCCTCCATCTTGCACAGCATCTCGTCTTTTTCTGCAGAGTCGATGGAGCTCCACTCTGATGAGCTGACACACACACACACACACACACACACACACACACACACACAGGTACATCAGTCTCGTTATCTGCTGCCTCTGTAATAACACAGCTTCACACAGTGTGACACTGACTTGTCGCTCCACGCTCCGGTCCACTCCACCTGACCCCACGGGTTCCTGATGCGGATCAGACGCTCCTGCCGCCCGCGGTACTCAACCTGCAGAGACGACACACACACAGAGTCCAGCACAGACAGCTCATCCTGGTGCAGGTATGAGATGAGATGCTGACAGGTGAGCTCACCTGTCTGAGCCCGGTCACAGAGTAGGCGTGGCCTTTAACCAGCTTCTTGAAGGTCACTGCCTCCATGTCGAAGGCGCTGGTGATCTGAGGACGGACAGTCTTCATGTCAAACTGACAGGAAATGACTCGTTAAAGAACATTTAGGTGTTTATTAACTTTAGTCTTAAAGGGTCATTGTGATGTTAATAACCCGGGGTCCCACTGACAGGCTCAGATTGTTCTTCTAAGTGTGTGACAACATGACAGAAAGGATCCCTACAGAGATAGACCTTTTAGTTACAGAGGAAGATGATTGTTTTAACCACACACAGACGTTACATCGCTCTCTGCAGACACACCAGACTCCATTCATAAAAACACTGATTTAAGCTCACAGGACACAGGAGTTGCTGCTCTGCTGCTGCCTCCAACTGTTAGTTAATTTGTGTTGGATCTGAAGAAACCTTTTAAAACACCAAAGTCACACAAAAACCAATTAACTAACTGATGGCTGCAGCAGGAGACCAGAGACTCCTTCTGCGTCCTGTGAGCTAAAATCACCGTTTTTATCAATGGAGTCTGGTGTGTTTGAAGAGAGTGACTGGTGAGGAGACAAGCAGTGAAATTATTTGTACAGCTTTGTGTGTGTGTGTGTGTGTGTGTGTGTGTGTGTGTGTGTGTGTGTGTGTGTGTGTGTGTGACTGACGTCTATAGAGCAGCCCAGCAGTGATCCTCTCTCCAGAGCTTTGCTGATGATTCGATGGAGGTCTCTGGGAGCTTTCTTCAGCTCGTACATCTCAGCCACTCCGCCCGTAAAGTCCTCGAATCCTTCAGTGGTGCTGCCACCAGACAGAGCCTCATACGAGCCGTTCAGCCTCAACACACACAGTAAACACACAGTAAACACTCAAACACAGCAGATCTTGTAATCAAACCTCTGTAGCTTCACAATGTACATTGTAATGTTCCCATTGTAATAATCCTCTGCATGTCTCTGGGCTGTCTCTTACTTGGCGTAGGCTTTCTCCAGCAGAGCACTCCAGAACTCGCTGCCTTCAGCCGAGTGCACGAACATCAGCTCTCCGTCTTTCACGGGCAGACGGTCGTCGATCACCACGTCCACCCACTCGCCAAACTGCCAGAACTACAGACAGAGAACAAGAGTTACTGCAGCGTGACGGAGCAACATGTGGATCCTCACGGTTCAAACTGTAACACCATCAGAGATCAGAAGCAGCCTCCTGTCTGTCCTCATGGCAGATGTAAGAAGAGCTCAGAGCAGGTGGAGTCTCACCTGGAAGTGGAAGATTCCGGCATATTCCTGGCTGAAGCTCTGACCGCGAGGAACGACGCGGTGCAGCAGGTGATCGTTCAGAGTCAGAGAGCCGATGGCAGCGAGCAGCCAGCAGTCACCTGTGAAAACACTGCCTTTTAAAGAAGCAGCTGTGGAACGTCTGATTAAAGAACCTGAGGTGGACGTTCTCTGCGTGTCCACCTCGAAGCTACAGTTCATTTGAAACACTTCAGAGAGAGCTGTTCTCCTTTTCACATGTACATGTCGTTCTGGAGATCTTCCAGTCTGGTTTTAAAGCCTTTCACAGCACAGAGATAACCAGGCGTTAACCAGGTTTTAACCAGGCGTTAACCCGGAGTTAACCCGGCGTTAACCAGGCGTTAACCAGGCGTTAACCAGGCATTAACCAGGTTTTAACCCGGCGTTAACCCGGAGTTAACCCGGCGTTAACCAGGCGTTAACCAGGCATTAACCAGGTTTTAACCAGGCGTTAACCCGGCGTTAACCCGGTTTTAACCAGGTGTTAACCAGGTTTTAACCAGGTTTTAACCAGGCGTTAACCAGGTTTTAACCAGGCGTTAACCCGGAGTTAACCCGGCGTTAACCAGGCGTTAACCAGGCATTAACCAGGTTTTAACCCGGCGTTAACCCGGAGTTAACCCGGCGTTAACCAGGCATTAACCCGGTTTTAACCAGGCGTTAACCCGGTTTTAACCAGGCGTTAACCCGGCATTAACCCGGTTTTAACCAGGCGTTACACACGCTAACACACAACAGTGTTACACACACTCAGTCTGGATTCAGCCGCAGCAGCTCGTTAACGTCAACATCAGCTGACTCCATTACCCTCTGATGGTCTCTGGGGAATTGCTAATGCTAGGCTAATTGCTAACATCATCAACATTAGCTGCTTCCACATAAAGCTGCTAATGTTTCCGGCTAATGGAGCCAGCGTCCATCAGACGTCCATCCACTGATCAATAAAGTGATTGATACACG
>NW_027211681.1:29292500-29397500 GCF_022749685.1 Semicossyphus pulcher
CTTGATCAAGAATATAAACTCTTCAGCTGAAGACATCTGAGTCTCCTGGGTCTTCTTCATCTTCTGGTTCATCAAGCTTTAGAATCTCCATCACAGATCCAGGTGTCAGACTGAAAAGAAACTTTAAGAGAACCAAGATAAACTTCCATCTGGACTCAGAGGAAGATACGTTTTATGTTGTTAACTAACAAGCTAGTTATCAGACATGTGACTACATCCTCCGTCTCCTAACATGTCAGAGTTTTCTCTGAAAAGAAGAGGCTACATGTTTTAATCTTTGACCTGCACAAAGGTCACCTGTACGGACAAAGGTGAATTCTATCAATCAGTCACTTAAAGTTTAGTTCAGTGAAATCAATGAGAGATTACAACAAACATGTAAACTTAGCTTGGTGTTGTCAGTCAGCGTTAGCTACTACATCAAGTTAGCATAGAGTTAGCTTCTTGCTCCACTTAGCTTAGGGTTAGCCTTTTAGTCTTCATCCCTGGCTCATACTCCGCAGACTGTAGGATGCACTGAAGATTAGCTTGTTAGCGAACATGTAAATTGCAGAAGGTATTTTATCATTCTGCTAGTAGTTCTTCCCTGCTCTTAGTTTTTGTGCTAAGCTACGCTAAAGCCATCCGGCTACAACACTGAGCGACAAACAGCTACCAACATCAAAACTTTCATTGCTTAATTCACCCTCTTATCATGTACATATTGTCACTACATCGAAGGGCAATCCACATTTTCCATAGATTCCTTGTATGTGCCAACATACTTGGCCAATAAAGCTGATATGTTTAAATATGACAGAAACGTGTTAAAGGCTTTGTGAATATATTTATTGACTTTACATTTGCTGCCAGTCAGGTAGTGTATAGGATGCAGCAGAAGCCTCACATATAGAACACGAGCAGTGAAAGAAAGAGAAGCTGTGAACAGGAATATGGTGTCCTGCAGTAACACTGAAGCTCCAGGCGAATCCGGAGCAGCGGCTCAGATCATGGCAAAATTTAACCACTGCAGGAAGAACAGAAAGAAACCTGGTTCAAGTCAACACCTCAGCATGTGTGTGACGTGTGAATCAACCGGTCGTGTTCTCACCTGGGTGAAGTCGAGCTCGATGGAGCCGCTGTTGTGAGCGTCCAGCTTCTTGAAGACCCCTGAGGAGGACCAAGCGCCACATTCAATTTCCTCAAGTTGTCACGTTTCATTATTATGTAACATACAAATGTCACTGCTTGTTGAGCTAACTGTTTGTTGAGCTAACTGTCTGTGGAGCTAACTGCTTCTTGAGCTAACTGTTTGTTGAGCTAACTGTCTGTGGAGCTTACTGCTTGTTGAGCTAACTGCTTGTGGAGCTAACTGTTTGTGGAGCTAACTGTTTGTGGAGCTATCTGTCTGTGGAGCTAACTGCTTGTGGAGCTAACTGCTTGTGGAGCTAACTGTTTGTCGTGCTAACTGCTTGTGGAGCTAACTGCTTCTTGAGCTAACTGTCTGTGGAGCTTACTGCTTGTTGAGCTAACTGCTTGTGGAGCTAACTGCTTGTTGAGCTAACTGTTTGTGGAGCTATCTGTCTGTGGAGCTAACTGCTTGTGGAGCTAACTGCTTGTGGAGCTAACTGTTTGTCGTGCTAACTGCTTGTGGAGCTAACTGTTTGTCGTGCTAACTGCTTGTGGAGCTAACTGTTTGTCGTGCTAACTGCTTGTGGAGCTAACTGTTTGTCGTGCTAACTCCTTGTGGAGCTAACTGTTTGTGGAGCTAACTGTTTGTGAAGCTAACTGTTTGTGGCGTTAACTGTTTGTGAAGCTAACTGTTTGTCGTGCTAACTGCTTGTGGGGCTAACTGCTTGTCAAGCTAACTGGTTGTGGAGCTAACTGTTTGTGAAGCTAACTGTCTGTGGAGCTAACTGCTTCTTGAGCTAACTGTTTGTGGAGCTAACTGCTTCTTGAGCTAACTGTTTGTGAAGCTAACTGTCTGTGGAGCTAACTGCTTCTTGAGCTAACTGTTTGTGGAGCTAACTGCTTCTTGAGCTAACTGTTTGTTGAGCTAACTGTTTGTTGAGCTAACTGTTTGTCGTGATAACTGCTTGTGGAGCTAACTGCTTGTGGAGCTAACTGTTTGTGGAGCTATCTGTCTGTGGAGCTAACTGTTCGTCGTGCTAACTGCTTATGGGGCTAACTGCTTGTTGAGCTAACTGTTTGTTAAGCTAACTGTTTGTGGAGTTAACTGTCTGTGGAGCTAACTGTCTGTGGAGCTAACTGCTTCTTGAACTAACTGTTTGTGGAGCTAACTGCTTCTTGAGCTAACTGCTTGTTGAGCTAACTGTTTGTTGAGCTAACTGTCTGTGGTGGAGCTAACTGCTTCTTGAGCTAACTGTTTATGGAGCTAACTGTCTGTGGAGCTTACTGCTTGTTGAGCTAACTGCTTGTGAAGCTAACTGTCTGTGGAGCTAACTGCTTCTTGAGCTAACTGTTTGTGGAGCTAACTGCTTCTTGAGCTAACTGTTTGTTGAGCTAACTGCTTGTTGAGCTAACTGTTTGTCGTGATAACTGCTTGTGGAGCTAACTGCTTGTGGAGCTAACTGTTTGTGGAGCTATCTGTCTGTGGAGCTAACTGTTTGTCGTGCTAACTGCTTGTGGGGCTAACTGCTTGTTGAGCTAACTGTTTGTCAATCTAACTGCTTGTTGGGCTAACTGCTTGTCGAGCTAACTGTTTGTGGAGCTAACTGTTTGTTAAGCTAACTGTTTGTGGAGTTAACTGTTTGTGAAGCTAACTGTCTGTGGAGCTAACTGCTTCTTGAACTAACTGTTTGTGGAGCTAACTGCTTCTTGAGCTAACTGCTTGTTGAGCTAACTGTTTGTTGAGCTAACTGTTTGTCGTGCTAACTGCTTGTGGGGCTAACTGCTTGTGGAGCTAACTGTTTTTGGAGCTATCTGTCTGTGGAGCTAACTGCTTGTTGAGCTAACTGCTTGTGGAGCTAACTGTTTGTCGTGCTAACTGCTTGTGGGGCTAACTGCTTGTGGGGCTAACTGCTTGTTGAGCTAACTGTTTGTCAATCTAACTGCTTGTCGAGCTAACTGTTTGTGGGGCTAACTGTTTGTGGAGTTAACTGTCTGTGGAGCTAACTGCTTCTTGAGCTAACTGTTTGTGGAGTTAACTGTTTGTGAAGCTAACTGTCTGTGGAGCTAACTGCTTCTTGAGCTAACTGTTTGTGGAGTTAACTGTTTGTGAAGCTAACTGTCTGTGGAGCTAACTGCTTCTTGAGCTAACTGTTTGTGGAGTTAACTGTTTGTGAAGCTAACTGTCTGTGGAGCTAACTGCTTCTTGAGCTAACTGTTTGTGGAGCTAACCGCTTCTTGAGCTAACTGTTTGTGGAGCTAACTGCTTCTTGAGCTAACTGTTTGTGAAGCTATCTGTCTGTGGAGCTAACTGCTTCTTGAGCTAACTGCTTCTTGAGCTTACTGTTTGTGGAGCTATCTGTCTGTGGAGCTAACTGCTTGTTGAGCTAACTGCCTGTGGAGCTAACTGCTTGTTGAGCTAACTGCCTGTGGAGCTAACTGTTTGTTGAGCTATCTGTCTGTGGAGCTAACTGCTTCTTGAGCTAACTGCCTGTGGAGCTAACTGTTTGTGGAGCTATCTGTCTGTGGAGCTAACTGCTTGTTGAGCTAACTGCTTGTAGAGCTAACTGCTTATCTAGGTAACTGCTAACGTCATTTGTCAATAAGATCCACTGAAGAGGATTAAAAGCTCTCCTAGCCAACCAGCTTGCGAGCAGGCAATCATGCTGCTGTTGTTAGCTTCCTGTTAGCCATCAGACGGTGGATGTTAGACATGTTTTAACACTCACTGAACATCATCTCCAGCCTCATCAAACAGCCCACGAAGTTGTCGAAGTCGATGGTCATGTCGGGGTCGGAATATCGAGCCACCAGCAGCTGGTAGATGGTGTTGTTGAGGGTGAAACCTGGAGGAGGAGGAGGAGGAGGATGAGTTACTGTGGAGCAGCAGGTGGAGAACAAACCAGACTATGATCATGCTAACGCTAAGAGACCTGAGAATAACTCAATATTAATAACTTCAAGATGCTATGCACTCCAAAACTGGGATTTTCCTAAACTCTGTCCACAGTGGGTCACTTCCTCTTAGCTCTCTGTATGTTGTGATGTCTGATTTAAGTGAGCATTTTGTGAACACGGTTTTAATGTTATAAAACAAGATAAATGAAATCATCAAAGAAACTCAGGACAAAAAGAAGAAATAAAAGAGCTGCAACAGAAATGTGTCTTGCTCACACAGCGAGCTACTGCTGCTAACAATGCTAAAAAAGCTAACACTTCTAAGACTGCTTATGAAGCAAACAATGCTAACAGCGATAACGAAGCTAGTGCTGCTTACTTTGCTTATGAAGCTAACACTGCTAACAAGGCTAAATGTGTCCTCCAGCGGAATGTAACGTACCGTCGGCTTCAATTCACTGACAGTAAAGAGTTCAGAGTCCAGACAGCAGCAGAGACACAAACACATCGATCGTTAACAAAGAGAGAAACACAGAAAACATCACAGAGAGGAAGAAGAAGAGGACAACAGGAGAAGAAGAGTAAATCCACAACAGGAGAAACTTTTATTTTGAAAGTTATGAGGGTGAACCCAGTGAAATAACAACAGTCCTGATTAATGTCCAGGGGGAGTGAGTCACAGGAAACACCCTGAGGCACCTCCAGCCTCAGCTCACACTCAGACACGAAGAGCTGAATCATCTGATGGAGTTCAAACAGTGTACCTGCTACACACATTCATATCAATCAATGAAGAGTTACTGGAAGAACGTCTCCAGCCGGGCTCAGAGGACACACTGACTGTATACAATATAAACACAATCTGTGGGAGGAACCTAAAACATGTCCTTCCACCCACGAGGTTTAAATCAACCAATCAGATCATTTCTGACAGAACCCATACAAACAGTCAGAAAGGAACCGAAAGGAAAGAGAAGACAACAGCAGAGAACAACATGTTAGTCCTGAAGGAGCTCTGAGGCGTCTGAACCAAACCTCATTCAAGAAAGAGGGATTTTAACGAACCCTCACAGTGGGAGCTCACAGACAGGAGCCAGCGTTTAACAGGACTGAGCTTCTGGTCTTGAAACACTTACATGCAACAGACAGTGTGGGGGTCAAAGGTCATGCAGAAACATAACAGGGAGGCTAACTGCTGCTGTTACACCTTTACCTCCTTCCTGTCTCCAACTTCAGATCAGCTCTTTAAAAACACTCCTACAGAACCAGTTAAGAGCTTCAATGCTGTTTGAATCTAGTGAAAACAAACTTCTGATTATTTATGAATTATTTTTTATCATCATACAGCAGGTGGGCTCATCGTAAAGTCCTGAGAAATAAAATGTTGAATCAGAGGGACTCTTATACTCTACAGAGCGTGTGCAGGTCAGTCTGTGTTCCTGCGGCAGAAGAAGAACCGAAGCGTACCTGCGTCTTTGAAGGCCACTCTCATCTCCGGAGTGCTCATCGTCCCCGAGTTATCCAAGTCGTTGTTCTTATAGATCGACTGCAGACACAAACAAAGAGCTGCTGTTGATCTTTGTGAGGTGAATGTAGACATTTTGTTTGAAAGGTCAAAGGTCACAGGTCTTACCAAGTATCTCTGCACCTTCTTCCACAGAGTGGCGAACTCTCCGAGGCCGAGCTTTCCGTTTCCGCTGTCCTGATGACGAGTTAAAGAGTCACAACTTCCTGTTTCAGAGTTTCAATCTGAACCACCAGACAAAGAAACATGGCCGCCAGGTTAATGTCTGTTAGCTCACTCGCTAACGTTAGCATAAATAACATGAGCATGTTTAAATCACAGCTGACAGAAAGGATACATCCATCAGGTTGACCATCACCCTGCAGGTCTCCATGCTGAAGCCGTCAGTCTTTATGTCCGTACCTGTGAGTGAGGCAGGAAGTTAAAGGTGCAGCTGGACAGGTGAGCAGGTAAACAGGTAAGCAGGTGAATCCTCAGCTTTAACCTACGTTTGGCGACGATCTTGTTCATGATGGTCTTGAGCTCCACCGCAGAGATCTCCATGTCCTGAAACAAACAGGAAACGGGTCACACCTGGCTGCTCACCTCAGGTGTGATGATGTCAGAGGTGGACAGGTGATCAGGACTTAGACACACGTTTAAAGTCACACGCAAAAAAAAACATACGTCTCCGGCGAGTTTGGTGAAGAGTCCTCTGAATCCTGCGTCCACGTCCTCGTCCGACACCGACTCCTGAACGCACCACGAGGAGAACAACATTTTCAGTCAGTGACATCACAAACACCTGAGACTGTGATGGAACTGTTCACACGTCAGGAGCGAAAGATTCATGTTTCAGTGAGTGATCCCTTTAACAGAAACCTTTAAATGAATGTTGACATCAGATATTAAAGGTGTTTGCAGAGGAATAATATTCAGCCATTACTCCGTCTCCTCCTCTAACAGCTCCTCTATAAACAGGAAATAGTTTCCCTGATCCTCGTTAAACAGCAGCTGCAGCCCCTCAGTGTGGTCACATGACCCGACAGGTTAGCTCCGTATAACAGGATTAACCCTGCGGAGCCTGCAGAGCGTCAGAGCTGTCTGCAGCACAGATCTGTTTCAGTCTGACCTTCATCATCATCATGGAGCGTCTCAGCCAATCACAGAGAGTCTCTGAGTCAGCCTGAAGGACATGTTGAAGCTGCCGGCAGAGACTCCACCGTGTTACAGTCACAAACACAAGGTTCAACGAGTTCCTAACTTAGACAGCGGCTCTCTGTTGTTCAGCAGTCAGTGCTTACGTTTCATACGGAGTTTAATCTGACGGCTCCGTCTGTTCGTCATCGGTGTTAAACTGATGCTGTGTCGTATGTGAACTATATGAACAACCAAAGTCACACAAGCAGCTCCTGTGTCCTTAGAGCTTAAATCAGTGTTTTTCTGAATGGAGTCTGGTGTGTTTGCAGAGAGCGATGTAACGTCTGTGTGTGGTTAAAACAATCATCTTCCTCTGTAACAAAAAGGTCTATCTCTGTAGGGATCCTTTCTGTCATGTTGTCACACACGGATGAACACATCTACTGGAGACATTCACAAACTTTCTGTACCGGAGTCATTCAGACATTCAGACCCAAAATATATGAAAACTGTGATCAGAAATGGACCAATCACAGCCCTTCTTAGCCCTGTATGGGGCCTCTGTAGCTGCTGTAACTCAAGCTTTACTCACATCCTCCAGCTCAGCGTTTACCGGGTCGTCACAGGGTCTGACAGGACAGAGAGGCACACACGTTAGATAACACACACACACACACACTCAGCCCACACACACACACTGCCCCCCCCCAGGTCAAAGCACCCCTTCAGAGACACACAGGCAGGTCTCTGTTCACCCTGAGTAGCAGCAGCTCTTACTGGGTCTCTGTCTGCTTCTCTGAGAACACACGGATGCAGAAGTCTCCGTTGAGGTGCGGCTCGAAGGTGGATGGGACGATCAGGTACTCTCCGGGCGGCAGCTTGAAGCGGGTGCTGACCTCTCGCAGGTTGATGAAGGTCTCAGACTTCGCTGTCTGAGCGTGCGTCAGGAAGAAGTTCTTATCCAGGTGTACCTGCCTCTGCCCGTGGAACTGAGAGGGACAGGCATGATGACGCATCGTACTTATAATACAATGATATAATATATAACACAATGATTTAATGATATAATGATCTGTATGTGAGTCCCGAGGTTAAGAAGTGTGACAGACATATCTGTTTTAGATGTGTGAGCGCATGCTCGTACATGTCTGTAAATAAGTGTTTGATATTTAATCTTTGACACACTTTGAGACGCTGGTGAGACGCTGTGTTCTGCATCGTGTGGCAGACGTGACAGAGCCTGAGCTCTCTAATGATCATGATGTTGTTACTGCAGCATCCTTTCACCTGTCTCTTGTCACTGAGTCTCAGTAACATCTGTTGATGTTAGCGCACGGCGCTGTCGTCAGACAGATCTCACCTGCTCGCTGTGTGAGGTGATGTTATGAAGGGTAATGTTTGTATCTGGTGAGTGTAGAGCAGAGACAGATGTTTGTTTCGACCTTTAACCTGAAGGTGTCGGGGTCCAGAGCTCACCTGTTTAGGGACCTACAGACAAACAGAAGACGGGAACAGGGTCAGCTTGTGCAGTCGTCTTTTCATCCTTTAATCTAACCTCTGTCCTCCTCACCTCGTAGATGGCGAACCCCACAGTGTGCATGTCCTCTCCTTGTTTCCGCAGCTTCCTGCGGTTCTTCTGGATCAGACCGACCACGAAGCTGCAGCCCACCTCTCCGTCATCAGGGTCGTCGTCCTCCTCCTCCAGCTTTATCACAAACTGAGGGTTCGTCCAGAACGTGTCTGCAGAGAACAAACAGGAACATGAGCTCAGACAGGCGGCTGTGGCTCAGTGGTAGAGTGGGTTGTCTCTCAGTCGGTAGGTTGGTGGTTCGATCCCTGACCGCTACAGTCTACATGTCCAAGTGTCCTTGGGCAAGACACTGAACCCCAAATTGCTCCCGGTGGCATAGACCTGATTGGAGATAGGCCTCTGCCATCAGTGCGTGAACGTGTGTGTGAACGGGTGAATGTGACATGTAGTGTAAAAGCAGCTTTGAGTGGTCACAAGACTAAAACAGAGACATCAAAGTACAGTCCATTCACCATTTTACCTCCTGCTCCACCACACATCCTGGAACTGCTGCACTGCTACACCTAACAACCCTCTGCATACTCCAACAGGGTCACACAGGGTCACACAGGGTCACACTGCTCGATACCTTCACTCTGCCTGTTCCTCACATACAAGTTTAACTACAGCGTGTCTATATGTTCAGATAAACCCGTCCATGTTAGTCCCAGTGGTCCCAGTGGTCCCAGTACTTACAGGGATGGTTCCTGCAGCCCCCGGCCGTGGATCCTCTCCTCCAGGTGCCATCGAACTTGCTGACGCTCCAGTGTTTGACGGAGTCATCGTCAATGGCGTCGGGGGTCAGAGTGCACACCTCGATACGAGAGTAGTGACGCAGGAACTCGTTGTAGGACATCCTGCAGAGATTGGACAGGGGGGAGCGCTCACTCTGCAGCTACATCACCGACACCAACTTCTACCACTGACCTGTATCTTTGGTAGAACGGATCTATACAGTATAACTCTATGTTACTGTGAACCTACCAGAACTCTCCGTCCTCTGCGTTGGCGTTTGGACACTCCCCCTGCACGTGGTTCCACTCTGAGGATCTGAAGAACATAAACACATAGAACATCTTTCATGTCATCATCTCGTTTAATCTCATCGTGTCTCATGTAAAGTCCTCTTATCATATGAATGATCTGCACATTATGGTGACCAAACAGTCCAGATGTATCGATGGTGTGATCGGATCAATCGTTGTTATGTCACATTAGTGTTAGCCAGAATGCTAGCTCTACTACTTCCTCCTCCTGTTAGCCCCACTCTGCACAGCTTCACTGTCACTGTCCACCAGCTGACTGAAGTCTGTTTACAGGTGTGATCTGCTCAGGTTTAACCAGCATGTGTGCAGGTGTTGTGGTTGGTTTGGTTACCCGTCGCTCCAGGCTCCGGTCCATTCCACCTGACCCCAGGGGTTCCTCATCCTCACCAGCTTCTCCTGCCGGCCGCGGTAGTTCACCTGCACACACAAACGTTTACTTTCCTCTTGTTTCATATCAACACGTTCATATGTCCTTTAGAGGAAGTGATGTCACCTCCACGGCGCCGGTCAGGGAGTAGGCGTGGCCTTTCACCAGCTTCTGACGAGTGACAGCCTCTGAGTCCGCAGCGCTGGTGATCTGCAGGAAGAAACAACAGGGACGGTTTGTTCATCATCATCATCATCTCTGGTTATGAGTCAAACAATCAGACAACATGTTTCTGAACATGATAAAGATACTCTCTCGTGTTTTCCCTCCACACTCACGTCGATGGAGCAGCCGAGCAGCGCTCCGGCCTCCAGGGCCTTCTTGATGATGTGGAACAGGTTGGATGGAGGTCGCTGGAGGTCGTAGTTCTCAGCGATGCCTCCGGTGAAATCCTCAAAGCCCTCAGTGGTGGAGCCGCCAGACAAGGCCTCATAACAGCCGTTCATTCTGTGACGGAAACACAGGGTATCAAAGAGAAACTGTTTCTGTCACACGTGGGCTGAGATCTGTCTCACTACAGCGCTATGAAGCCACAACAAACAGATGTTACTGAGATTTAATGACAATAAACAGGCTGAGAGGATGCTGAGAGAACTACATCAGGAGGCAGGTTTGGAAACAGGCTGAGTTCATGCTCTGTCAGGTCTGTCTGTGAGACGAAAAGAACAAGACTTTAAAATGACTGTTTTTTGAATGGAGTTTGGTTTGAACATTTTTGATGTATCATACAATTTCAAAACTGACCGACTTTTCTGACACAGCGTCACACAAACTTCTGCTGATTAGAGCTTCGCCCGTGACAAATACTGTAATTAACACATTCCCAGTTGTGTATAAAAAGAAACCCAGCTCACCAGACCTTCATGTGAAGTGCAAACTGACCTCTGACAACATGCCAAAGATTCAACCACTGATCAAAATGCTGATCATCAAGAGCCTGAAGACCAAGTCTGCTGCTGAGGGGGCAGACATCTTTAATGTATCCAAACATCAAGTGGAGAGGACAAGAAAAAGATTGGAAGAAACTGGTGGCCTTCATGACAAGCCCAGGTCAGGCAGACCACGTAAGACAACTGTTCGAGAGGACCGTTTGTTGCTTGGACAGTCCAGGGCCAGCGCTTTTTCAACTGCAGCAGAGCTACGTGAGAACTGGTCAACAGAACCCTGTATCAACAAGAACAGTTTGTCGAATTCTCTCACGCAGTGGTCTCCATGGAAGAAAGTAAACTTTTGCATGATTTATGTTGTTTGCTTTGCCTTCTGCAAATTGCCATCCTTCCTACCTTTGCATTAACTTTCTATGTATTTGGGCCACGCAAAATATCTCTTGTTTTGACAAGTTACTCCTAACCCTCTGAATCGTTCCTGCGCATCACGATTAGCAATGAGTATCAACAAGCTAATGCCTGAGCCTTATCTGCATCTCTTTCAGCCTGTGGTCTGCAGCTGTAACCACTGAGCGCTGAACACAACTGAATACTTCTGTTAGTGACTTTAATTAAGGCTGAATGAAAGGACGTATAAACCTTTACATAATTCTTCTGTTCCACAGGAGACTTATGTCAGGAAGACTCTAATTTAGTCTTTGCTAAAAATAAAGAAACTTGAGCCGTCATGTGACCAGAGAGGTTAAAAACCAGCCAATACTTAGGCAACTTAAATATTTGCTTTGTGAACAGGAGGTTAAATCCCAGGTTGCTCTTACTTGGCATAGGCTTTCTCCAGCAGAGCACTCCAGAACTCCCTCCCCTCCGCAGAGTGCACGAACATCAGCTCTCCATCTTTCACGGGCAGGCGGTCGTCGATCACCACGTCCACCCACTCGCCAAACTGCCAGAACTACAGACAGAGAAGAGGAAACAATCTGAAACACAACATAGACTTTTATTTTGAAAGACTCTTTATGCTCTGAATTCTTTTTCCTGTCCCCACTGTTTAAACATGTTTCATTCCCAACTCGTCTTAGGCCCAGTTCAGACCAAACACTAATGTAGAGACGAGTTGAAACCTGCCTCTACCTGCGATACACTTGTCTACGGCGCTCTGAGAGCAGCCAGTTTACACCAACAGGACGAGAGGAGACGATGTCTGCTGTCTGTCTTTGGTGAATGTAGACTCAGCACAGAGCTGCAGTCTGTCTGTCTGACCGAGGGTGGGGCTGAGCTACAAACACAGGCAGGTCAGAGGTCAGAGGTCAGAGATTTTTGACACCTCTGCTATATGGTGACCTTTAAGATAAAACTTAACGCCAGGTAACATGACAAACACCTGGCGAGCTGCAGAGCAGTGATGGAGTTCCACAGGGATCACTGTCGGGTCCCGTACAGACCCAGCTCTCATAATAATAAACTCATCATATTAGTTTACTTTAACATGATTACTTCCATGAAAGCTACAAACACATGTGAACATGTCAATACTTCAGGTTTATCCTCTGTAACAAACAGAGTTCATCACACACAGAAGCCTCTTTACTACAGCCTGTACTGAGGGTAGAGTCGTCGCACACAGACGGAACGTTAACACTGAAGTTACCTGGAAGTGAAAGATGCCGGCGTAGTCGTCACCAAAGCCCTGGTCGGTTGGAACAACTCTGGCCATCACATACTCGTTCAGCGTCAGAGAGGCGATGGCCGCCAACAGCCAGCAGTCACCTGAATGGACAGGAAGACACTAGGCACATTAAAACGACTCAGTGCTGCCTCCTACAGGCTGCAGAGCTCATTAAAAACTACGTCCTGATGAGAGTCTGAACAGTAAGCTACATGTGCAGGATGTCCTGATGGCGGCGCCAAAGGAGGGTTATATAAAGTTATGTTTTCATTCAGTTTAAACAAAGTTATGTTTTCACTGAGTTTTAAGTTTAAATAAAGTTATGTTTTCACTCAGTTTAAATAAAGTTGTTTTCACTCAGTTTAAATAAAGTTATGTTTTCACTCAGTTTAAATGAAGTTGTTTTCACTCAGTTTAAATGAAGTTGTTTTCACTCAGTTTAAATAAAGTTATGTTTTCACTCAGTTTAAATGAAGTTGTTTTCACTCAGTTTAAATGAAGTTGTTTTCACTCAGTTTAAATAAAGTTATGTTTTCACTCAGTTTAAATAAAGTTGTTTTCACTCAGTTTAAATAAAGTTGTTTTCACTCAGTTTAAATAAAGTTATGTTTTCACTCAGTTTAAATAAAGTTGTTTTCACTCAGTTTAAATGAAGTTGTTTTCACTCAGTTTAAATAAAGTTATGTTTTCACTCAGTTTAAATGAAGTTGTTTTCACTCAGTTTAAATAAAGTTATGTTTTCACTCAGTTTAAATGAAGTTGTTTTCACTCAGTTTAAATGAAGTTATGTTTTCACTCAGTTTAAATAAAGTTATGTTTTCACTCAGTTTAAATAAAGTTATGTTTTCACTCAGTTTAAATGAAGTTGTTTTCACTCAGTTTAAATAAAGTTATGTTTTCACTCAGTTTAAATAAAGTTGTTTTCACTCAGTTTAAATAAAGTTATGTTTTCACTCAGTTTAAATAAAGTTATGTTTTCACTCAGTTTAAATAAAGTTATGTTTTCACTCAGTTTAAATGAAGTTGTTTTCACTCAGTTTAAATAAAGTTATGTTTTCACTCAGTTTAAATGAAGTTGTTTTCACTCAGTTTAAATGAAGTTATGTTTTCACTCAGTTTAAATGAAGTTGTTTTCACTCAGTTTAAATAAAGTTATGTTTTCACTCAGTTTAAATGAAGTTGTTTTCACTCAGTTTAAATAAAGTTATGTTTTCACTCAGTTTAAATGAAGTTGTTTTCACTCAGTTTAAATGAAGTTATGTTTTCACTCAGTTTAAATAAAGTTATGTTTTCACTCAGTTTAAATAAAGTTATGTTTTCACTCAGTTTAAATGAAGTTGTTTTCACTCAGTTTAAATAAAGTTGTTTTCACTCAGTTTAAATAAAGTTATGTTTTCACTCAGTTTAAATGAAGTTGTTTTCACTCAGTTTAAATAAAGTTATGTTTTCACTCAGTTTAAATAAAGTTGTTTTCACTCAGTTTAAATAAAGTTGTTTTCACTCAGTTTAAATGAAGTTATGTTTTCACTCAGTTTAAATAAAGTTGTTTTCACTCAGTTTAAATGAAGTTATGTTTTCACTCAGTTAAAATAAAGTTATGTTTTCACTCAGTTTAAATAAAGTTGTTTTCACTCAGTTTAAATGAAGTTGTTTTCACTCAGTTTAAATAAAGTTATGTTTTCACTCAGTTTAAATAAAGTTATGTTTTCACTCAGTTTAAATAAAGTTATGTTTTCACTCAGTTTAAATTAAGTTGTTTTCACTCAGTTTAAATAAAGTTATGTTTTCACTCAGTTTAAATGAAGTTGTTTTCACTCAGTTTAAATGAAGTTGTTTTCACTCAGTTTAAATAAAGTTATGTTTTCACTCAGTTTAAATGAAGTTGTTTTCACTCAGTTTAAATGAAGTTATGTTTTCACTCAGTTTAAATGAAGTTGTTTTCACTCAGTTTAAATAAAGTTATGTTTTCACTCAGTTTAAATGAAGTTGTTTTCACTCAGTTTAAATAAAGTTATGTTTTCACTCAGTTTAAATGAAGTTGTTTTCACTCAGTTTAAATAAAGTTATGTTTTCACTCAGTTTAAATAAAGTTATGTTTTCACTCAGTTTAAATGAAGTTGTTTTCACTCAGTTTAAATAAAGTTATGTTTTCACTCAGTTTAAATAAAGTTGTTTTCACTCAGTTTAAATAAAGTTATGTTTTCACTCAGTTTAAATAAAGTTATGTTTTCACTCAGTTTAAATAAAGTTATGTTTTCACTCAGTTTAAATTAAGTTGTTTTCACTCAGTTTAAATAAAGTTATGTTTTCACTCAGTTTAAATAAAGTTGTTTTCACTCAGTTTAAATAAAGTTGTTTTCACTCAGTTTAAATAAAGTTATGTTTTCACTCAGTTTAAATAAAGTTGTTTTCACTCAGTTTAAATGAAGTTGTTTTCACTCAGTTTAAATAAAGTTATGTTTTCACTCAGTTTAAATGAAGTTGTTTTCACTCAGTTTAAATAAAGTTATGTTTTCACTCAGTTTAAATGAAGTTGTTTTCACTCAGTTTAAATGAAGTTATGTTTTCACTCAGTTTAAATAAAGTTATGTTTTCACTCAGTTTAAATAAAGTTATGTTTTCACTCAGTTTAAATGAAGTTGTTTTCACTCAGTTTAAATAAAGTTATGTTTTCACTCAGTTTAAATAAAGTTGTTTTCACTCAGTTTAAATAAAGTTATGTTTTCACTCAGTTTAAATAAAGTTATGTTTTCACTCAGTTTAAATAAAGTTATGTTTTCACTCAGTTTAAATGAAGTTGTTTTCACTCAGTTTAAATAAAGTTATGTTTTCACTCAGTTTAAATGAAGTTGTTTTCACTCAGTTTAAATGAAGTTATGTTTTCACTCAGTTTAAATGAAGTTGTTTTCACTCAGTTTAAATAAAGTTATGTTTTCACTCAGTTTAAATGAAGTTGTTTTCACTCAGTTTAAATAAAGTTATGTTTTCACTCAGTTTAAATGAAGTTGTTTTCACTCAGTTTAAATGAAGTTATGTTTTCACTCAGTTTAAATAAAGTTATGTTTTCACTCAGTTTAAATAAAGTTATGTTTTCACTCAGTTTAAATGAAGTTGTTTTCACTCAGTTTAAATAAAGTTGTTTTCACTCAGTTTAAATAAAGTTATGTTTTCACTCAGTTTAAATGAAGTTGTTTTCACTCAGTTTAAATAAAGTTATGTTTTCACTCAGTTTAAATAAAGTTGTTTTCACTCAGTTTAAATAAAGTTGTTTTCACTCAGTTTAAATGAAGTTATGTTTTCACTCAGTTTAAATAAAGTTGTTTTCACTCAGTTTAAATGAAGTTATGTTTTCACTCAGTTAAAATAAAGTTATGTTTTCACTCAGTTTAAATAAAGTTGTTTTCACTCAGTTTAAATGAAGTTGTTTTCACTCAGTTTAAATAAAGTTATGTTTTCACTCAGTTTAAATAAAGTTATGTTTTCACTCAGTTTAAATAAAGTTATGTTTTCACTCAGTTTAAATTAAGTTGTTTTCACTCAGTTTAAATAAAGTTATGTTTTCACTCAGTTTAAATGAAGTTGTTTTCACTCAGTTTAAATGAAGTTGTTTTCACTCAGTTTAAATAAAGTTATGTTTTCACTCAGTTTAAATGAAGTTGTTTTCACTCAGTTTAAATGAAGTTATGTTTTCACTCAGTTTAAATGAAGTTGTTTTCACTCAGTTTAAATAAAGTTATGTTTTCACTCAGTTTAAATGAAGTTGTTTTCACTCAGTTTAAATAAAGTTATGTTTTCACTCAGTTTAAATGAAGTTGTTTTCACTCAGTTTAAATAAAGTTATGTTTTCACTCAGTTTAAATAAAGTTATGTTTTCACTCAGTTTAAATGAAGTTGTTTTCACTCAGTTTAAATAAAGTTATGTTTTCACTCAGTTTAAATAAAGTTGTTTTCACTCAGTTTAAATAAAGTTATGTTTTCACTCAGTTTAAATAAAGTTATGTTTTCACTCAGTTTAAATAAAGTTATGTTTTCACTCAGTTTAAATTAAGTTGTTTTCACTCAGTTTAAATAAAGTTATGTTTTCACTCAGTTTAAATGAAGTTATGTTTTCACTCAGTTTAAATAAAGTTATGTTTTCACTCAGTTTAAATAAAGTTATGTTTTCACTCAGTTTAAATGAAGTTGTTTTCACTCAGTTTAAATAAAGTTATGTTTTCACTCAGTTTAAATAAAGTTATGTTTTCACTCAGTTTAAATGAAGTTATGTTTTCACTCAGTTTAAATAAAGTTATGTTTTCACTCAGTTTAAATGAAGTTGTTTTCACTCAGTTTAAATAAAGTTATGTTTTCACTCAGTTTAAATAAAGTTATGTTTTCACTCAGTTTAAATGAAGTTGTTTTCACTCAGTTTAAATAAAGTTATGTTTTCACTCAGTTTAAATAAAGTTATGTTTTCACTCAGTTTAAATGAAGTTATGTTTTCACTCAGTTTAAATAAAGTTATGTTTTCACTCAGTTTAAATAAAGTTATGTTTTCACTCAGTTTAAATTAAGTTGTTTTCACTCAGTTTAAATGAAGTTATGTTTTCACTCAGTTTAAATAAAGTTATGTTTTCACTCAGTTTAAATTAAGTTGTTTTCACTCAGTTTAAATTAAGTTGTTTTCACTCAGTTTAAATAAAGTTATGTTTTCACTCAGTTTAAATAAAGTTATGTTTTCACTCAGTTTAAATTAAGTTGTTTTCACTCAGTTTAAATTAAGTTGTTTTCACTCAGTTTAAATGAAGTTGTTTTCACTCAGTTTAATTAAAGTTATGTTTTCACTCAGTTTAAATAAAGTTATGTTTTCACTCAGTTTAAATGAAGTTATGTTTTCACTCAGTTTAAATAAAGTTATGTTTTCACTCAGTTTAAATGAAGTTGTTTTCACTCAGTTTAAATGAAGTTATGTTTTCACTCAGTTTAAATAAAGTTATGTTTTCACTCAGTTTAAATAAAGTTATGTTTTCACTCAGTTTAAATTAAGTTGTTTTCACTCAGTTTAAATAAAGTTATGTTTTCACTCAGTTTAAATTAAGTTGTTTTCACTCAGTTTAAATAAAGTTATGTTTTCACTCAGTTTAAATAAAGTTATGTTTTCACTCAGTTTAAATGAAGTTGTTTTCACTCAGTTTAAATGAAGTTATGTTTTCACTCAGTTTAAATGAAGTTGTTTTCACTCAGTTTAAATGAAGTTATGTTTTCACTCAGTTTAAATAAAGTTATGTTTTCACTCAGTTTAAATGAAGTTGTTTTCACTCAGTTTAAATAAAGTTATGTTTTCACTCAGTTTAAATAAAGTTATGTTTTCACTCAGTTTAAATGAAGTTGTTTTCGCTCAGTTTAAATAAAGTTGTTTTCACTCAGTTTAAATTAAGTTATGTTTTCACTCAGTTTAAATAAAGTTGTTTTCACTCAGTTTAAATAAAGTTATGTTTTCACTCAGTTTAAATAAAGTTATGTTTTCACTCAGTTTAAATAAAGTTATGTTTTCACTCAGTTTAAATAAAGTTATGTTTTCACTCAGTTTAAATGAAGTTGTTTTCACTCAGTTTAAATAAAGTTATGTTTTCACTCAGTTTAAATAAAGTTATGTTTTCACTCAGTTTAAATGAAGTTGTTTTCACTCAGTTTAAAAAAAGTTATGTTTTCACTCAGTTTAAATGAAGTTGTTTTCACTCAGTTTAAATGAAGTTGTTTTCACTCAGTTTAAATGAAGTTATGTTTTCACTCAGTTTAAATAAAGTTATGTTTTCACTCAGTTTAAATGAAGTTGTTTTCACTCAGTTTAAATGAAGTTATGTTTTCACTCAGTTTAAATAAAGTTATGTTTTCACTCAGTTTAAATGAAGTTGTTTTCACTCAGTTTAAATAAAGTTATGTTTTCACTCAGTTTAAATAAAGTTATGTTTTCACTCAGTTTAAATGAAGTTGTTTTCACTCAGTTTAAATAAAGTTATGTTTTCACTCAGTTTAAATAAAGTTATGTTTTCACTCAGTTTAAATAAAGTTGTTTTCACTCAGTTTAAATAAAGTTATGTTTTCACTCAGTTTAAATGAAGTTATGTTTTCACTCAGTTTAAATAAAGTTATGTTTTCACTCAGTTTAAATTAAGTTGTTTTCACTCAGTTTAAATAAAGTTATGTTTTCACTCAGTTTAAATAAAGTTATGTTTTCACTCAGTTTAAATGAAGTTGTTTTCACTCAGTTTAAATAAAGTTATGTTTTCACTCAGTTTAAATGAAGTTGTTTTCACTCAGTTTAAATGAAGTTGTTTTCACTCAGTTTAAATAAAGTTATGTTTTCACTCAGTTTAAATGAAGTTATGTTTTCACTCAGTTTAAATTAAGTTGTTTTCACTCAGTTTAAATTAAGTTGTTTTCACTCAGTTTAAATAAAGTTATGTTTTCACTCAGTTTAAATAAAGTTATGTTTTCACTCAGTTTAAATGAAGTTGTTTTCACTCAGTTTAAATAAAGTTATGTTTTCACTCAGTTTAAATGAAGTTGTTTTCACTCAGTTTAAATGAAGTTGTTTTCACTCAGTTTAAATGAAGTTGTTTTCACTCAGTTTAAATAAAGTTATGTTTTCACTCAGTTTAAATGAAGTTATGTTTTCACTCAGTTTAAATGAAGTTGTTTTCACTCAGTTTAAATAAAGTTATGTTTTCACTCAGTTTAAATGAAGTTATGTTTTCACTCAGTTTAAATGAAGTTGTTTTCACTCAGTTTAAATAAAGTTGTTTTCACTCAGTTTAAATAAAGTTATGTTTTCACTCAGTTTAAATAAAGTTGTTTTCACTCAGTTTAAATAAAGTTATGTTTTCACTCAGTTTAAATAAAGTTGTTTTCACTCAGTTTAAATGAAGTTATGTTTTCACTCAGTTTAAATAAAGTTATGTTTTCACTCAGTTTAAATGAAGTTGTTTTCACTCAGTTTAAATAAAGTTGTTTTCACTCAGTTTAAATGAAGTTATGTTTTCACTCAGTTTAAATAAAGTTGTTTTCACTCAGTTTAAATGAAGTTGTTTTCACTCAGTTTAAATAAAGTTGTTTTCACTCAGTTTAAATGAAGTTATGTTTTCACTCAGTTTAAATGAAGTTATGTTTTCACTCAGTTTAAATGAAGTTGTTTTCACTCAGTTTAAATGAAGTTATGTTTTCACTCAGTTTAAATGAAGTTGTTTTCACTCAGTTTAAATAAAGTTATGTTTTCACTCAGTTTAAATAAAGTTGTTTTCACTCAGTTTAAATAAAGTTATGTTTTCACTCAGTTTAAATTAAGTTGTTTTCACTCAGTTTAAATAAAGTTATGTTTTCACTCAGTTTAAATGAAGTTATGTTTTCACTCAGTTTAAATAAAGTTATGTTTTCACTCAGTTTAAATGAAGTTGTTTTCACTCAGTTTAAATAAAGTTATGTTTTCACTCAGTTTAAATAAAGTTATGTTTTCACTCAGTTTAAATAAAGTTATGTTTTCACTCAGTTTAAATAAAGTTGTTTTCACTCAGTTTAAATAAAGTTATGTTTTCACTCAGTTTAAATGAAGTTGTTTTTACTCAGTTTAAATTAAGTTATGTTTTCACTCAGTTTAAATGAAGTTGTTTTCACTCAGTTTAAATAAAGTTATGTTTTCACTCAGTTTAAATAAAGTTGTTTTCACTCAGTTTAAATGAAGTTATGTTTTCACTCAGTTTAAATAAAGTTATGTTTTCACTCAGTTTAAATAAAGTTATGTTTTCACTCAGTTTAAATGAAGTTGTTTTCACTCAGTTTAAATAAAGTTATGTTTTCACTCAGTTTAAATAAAGTTGTTTTCACTCAGTTTAAATAAAGTTATGTTTTCACTCAGTTTAAATAAAGTTATGTTTTCACTCAGTTTAAATGAAGTTATGTTTTCACTCAGTTTAAATGAAGTTGTTTTCACTCAGTTTAAATAAAGTTATGTTTTCACTCAGTTTAAATAAAGTTATGTTTTCACTCAGTTTAAATGAAGTTATGTTTTCACTCAGTTTAAATGAAGTTGTTTTCACTCAGTTTAAATAAAGTTATGTTTTCACTCAGTTTAAATGAAGTTATGTTTTCACTCAGTTTAAATAAAGTTGTTTTCACTCAGTTTAAATGAAGTTATGTTTTCACTCAGTTTAAATAAAGTTGTTTTCACTCAGTTTAAATGAAGTTATGTTTTCACTCAGTTTAAATAAAGTTGTTTTCACTCAGTTTAAATAAAGTTATGTTTTCACTCAGTTTAAATTAAGTTGTTTTCACTCAGTTTAAATGAAGTTGTTTTTACTCAGTTTAAATTAAGTTATGTTTTCACTCAGTTTAAATAAAGTTATGTTTTCACTCAGTTTAAATGAAGTTGTTTTTACTCAGTTTAAATTAAGTTGTTTTCACTCAGTTTAAATGAAGTTGTTTTCACTCAGTTTAAATAAAGTTATGTTTTCACTCAGTTTAAATAAAGTTGTTTTCACTCAGTTTAAATAAAGTTATGTTTTCACTCAGTTTAAATAAAGTTATGTTTTCACTCAGTTTAAATAAAGTTGTTTTCACTCAGTTTAAATAAAGTTATGTTTTCACTCAGTTTAAATGAAGTTGTTTTTACTCAGTTTAAATGAAGTTATGTTTTCACTCAGTTTAAATGAAGTTATGTTTTCACTCAGTTTAAATGAAGTTGTTTTCACTCAGTTTAAATAAAGTTATGTTTTCACTCAGTTTAAATAAAGTTGTTTTCACTCAGTTTAAATTAAGTTGTTTTCACTCAGTTTAAATAAAGTTATGTTTTCACTCAGTTTAAATAAAGTTGTTTTCACTCAGTTTAAATGAAGTTATGTTTTCACTCAGTTTAAATGAAGTTGTTTTCACTCAGTTTAAATGAAGTTGTTTTCACTCAGTTTAAATAAAGTTGTTTTTACTCAGTTTAAATAAAGTTTCATAGTTAGTATGAAGATAAAAAGGTTCCTTTAATGACTCTGAAGTGTTTCGTGCTGCTGATGAACAAACAGGATTTAAGTGAGGGAGGAGAAAAACAGCCTGGAGACTCTCTGACCGCAAATATTCACTGCTGCGTTAAAGATGGGAGGTCTCACTCTGCAGCAAATTCCCGAACTGACTTCAGGTCAGACAGACGCAGAGAAAGCAGAGGAAACATTGACAGGAAATATAGAGAGAATCTGCAGTTTGTAGTTTAGTGAAAAAGTTTCTGCATGTTTTTAGTTTGATCTTCACTATTACACAACCGAGAGTCAGAGAGCTGCTGTGGTTTACAGACGGCACGGCATGGTGAGTCATCTCCACAAAACTGTGTGTGTGTGTGTGTGTTAGTGTTAGGGTGTGTCCTGGTTGGTTGACAGCACATAACCCCCCCATGTTTGTGTCTCTCGCCCTCTAACAATAGCGTGCAGGCCTCTTCCTGCTCCTTCCTGCTCAGCCAATTAGAGCGCAGCGTTGCAGCGCCCTCTCATTACAGCAGATCCAGGTCCTCAGCTGGTTCACATTAAGCTCTGTGGTTCTAAAATATTCTGCTGTAAACATGTGTGTGTGTGTGTGTGTGTGTGTGTGTGTGTGTGTAGACTGACATAAACACACAGATGTGTTTTTATTTCAGTCTACTTCAGTCCCAGCTCACCAGACCTTCATGTGAAGTGCAAACTGACCTCTGACAACATGCCAAAGATTCAACCACTGATCAAAATGCTGATCATCAAGAGCCTGAAGACCAAGTCTGCTGCTGAGGGGGCAGACATCTTTAATGTGTCCAAACATCAAGTGGAGAGGACAAGAAAAAGATTGGAAGAAACTGGTGGCCTTCATGACAAGCCCAGGTCAGGCAGACCACGTAAGACAACTGTTCGAGAGGACCGTTTGTTGCTTGGACAGTCCAGGGCCAGCGCTTTTTCAACTGCAGCAGAGCTACGTGAGAACTGGTCAACAGAACCCTGTATCAACAAGAACAGTTTGTCGAATTCTCTCATGCAGTGGTCTCCATGGAAGAATTAGCGCTCAGAAACCAGCATTAAACAGAAGACAACAAAAAAAATCGTGTTGCATTTGCCAAGGCCCACAGCTTGCAGAAAGGATGGACAGTGGAAAAGTGGCAGAAGGTTGATTTTTCTGATGAATTATCTGTTGAACTGCATCCCAATCGCCGCAAATACTGCAGAAGACCTTTTGGAACCCGCATGGACCCAAGATTCACCCAGAAAACAGTCAAGTTTGGTGGAGGAAAAACCATGGTTTGGGGCTACATGCAGTATGGGGGTGTGCAAGAGATCTGCAGAGTGGATGGCAACATCAACAGCCTGAAATATCAAGACATTCTTTCTGCCCATTACATTCCAAACCACAAGAGAGGGCAAACTCTGCAGCAGGATGGTGCTCCTTCTCAGACTTCAGCCTCCACATTGAAGTTTCTGAAAGCGAAGAAGGTCAAGGTGCTCCAGGATTGGCCAGCCCAGTCACCAGACATGAACATTATTGAGCATGTCTGGGGTAAGATGAAGGAGGAGGTTCGGAAGATGAAACCTAAGAATCTTGATGAAGTCTGGGAGTCCTGCAAGACTGCTTTCTTTGCCATTCCAGAGGACTTTGTTATTAAGTTATTTGAGTCAGTGCTGAGACGTACGGATGCAGTCCTCCAAGCTCACGGGAGCCATACAAGATATTCTTTCTTTTTTCCAAGGCACCATGACTTTATGTTCTGATGTTATTGTAGCATGTTTGTGTATTCAAAATAAAGTATATGTTTAGTTTTTACATTATGTTTGTATGCGACAAGACTTTTGTCCAAGCAAAATCTGACCTTTCTGTCCTATGAAATGAAAAAACTCAATGAATGATAAAAAACTTTATTCTGGTAGATAAGCATCATTTAGAGGGCTTTGCCTTTCATAGAAGCCATTTCTGATTCCAATTGATTAACTACAAGTAAAGTTGTTTGTTGTTCCTAAGACTTGGATAAGTGACCAGACTTTTGTCAGGTACTGTATATATATACATAAAAATACATAAATGTGTATATGAATATATACAGTACGTATATGTATATATATGTTTATATATTAATACAAAACATGACACGTGTCGATGAACCAAAGAAAAGGAGACGCTGAAATGTTGAAGTAAAATAACAGATGAAAGAATGAATGATGATCTGTTGATTGATACCATCTATAATATTAATCATGTAATCTGTTATTAATATATGTGTTGATTATTGATCATCTATATTAATGTCTTCAAGCTGTTTGTGGTCTGTATGAAGCTCACTGACCTTTGACCCCAACAGGTTCAGACAGACGACACATTGGAAATCTCATCTCCCTGCCTGCCTGTCTGTCTGTTTACCTGTCTGTCAGCAGTTTCTGACTGACTGTATAAATGTCTGTGGTGCATTCAGGGACAGTCAGGAGAACTCACCCAGAGCTCCCTGGCAGATGTCGGTCCTGGTGGCTCCGCCCACGATGAACTCTGGATTAGAGACCAGTTCCTGATGGACGAGAGAGAGACAGACAGTGAGAGAGAGACAGACAGACAGGCAGAGAGCCAGACCGAAAGGCAGACAGAGAGAGAGACAGACACTTTAATCATGCAGCTCTGCGTCTTTAAATCTGACCAGCTGTCAGTCACCCGTTCACACCTGCTTTGCCCTCCTGACACTGCCCCCACAGGAGCTCAGAGTTTATCAGGTCTCTGTGTTTCTGTGTGAATGCAGCAGGTAACACTCAGGAACATTCACACAGTGAGTGGGCGGAGCTTAACTGCTCCCTCAGGTGTATATGATGTTTCTGCTGTCGTGTTTGTGGAAACATCCTGATACATGTTGGAGTGACATTAACCTTGCTTCATTCAGTCAGGTGACTGAGACTCCGCCTCCTCCTGCACATTCGACACAGGCTCCGCCCCCTCACCTCTACACCAAACAGAGTATTTCCAGCAGTAAGAGTTGCTGTGTTCGATATCCCATAGTACACTAGCATCACGTCCTGATGTGGCCTACATGTGGTCTGTAGTATGTAAACACAAGCTAAATGTGCAGGATGCCAAAAATACCCGGATGTCTGATTCACAGAAAATCTCCAGGATGCATCGGACCAGTCTACCTCGCCGACTGTATCCCACAATGCAAAGCGCTGGAACGTCACAGCGGCAGTTGAAATGATGGACAGCAGCAGCATTCCAGCAGAAGGGGGCGCTATAGCTAAAGAAGCAACAGTTATTGTGTACTTCTGCCTGCCGTAGCATACTGCAAAATGAATTTCAAAAGCTCCTCCATCCTACAGACTACCGCCCAACGCAGCATGTAGCATGTAGTGTTTAGTATGTAGTGTGTAGTACAGCATTTCAAACACAGCCACGGTCTGACAGAGATGACCTCCCGCTGTGAGAGGACAGGTGTGAGAGGACAGAGAGGACAGGTGAGGACATGTTCGTCAGGACCGATCAGAGTTCATGTGAAGAAGCAGGTAAAACTAACAGGTTCACTCGCTCACACAGGAGAACACACGAGACGCCCTAACCTGGGCTCTGTCTCTAACAGGTTCAGTAAAGGTGTGTCTCTCTGTTAGGGGCCTCTGACCCCAGCACCTGTCAGGCCCTCCACCTGTCCATCATCAGACCCGTCAGGTGTCTCAGTCCAGCAGAGAGACTGTAACTGGAGTTTAACTGTGACAGACTCAGGTGTGATTCCTCCTGTAGGTTCACACACACCTCCTGAATCTACCTTCATCTGCTGCTGCACGAGTGTTCAGTGTTAATGTCTGCAGGTCGCCAGCTGCTACACTGCACAGGCACCACTCCTCCTCTTCCTCTGCTCAGTGACACATCTGCACGAGGAGGCAGTGTGTGTGTGTGTGTGTGCGTGTGTGTGTGTGGGTGTTATAACGGGACCATGTAGTGTTTCCTCCCTGTGACACAGAAACCAGGAAGCAGCTCAATTTTTTGGTTTGTAGTGACTCATCTGAGAGGAATGTGAGATCTGTGACTCAGTGTGTTCAGTTGATCCTGCAGCAGCAGCTGTAGTATGTGCATATAATCATCAGACACACACTCAGGTACAGAACACAGGTACATGTGTAGCTACAGTACTCATGTGAGGACTTAATGAAGGTGAACTGATTCATGATTGTATTAACCCGCTGATGAGGTCACAATCAAACTCAACATCAAACTAACTTCAGTTCTAAAAGTGTAAAATCAGAGTTTAAACATCCCGTCTGTGTTCACTCTGTCACATGCAGGAGAGGAAACGGGCACGTGCAGAGCAACAGGAGGAGATCTTTGGGACGTTCCGAGTGTAAATCAGTATCGTCTTTTTTTCACGGACACACTTCAGTATATAACTCTGTCATCTCTACAGCATGTGTACTGATCTCTACAGTATGCGTACTAATCTACAGTATGCGTACTAATCTCTACAGCATGTGTACTTATGTATTTGTACTGATCTCTACAGTATGTCTTTCTAACGTACTTTATACACATTCTCTCTGTTTGAGTCTCTTTTGGTGTTTTTCCATCAGGGCGGAGCAGCTCAGTTATGAGTCGCCTGCAGGTATTCTGCCAACAACCCCCCTTCACACACACACACACACACACACACACACACACACACACACACAACCTCCACGCCCCTCCAACCACACCCACTGCTGCAAACTAACCCTCCCCTCCTGAACCGAGACCCGGTCCGGTTCTTACCGTGGGCCTCTTCCAGGTGACCCCGCGGACCTTGAAGGAGCTCCGGCCCAGCTCGTTGAAGCCCAGGGCCTCGGGGGCGGCGGGGAACGTGGGGTCGCAGAAGAGCTTCCCGGAGGAGCGGCACTGCGCGCGCAGAGCGGCGAAGTCCTGGTTGAGATACCGCGTCGCATTCGCGTTGGTGCCGAACCCCGCGGCCAGCGCGCGCTTCTTGGCCAGAGTGGAGGCCACGCCGGACATGATGGAGCCGCAGAAGAAGAACAAGAAGAAGGAGAAGAAGAGTCAGAGACGCTCCGCTGATTCTTCTCACTAACTTTTCCTCACAGAGAGTCCGACAGAGAGGAGTGCAGACCTCCGCCCCGAGATCCAGAGGAGGAGCCTGTCTCTCTCTCTCTGTGTGTGTGTGTGTGTGTGTGTGAGACGGTCTCTCTCTCACTTTCTCTCTCTCTCTCTCTCTCTCTCTCTCTCTGTCTGTCAGAAAAGCAGGAAGCGATTTTTGGAACGATAAAACAAATGCACAGAAAACTCTGCAGACAGACAGCTTCAGATATGTGACAGAGACCGGTCTCTCTGCCTGCCTGTCTCTCTGACTGCCTGTCTGTCTGCCTGTCCGCAGGATAAGTTTGTCTAAAAGTGATGAAAGCTGAATCAGAGCTCCGACAGGAAACAGAATCCCTGACAGCCTTCACATATAATCTAAGCTGTACTGAGTCCTATAGAGGTCTATGACAGGAAGAAGCTGTCTGCAGTGATGTCGTCACTGACAGCAGACAGCATGAGCTCCATGTTTTTAACATAAAGACTCTTTCATGTGCTCAGTGATTAATCACTGCTGTCCGTCGGTGTTCACACAGCGCAGCAGAGATCATCAGAGCGTTGATACGCAGACAGGAAGTGATGACGAACTAAATGTTTGAGACGTGAGGTCGCTGAAATGACCTGACAGGTGATTTACTCTGAAGAGGAGACACTTCCTGTGTGAAGCTGTAGGTGACCTGGAGCAGCTCTTCTGTACCTCAGGTGTGAACGTTCTGATCCTGTTGATCTGCTCGGTGTACAGGTGGTCTCCTTCACACTCGCAGACATCAGGACGTCACTGTAGCATCAAAGCTGGCAGAACTCCACATGACAGATTCATGTCTTAGTTTCTGTTACATACATATATACAGAGAGGGAGATAGCTCATAATGCTAAGCTAACCAATGTTTTCCTATTGAGTCAAATGTTATGTGCACGGCATCGTTATAAATCTTCAAGTCAGGCTTCATTTTATGTTTCAGGTCCATATGACCTCTTTTAGACATTAGCATGCTAACGTTAGCTTTGCCAGTTAGCTCCACAATAGTAAGTGGCTGTAAATATTCATAAATGACTCATTGCTACGTAACAGCTAGTTAGCAAGCTGTAACACGTTTAAATGTAATTACTTAATAAACAGTGATGTTAGCATGATGCTAAGCTAACAGCTGCAGGCAGAAGCAACAGATAGTCAAATGACCTCACAGAGTGTTTATTCAGGTCATGTTTTCTCAAACTTTCCCTCCAGTATACATGTTAAACCTGATAACACCCCCACACACCTGCTGCTGCATGTAATCTACCTGTATGAACCAAACTCACCTGAACATTATCAGAGAGAGGCTCAGCAGACACTGCAGCCTTTACAGATATCATCATTCAAACCATTTCCTGTTAAGAAAATAAAGTGACTCAGTTTGTTTAATGATTAAAGTGAACACATCAGAGCTACTGTCACACCTGCACAGGTGAACCATCCTCTGCAGCTTCAACAGTTATTCAGGTGAGTCGGATTTATCACAATCAGTCTTTTCAAAATAAAAGCACTTTCACACATTGTATCAGTGCAGATTTAAATACTTCCTCCACTTCTTCCTGCCTCAGTCAGCTGGTGATGATGTCACAGTTGCTCACTTCCTGTTTGTTGTGTGAAATATGTGTTAAATGTAAGAGAAGAACTTTGATGACTCCTCCAGGTGTCAGGTGACCTTTAAACAGACACACTTTAATACTTCATCAGTGGGCGGGGCTTATCTCTCCTTCTGCCCCACCTTTCTGCCCCTCCAGTCTCACCTGTTCTCCATGGCTGCTTCCCAAGTCTCTTATTTGATAGCTCCTCCTTGTCTAAAAGTCAAAAGCGGCAAAAACAGATTAATTTCTATTAAATGTAATCTAAAGAAATACCTCTCGTCATGATCAGTTAGTCCCCTGCTAACTTTTATTACAGATGAATGAATGAATTCAGAGGGAGCAGGAGAGTCTCTCTGTCAGCAGGTAACACTACGTGTGAGCGTGATCATCAGTGAGGTCGGGTTTGATCAGCGTGACGTGATTTCTATTTATCCTGAAACTTTGAGCCTAATCAATAATGTTCATAGTTCATGAACAGACAGTATTTGGGCTGATTAAATAATTAATTCAGATCAGATGATCAGTGATCACAAATGTAAATAATGAACAAATAATATAAAGACACAGTGCTGTAGGAAATGTCCGTCTGGCTCTGCAGCAGGAACACAGACTGCAGCCTGTTCTTCATGTGCAGGTGTTTGTTACACAGGTAACAGGTTACAGAGAGGAAACACTGTTACTGTGTGTTTTATTAGAATTAATACAGAGCACATGTGTGCAGACACAAATAGCTGTTAAAGCAGATCCAGCGGTGATCAGCTGACGCGATCATCACAAACGGACGTCGCAGCACGTGACGCTTCATCGGAAAGGACGTCTCATGTCTCTTAAAAAACATTTCCTCGTTTCCTCTCTCCTCTACTGGTTTCCTCTCTCCTCTCCTCTCTTGGTTTCCTCTCTCCTCTCCTGGTTTCCTCTCTCCTCTCTTGGTTTCCTCGCGTCTCTCCATGCATCTCTGGTGGGAGGGACTAAGACGCAAGTGAAGGAAGCATGGATGCAAATTAAGAGACTTGGGAAGCAGCCCATGAGTCTGGTTCTGCTCGAGGTTTCTGCCTGTGAGGAAGTGATTCATGTCGGTCTCTAAATAACAAAGAGTCTGAGATAAGATCTCCATGGCAACAGTTGAGACTCCTCCCACTGATGAAGGCCAGTAGGTGAAATTCTCAATAAATGTAAGACGACCTGGAGTTAAGAGGTTTTTGTTATAAGTTATGGAAACACCAGAATCACAGCCTGTGGAGATACGAGGTTTCATTAATGATGATCACATGAAGGATAATAACATACTTAATAACATACTAATAAAAATCATGTCATCATTCTGATGTGTGACCTCTGAGAACAGGTTCACAGCAGCTCTCTGAAGGCTCCATTGTTCTTCAACCACACTGATGGAAACTATTTGTCCCGCCCCCACAGGAAGTGACATCACCAGCTGCAGCTGTGTCTTTATTCATGTCCCTGCTCGTTTGAAGGATTCAGGTCTTCATTCTGTAGTTCACCAGCAGAACTTTTACTTAAACAGATCATCCCAGTACCGGGAGTGGGCGGAGTCTCCACAGGAAGCCGATAACATCTTATTTAAACTCAAGGTTGTTTTATTTTGGTGTAGTATGATTGTGGAAGTCTCTGTCTCTCCTCTCTTTCACTCCTTTCTTTCACTCCTCTCTGTCTCTCCTCCCTGTCACTCCTCTCTTTCACTCCTTTCTTTCACTCCTCTCTGTCTCTCCTCTCTGTCACTCCTCTCTGTCTCTCCTCTCTGTCACTCCTCTCTGTCTCTCCTCTCTGTCTCTCCTCTCTGTCACTCCTCTCTGTCTCTCCTCTCTGTCTCTCCTCCCTGTCACTCCTCTCTGTCACACCTGTCACTCCTTCCTGTCACTCATCTCTTTCACTCCTTTCTTTCACTCCTCTCTGTCTCTCCTCTGTCTCTCCTCTCTGTCTCTCCTCTCTGTCTCTCCTCCCTGTCACTCCTCTCTGTCACACCTGTCACTCCTCCCTGTCACTCCTCTCTTTCACTCCTTTCTTTCACTCCTCTCTGTCACTCCTCTCTGTCTCTCCTCTCTGTCTCTCCTCTCTGTCACTCCTCTCTGTCTCTCCTCCCTGTCACTCCTCTCTGTCACTCCTCTCTGTCTCTCCTCCCTGTCTCTCCTCCCTGTCACTCCTCTCTTTCACTCCTCTCTGTCACTCCTCTCTGTCTCTCCTCTCTGTCACTCCTCTCTGTCTCTCCTCTCTGTCTCTCCTCTCTGTCACTCCTCTCTGTCTCTCCTCTCTGTCTCTCCTCCCTGTCACTCCTCTCTGTCACACCTGTCACTCCTTCCTGTCACTCCTCTCTTTCACTCCTTTCTTTCACTCCTCTCTGTCTCTCCTCTGTCTCTCCTCTCTGTCTCTCCTCTCTGTCTCTCCTCCCTGTCACTCCTCTCTGTCACACCTGTCACTCCTCCCTGTCACTCCTCTCTTTCACTCCTTTCTTTCACTCCTCTCTGTCACTCCTCTCTGTCTCTCCTCTCTGTCTCTCCTCTCTGTCACTCCTCTCTGTCTCTCCTCCCTGTCACTCCTCTCTGTCACTCCTCTCTGTCTCTCCTCCCTGTCACTCCTCTCTGTCACTCCTCTCTGTCACTCCTCCCTGTCACTCCTCTCTTTCACTCCTTTCTTTCACTCCTCTCTGTCACTCCTCTCTGTCTCTCCTCTCTGTCTCTCCTCTCTGTCACTCCTCTCTGTCTCTCCTCCCTGTCACTCCTCTCTGTCACTCCTCTCTGTCTCTCCTCCCTGTCACTCCTCCCTGTCACTCCTCTCTGTCTCTCCTCCCTGTCACTCCTCTGTCACACCTCTGTCTCTCCTCTCTGTCACTCCTCTCTGTCTCTCCTCCCTGTCACTCCTCTCTGTCACTCCTCTCTGTCACTCCTCTCTGTCTCTCCTTTCTTTCACTCCTCTCTGTCACTCCTCTCTGTCTCTCCTCTCTTTCACTCCTCTCTGTCTCTCCTCCCTGTCACTCCTCTCTGTCACTCCTCTCTGTCTCTCCTCTCTGTCTCTCCTCTCCGTCACTCCTCTCTGTCTCTCCTCTCTGTCACTCCTCTCTGTCACTCCTTTCTTTCACTCCTCTCTGTCACTCCTCTCTGTCACTCCTTTCTTTCACTCCTCTCTGTCTCTCCTCTCTGTCACTCCTCTCTGTCACTGCTCTCTGTCTCTCCTCTCTGTCACTCCTCTCTGTCTCTCCTCCCTGTCACTCCTCTCTGTCACTTTTCTCTGTCTCTCCTCTCTGTCACTCCTTTCTTTCACTCCTCTCTGTCTCTCCTCTCTTTCACTCCTTTCTTTCACTCCTCTCTGTCTCTCCTCCCTGTCACTCCTCTCTGTCACTCCTCCCTGTCTCTCCTCCCTGTCACTCCTCTCTGTCACTCCTCTCTGTCTCTTCTCTCTGTCACTCCTCCCTGTCACTCCTCCCTGTCACTCCTCTCTGTCTCTCCTCTCTGTCACTCCTCTCTGTCACTCCTTCTCTGCTCGCTCACTTCACCTCCCTCTGTCTTTATTAGCATGAACCCACGCTGCAGCGGCTCTGTCCCGCTGCTCTTTAAAGTTGGTGTTTTTCTGACTGGGGTTTGGTTCACAGGTGACTGTGCGATCAGGAAGTTTCACATTAAATCTGAAGTGTTTCAGCTGTTTGTTGTGTCTCAATGAAACTTTACTGAAAACACAGACAGGAGGTGGGTTCAGTGTGTGTGTGTGTGTGTGTGTGGGGGGGGGGGGGGGTGGATTAGCAGCAGGGTGGAGGAAGGTTGACTCAGTAAACACTCTGCATCGACCCGCCTGGAAAACAAACAGAGCAGCTGACTCAGCTCTTTACCTGAACAGGTGAAACCATCAGCTGTGATTTCATTAAGAAACAAAGAGGAAGTGATCTTACTGCAGACAGTCCCCTAAACCTGCGTTCTCTCTAATGTCCAGCAGGGGGCGACTTCTCTGGTTGTTAATGAAGTGCTCCTATAGTAGTCTATGAGAAAATGTTGCTACTAAGATAATCCTTAATTCGTCCCACAACGAGGACATTTACAGTGTGTACACGTGTATCCTAAAAAATACGTACAGATGACACGAGGTCTGAGCCCCTGTACGAGGGACGTGATCTGTGTTTTACTGTCAGGCACCTGATTAAAGCTTCTCTGGCTCATCGGTTTGTGTGTGAGCTCCCTCTGGTGGTGACACCAGGACCTGACTGTGAGTGTCCTCTGTCTCCTGCTCGTGATGGACACATTTAAAGAGACACTCAAGCTCAGCAGCCCCACCTGAGTACCTGTTTCTACCTGAACGATGTGTTCAAAGACTCTCTGGTTCACAGCAGGAGAGCTCAGCAGCCTGCAGGACATTCAGACAGGAAGTATTCTCTGATGAAGACACAACATAACATTTATCTGTACCTGCGTCTGTCAGCTGATCACTCTACACACCTCAGGATGGATTTATGATGAAGGACATCAGAGTTTCTCTGCCGGCACTGCAGTCCGTTCATATTCACCTCTGACACCACCTCAAACGTCCGATCGAACATCTTATTATGCTTATCAGTTTCAAACATTAAACTCAGAACAGACATTAAATCTCAGTTACAGGTGAGAGCTGTGAGTCTCACCACGAGCTCCAACTTACAAAGAACAAAAGACCTTCAAATAAAAGCCTTTAAAGGCCCGGAGGACCGTGGGGCTCTGCACCTTGTGCGTAGTCTATCCCGGTCTTTCCGGGTCGGGGTGGTCTCTGTGGGTGGCACTCCCTGCAGGCGTAGACTGTGACCCCTCCCAGTGCGGACGGCTCCCATAGGTGGCGTTTTCCTCACCTGTTCCTCAGTGTCCTGCCATGTCTCTTTACCATGTTTTATCCTGAGTGCGTGCGTGTGTGTGGGTGGGTGTATGTGTGTGAGTGTGTATGTGCATACGTGTACATGTGTGTCTGTCTGTATCTGTGTGTGATAAAGTGTATGTGTGCCTCTGCGGGGGGGTCAGGAGGGGCAGGTTTCCAGTATTTTTATCATTGTGATGTTTTTAATTTTTCTGTGAAGTACTTTGTGTTGCATTCTTTTTGCATGAAAGGTGCTTTATAAATAAAGTTTGATTTGATTTGATTAAATGTGTCACACAGAGTAACTGTGCTTCGTACTGTGTCTCCCCTGCAGACGATTCTTCTGCTGCTCCACAGGAAGTCAGACCTTTCACATTAAAAGTGTTTTTCTAAGTGTATCTGAGGACAGAGGGTGTGGCTTTCGCTGAAACCCCTAAGGCACAACTGTTCCTGTGATTTAGAGCGTTATAAATAAAGTTCTTTAAACACTGACAGACAGACGGGCAGACAGACAGACAGGCAGCCAGAAAGACAGGAGGGTGGAGAGAGTGACGAAGGTCTAAAGAATGAAACTTTCTGTGAGTTTAGTCTCTGATCCAGGAGGAACTCCCTTCCTGCTTCATATTCAAGGATTCAACACAGTAAGACCGGAAGTCAGCCCTGCAGCCTTCACAGTAAAAGCACACGTGTGTTGTTGAAAGTTTGAGATGATGAGAAAGAAAACCAAACAGCTTGAACAAAATATGAGAAACATCATGTCGTCCTTCATGACGTGAGACTGAGAGAGAGAGATTATCTCTGGAACATTCAAAGTTCAGAAGCACCAAAACAAGAAATCTGAAAAGACTGAAAAATCCGTGAAAGACTGCGAACACATGAGATTCACTCTCCTCTGAACAAACACAACCAACGTGTTCTCTTCTTCTGAGGCTCAAAGTGACCTCAGATTATTATTATGTATTAAACAGCGTAATCATTTTTTATTATCATTATTATTATTATCATTATATACACATCGTTATGATGCTAACAGATGCAGTGTTTACGCTTGTTTTGATTTTCAAATGTTCTGATGAAAATATAAAAGACAAAAATAAGAGTTAAGAAAGACATGAAAGTTTCTCAGCTGGTCCTCAGTGTTTAATGTGTTAGTACATGTGTTCAATGTGTTAGGTACATGTTTTCAATGTGTTAGGTACATGTGTTCAATGTGTTAGGTACATGTGTTTAATGTGTTAGACTGTAAATCACTGGTGAGACTTATTCTGTGTATACTTCAACAAAGCACATCTATCTTATCTTATCTTATTTTGAAGGTACTCAGCGGAAGTCTCACCTGTCCCTCTTATGTGGATTAACTCGGGTCCTTATTTCCAGCAGAGTGAACGCTCCCTTCCTGGCATCACTCACCTGCAGCCTCGCTCCCCTCCAGAGCCTCCGAAACTTTCCAGGACCCTCCAGACCCTCCTCTCCAGGCTCCAGGACCCAGCGTCATGTCGGGCATCGCGGCGACCCTGCAGCACCGCCGGGACAAGGACCGGGGCATCGGCACCAACAGCCAGGCGGTGAAGTACCTGAACCAGGACTACGAGTCTCTGCGGCAGCGCTGCTTCGAGTCCGGCCGCCTGTTCCAGGACGAGACGTTCCCGGCGCTGCCCTCCTCCCTGGGCTTCAACGAGCTGGGCCCCAGCTCCTACAAGGTCCGGGGGGTGTCCTGGCAGAGGCCCACGGTCAGTAACTTTAAACACTCGTTATTATCATGAGGTTTAACAAAAGATAAGATGAGATTTATTGATCCCCTACAGGGGAAATTTAGTCGTTACAGCAGCTCACAAAACAGGCAAATTAAATAAAGTACTCAAGTAATAAAAATAGACAAAAAGTACAGGTGGCAATAAAAATATTTTAAAAAAGACCTCATTAGAAAAACCACCAATTAAACTTTATTCCAGACTACAGACTTTTAAACATTTAATTTAACATATAACTTTTTTCCTACAGGCCCTGAAGGCCACTTGATTTGAATATTGTCTTGATGTTGTAATTGTAATATAATATATATAATATATATAACATGTTGAACTCCACTGATTGGCTGATGGTTCAGAAAACAACACCAGACCTCATCTGAGAAAAAGTGGTTTTAGTGAATAAATGTAAATATATATATGTATATATAGTATATATATGATATTATAATCTTTATCTGTGTCTCAAACAGTCTCTGGTTCTGTTGCTCTGCTTCTGCACATGTTGTAATAGTTTCACCGTGCAGTTAACTATACTAACAGAATATAGAAGCTGGATTTAAGATGTTGAACTGTTTCTAAAAATATCACTTTTTTTTCTCTTTATTTTATGTGTCTTTGTGAATAAGTGAGATTAAAACGAGTGTTTTTTACATGGAGTTTGGTGAGAGGTAAGCTTGTTCTCTTCTGGCTGCAGATCAGAAACATGTTTATGTTTCAGTCTGATGAAGCTGCAGATACAAGGATCTATCAGAGCAGATAATCACTCTGTTTATATGAATCAGCTGATCCTCACACACTCAGCGGATCCTCACACACTGAGCTGATCCTCAGACACTCAGCTGATCCTCACACACTGAGCTGATCCTCACACACTCAGCTGATCCTCACACACTCAGCTGATCGTTCATGTTTCTGCTGTTTGTATAGAGCCAACACACCCAGCGGTTCGCTCACAATGGGAACTGCGGTTACACTGTGTCACTCCCACTGTAATGAGTGTTTGAGCTGGGTGGAACTGCTGCATTAACACCTGGATTTCAGCATCAGAGAAACCTGATCAACCGGAGACATCTGGAGACTTTTATTCTGAAATTTAAATGAATACTTCAGGAACTTTAACGTTTAGAATGAACTTTAAAGCTGACAGTGCGGTTCTAACTGAGAGCTCTGAGAGAAGAGGTCGTTTTATAATAGTCACCCTGAGAGCGCCCCCACAGGCTGACGAGTTACAAACAATGAGGCGATCAATTATCTGTTTTAGAATCTCAACCAGTGACGTGCGGTCAGGAGAGGCAGGGGAGGCAGGGCCTCACCTGTCATCATAAATAAAATATATAATAAACAGATAAATTAAATGGTTATATTTATCAAATGGTTTGAACTATAAACTGATTTTCCATTTAACTTAAACAATTTGGATCGTTTTTTATTAAAAATCGCTGAATTTTCACATTTCCGTTCAAATACGGGGAAGAGACGCACAGTGAGGCAGCAGCAAGCTGAGCCTCACCTTGGATTGCGCAATCCCTCACAAACTGTGCTCTGCCATGCAATGAGAGCGTGTTACTGTCTCTCTGTATGTCGCCAATAAAACACTTTCAAACACTTTTAATATATGCCCCCCTGGCTTTCCATAGTTTAGCTGATGTATATAATATATGTGTGTAACCTGTTTAGTGTGCTCAGCGATCTTACAACGGCAGTGAAGAGGCACTGGGTGAGGCTGGCAGTTTTCTTGCCTCAACGTAGGGGGCGCTGGTGAGCCCAGAAATGTTTATGCTACTCCGCAGCTGCAGAATAAGTGACAGCGAACTAGCAACAACGAAGCAGGAAGTGCCACTACTCGCTGCCGCTGCCACGAATTGAGCCAGCCCTTGCTGTCAAATGGTGAATAATCTACTCTGTTGTTGGGTTCATATATTTGTAAATCTGATTCTGATGGAGTCAGTGCCTCACCAGCCATGAACCTCACCGCACGTCACTGATCTCAACATAGACTGTATATAAGAGGTGGACGCACCTTACAGGTCTGAAAGGTGAAGCCAAAGCAGAACTGTCTTAAACCTGCACTCTCCGTAACAGGGGACGACTCCACTGGTTGTAAAGAAGTGTGATCCTATAGAAGTCATGCTGTTATTAAAAACTGAACATTGTTTTGATCCTGTAGCTGTGAGAGGATTTAAATGTCTGACAGCTAAAACACGTCTCAATGAAAACACCTGTTCAGGTCATTAAAATGAGTTCAGTTTGTCTAATTGTACTTTTGACAGAAGAATTTCACATATTTGAGTGATGTGAGAGTGAGTTTAACATGGAGGCAGCCATCTTGGAATACTGTTACATTTCCTGTTCTCCACGCTCTGCAGGCTTTGTGTGAACACAGCATAAAACAGTTTCTGTATTCTATGGATTCAGTCTGAAGGTGGACAGACCAGGTGTGAACCAGCTCATCCTGCAGCTGTGTCGTTATGTTGCATTGCCTTCCAAATATCGTTTTCCTTCTCTGTGAAGAAACTTACAACCAGATGTTGCTAAGCTTCACAGCACGGCGACCTGAACTCTGAGAAGCTGTTTGTTTATCACTCAAACACAAAGGATATGACTTCTCCTTTAACTGTCTCAAGTTAAAGAACAACTTCACCTTTTAAAGGGCGTTAACTCCATTTAAATCCAACCATCGAATATTAAGAATTAAGCGGCAGTGTAGGAGCCATGTATTTATTTGTTTATATTGTTCCTCCGGGCACTAGCGGGCGTAATTTGAGGCCAAGTTGGCTAAAGGTTATTTATGTTCATGTCCTGCCAGCACAGCTGTGGCTGATGGGCAGAGGCATTAAGGTTTTTTGACTGTGTCTTGGTTTGTCGGGTTTTCAACATTGTTTTTGGATCATACGGTAACTGACGCTTTAGTGGTTCATAAACGTAACGAAAACGTTTTATTGTGGAAGTTGAACAGCACCTCCAACACCACCTCTAACAACACCACCTCTAACACCACCTACAACACCACCTCTAACAACACCACCTACAACACCACCTCTAACAACACCACCTCTAACACCACCTCCAACACCACCTCTAACAACACCACCTACAACACCACCTCTAACACCACCTCCAACACCACCTCTAACAACACCACCTCCAACACCACCTCCAACACCACCTCTAACACCACCTCTAACAACACCACCTACAACACCACCTCTAACAACACCACCTCTAACACCACCTCCAACACCACCTCTAACACCACCTCCAACACCACCTCCAACACCACCTCTAACAACACCACCTCTAACACCACCTCCAACACCACCTACAACACCACCTCTAACAACACCACCTCCAACACCACCTCTAACAACACCACCTCTAACACCACCTCCAACACCACCTCTTACAACACCACCTCTAACAACACCACCTCTAACACCACCTCTAACAACACCACCTCTAACACCACCTCCAACACCACCTCTAACAACACCACCTCTAACACCACCTCCAACACCACCTCTAACAACACCACCTACAACACCACCTCTAACAACACCACCTCCAACACCACCTCTAACAACACCACCTCTAACACCACCTCCAACACCACCTCTAACAACACCACCTACAACACCACCTCTAACACCACCTCTAACAACACCACCTACAACAACACCTCCAACACCACCTCTAACACCACCTCCAACACCACCTCCAACACCACCTCTAACAACACCACCTCTAACACCACCTACAACACCACCTCTAACAACACCACCTACAACACCACCTCTAACAACACCACCTACAACATCACCTCCAACACCACCTACAACACCACCTCCAACACCACCTCCAACACCACCTCTAACAACACCACCTCTAACAACACCACCTACAACACCACCTACAACACCACCTCTAACAACACCTCTAACACCACCTCTAACACCACCTCTAACACAACCTCCAACACCACCTCCAACACCACCTCTAACACCACCTCCAACACCAACACCACTCTCACTGAGCCTCTTCATAACCTGCTGTCTGTCTGTCAGCTGATTTCTGCTGTGTTTCTTGTGCAGGAATTGACCTCTGATCCTGAATTCATCATCTCTGGAGCCTCCAGGACGGACATCTGTCAGGGAGCTCTGGGTGAGAACAATCACACATCATCTGTTAAAACCTGCTGCAGTCAGTTGTGAGCACAGGTGTGTCATACAGAGCTTCACACAGAGCTTCATACAGAGCTTCATGTAGAGCTTCACACAGAACTTCATACAGAGCTTCATGTAGAGCTTCACACAGAGCTTCACGTAGAGCTTCACACAGAGCTTCATACAGAGTTTCATACAGAGTTTCATACAGAGCTTCATACAGAGCTTCATGTAGAGCTTCATGTAGAGCTTCATGTAGAGCTTCACACAGAGCTTCATGTAGAGCTTCATGTAGAGCTTCACACAGAGCTTCATACAGAGCTTCATACAGCGCTTCATGTAGAGCTTCATACAGAGCTTCATACAGAGCTTTATGTAGAGCTTCATGTAGAGCTTCATACAGAGCTTCATACAGAACTTCATACAGAGCTTCATACAGAACTTCATACAGAGCTTCATACAGAACTTCATGTAGAACACACGTAGAGCTTCATGTAGAGCTTCATACAGAGCTTCATGTAGAGCTTCACACAGAGCTTCATGTAGAGCTTCATACGGAGCTTCATGTAGAACGCACGTAGAGCTTCATACAGAGCTTCATGTAGAGCTTCACACAGAGCTTCATGTAAAGCTTCATACAGAGCTTCATGTAGAACGCACGTAGAGCTTCATGTAAAGCTTCATACACAGCTTCATGTAGAGCTTCACACAGAGCTTCATGTAGAGCTTCATACAGAGCTTCATACAGAGCTTCATGTAGAACGCACGTAGAGCTTCATGTAAAGCTTCATACAGAGCTTCATGTAGAGCTTCACACAGAGCTTCATGTAGAGCTTCATACAGAGCTTCATGTAGAACGCACGTAGAGCTTCATGTAGAGCTTCATACAGAGCTTCATGTAGAGCTTCACACAGAGCTTCATGTAGAGCTTCATACAGAGCTTCATGTAGAACGCACGTAGAGCTTCATGTAAAGCTTCATACAGAGCTTCATGTAGAGCTTCACACAGAGCTTCATGTAGAGCTTCATACAGAGCTTCATGTAGAACGCACGTAGAGCTTCATGTAAAGCTTTATACAGAGCTTTATACAGAGCAGCTGCAGAGATCTGAGTTCAGTCTTCTTCACTGCATTTGACAGCACATTGTTCTGTCTGTTGGCGAGTTATCACCACCTTAAGATTAATGTTATAACTTGAGACCAGTGGTAGACTGTGTTCAAAATAACAGTGAATGACAGGAGACATCCAGCAACAATGACCCATACAGGAACTTCACTTAATCTAACATTTCAGGTAGACGTGTTATAAATGTAACAATGCATTCTGGTAATTTGTAGTAGTTTAGTTCCCACTTATATGAACACTGTAAAAGAATACTCATGGTCAAACACCCCCTCTTGTAGCTTTAACTTTTGATTTAGTCTGAGATACGTGGTTTTCAAAGGACTGTGAAAGATTATCTGTCTCATGGTGGTGGAAGGAATACTACGGAGACACCATAAGAGGAAAAACAGCCAGAGTATATTGTGTCTGAAACCTGTCAGACTGGAAGAACTGGTTCCATGAACTAAAGAGACCGACACACACACACACACACACACACACACACCTCCCTTTCAAATAACGTTATTAGTCACTCACAGAGGTACAGAGGACAAACAGGCTGAAATAAGTGCACAGATCTTATCAGGAACAAGAAAAATCACTGAGAATGTTGAGTGGCACAGTAACAGAGAAGAAAGAGGGGGTAAGGTGGATGAAACAGCCCTGAGTACTGTCTGCAGGTGTTTCTGTTAGGGTGCAACCAGCCCAACAACCTGCACTGTTAAGGCATGAACGACTGTAAGAGTTTAGAAAGGCTTCAGGAAATCCACCTGAAACTACCACAATTATATGATCCATAACCTCTACATACAAAACTATAATTAGTAATAAATACAAAATGTGAAACAGACCATAAACACAGAGAGACCAGTCCTAATCTGAGCCTAACGAGACCTGAACCGAACTCAGATGCAAAATCAAAGAAACCTATTTGGAAGTCAAATCAGGATCTGTCTGCAGGGTAAACTCACTCTCTAACTGCAGATCATCATCACTAGAAGCTGGAGGTGATGATGTGGATGGATGTACATTAGCTGTTTCCCAGACATAATGCTAAGCTAAGCTAACTGTTTCCCTCTGATTCCAGTTAATTTGTTAAACTTTACTAGCGATTTCTATTCTTTGTGCTAAGCTGAGCTAGCTGTTCCATGTTTCCAGTGTTAGGTGAACTGTGTGAGCTAACTGTAGTAGCGCCAATGAAAAACGCAGAAATGATAAATGTTTAAGGAGGGAAACTGTACACGCTTCATTTCCTTCAAAGCTCAAAGATCAATACAGAAATCTGTATCTCTCCTTCATGAACAATGAGGAGCATCTTTAATTATGAATACTGACAGATTAAACCTGTATTATCCTGTTAGCACCCATTAATACTAAAAAAAAGCTAATCTGATAGCATCAGTGGCTAAAATATTAAATAAATAAAAAATAAAACGACTGAGGTCAGTTATTTTTACTTATTAAGCTTGTGGTGACGTCTTCAGAAGTGTCGTTTTCTCCGACCAACGATCAAACCCAAACTCGGTTTACTGAGATACAATCAGAGGCTACGTCGATTTAAGCAGGATGTGTCTCTGGGAGGATAAACCAGAGGCTAACGGGTATCAATAGAGTCAATAGATTAAACCAAAACTAATACAAATCTTTGGATTTTTCTGAAAGGCTGGACAACAGCACCAGCAACTGTGGACAAATCAATAAATGACGAAGAAGACAATTTATCTTCTGTGTAAACAACTGATTACAGGTGTTCAGATGCTTCCTCTCTGTGTTTAACCCTTTCATGCATAGTGGTCACTACAGTGGACAGCTATTCAAAAGCTGTTTTCTTCTATATGCATGAGTCTTGATGTCAAAGTTGCGCATCAGCCACTACAGTGGACGCTAGTGTATCATCCCATACACTGCCACCGTCTGGCCAGCCGTTGTCAGTGCAACAAAAAATTCTCAAAACCAAGATGGCCGACGGAAGGCCAGAAGTGCAGAGCACCGAAGGAATATCTGTCCATTCCTTCTATTCTAAGAGAACCTTGCAGGTAAAAAAAATATGGGGACATCAAGTAACAACTAAGGAGTAATATAATTGTTGAAATTTCCAAGTATTGATTTTGTGTTGGGAGGAAATTGCAATTAATCATCTGTCCACTAAATTGGACATCATGCATCGCTGGCTATATTTTAACTACAATTCATACAATTACTGCGACTTTGTTGTTTTTGAAAATACTTCATCTGCAGTAACTTTTTTGGCTGTGAATCAATTAATCTATGTTATTAGAATGTAAATTTTGTTTTTTTAGAATGTACCAATATTTTGTGCAAATTAGTTCCATCATGAGAGTAACGATTCATGTTTTTATGTTTTGTAGAGGTCAGATGCAGAGCGTGATAGAAAGGCCTACAGGATAGTTGAGCAAATACCCTCCGAGTCAAGTGAGGATGATGTTAGTGGCAGTGATGATGAATGGCTACCAGAAAAAAGAGGAACAGTAAATGCTAGCAGTCGTGACAGTGGAGCTGAGGATGCTGAGGGAGCTGAGGTTGCTGTGATGCCATGATGCTGGGTGCACACGAAATACAAAGCACATCTGCATGCGGTGTCTTGTGGCTTTGTGCCCTGGGTGCTTTGCCAATTTCCATAAAAGATAGACTTTTTCAACAGAAGAAAGAGACTATACTGATGTACTAAAGTACATTTGAAAGAGAATGTTTGTCGTAGTAGGTGGATATATTGTTATGGTTGGAGTCAGTCAGACTGTACTGTGCAGGCTTGCCGGGTCAACTGACTAATAGAGAAGTTATTTTTGAAGTTCGCATTGGTCTCTAAGTTAGCAGGGATCTACCAGGAATGGCTCCTACTTCTAGGTTTAGGGAAACTGAGGGGTTGGATCCATCAGACCAGACCAAAGGCCCAGTCGAATGTTTAGAGAGCCATGGGCAATATTTTTTATTATTATTATTATTATTTTTGTAGGAAATGTTAACTGAAAAAATATACAGTTCAACAGGGTGAGGTAGGAAGGGCTGAAGAGTCAAGAGGAAGGATCTGAATGAGGGATGGAGGGAGGAATGGGAGGGATGGAAGGAGGAGGGTTAGAAAGAAAGAGGGGAAAGGCTGAGGAGTCAGGAGGTTCAACGTTTTTGCATTAACAGTATTAGAATATGTTCAAATATGTGAACACATTAGTTTAACAACATTAAAACATGAAGCATTTCATAGTGTTCACATAATGTGTCATTTTATTCATTGTTTTGTTAAAAACATATTTGTTCAGTTGAAAGCTCAAATGCATGTTGTCCACCCTAGTGGACATGTCATTAACTCCTTGAAAAATGTATGTAAAAAAAAAATGAAGTTCAATTTTTTTTTCATGCCTAAAGAGTAACAAAAACACTTAGGAAAAAAATCCTGACTGAGGTTGTCATAATTCATGCATGAAAGGGTTTTAAAGACATGCCAGATATATGAACAGAATTTTCCCTGCTCTCTGTGTGTCAGTCACTGAATGAGAGAGAGCTAATGTGTTAGCACAGTTTTCAACAAAGTATCATCTGCACTGGACAACTCCTTCAGAGGAACCTGAGCTGGAAATTTCCACTCAGGCTAATGTGTGTGTGTGTGTGTGTGTGTGTGTGTATTAACAGAGGTGAGTTTCCACACTGCTGTGTGTGTGTGTGTGTGTGTGTGTTTTGATTGTGTGTGTTAACAGTCAGGCGTGACAACGTGGCGTGTGTTGTCTTGTCAACAGTAACAGTAAACATGCTGACAGGCAGGTGGGTGGCGGCTCGCTGTAATGTCATCAGGAGCTCAGGAGGAAATCACAGGATGTTTGTTTTTCCGTAGTATCAAAGGTAAACGCCCGTGGGAGTCCGACCAATCAGAGCGCAGAGAGCAGGCTCGTCTCAGACCATTAAAGGCTGGCTATTAAAGGAGCTGCTGTTTGATCACTGCTGATTAGTTTCACGTCACCTGTTTAAAGGTATATTAATGTCTTCATGTATCTGAAACTGAGGGTGTGTTTCAGGACACTCAGACATCTGTCTGTCTGCTGCTGAGCAGGAATAACTTATACACCCCATGATGTTGTGAATATTGATGATGTTCTGGGTTTGAGTTCCAATGCTGCACCTGCAGGCTAAATGACAGTGTTTTAGATCTATGGGCTAAGCCCCTCCCACTTCCTGTCTGTCATCCAGGTGACTGCTGGCTGCTCGCTGCCATCGCCTCACTCACCCTGAATGAGGACGTGTTGGCTCGAGTCGTCCCACATGACCAGAGCTTCAGAGATGGAGAGTACGCCGGCATCTTCCACTTTGAGGTACCAAAGACACAGAACCAAAGACACAGAACCAAAGACACAAAACCACAAACACAGAACCAGAGACACAGAACCAGAGAAAGAGCCAGGAGACACAGAACCAAAAACACAGAACCAGAAACACAGAACCAGAGACACAGAACCAAAGACATGGAACCAAAGACACAGAACCAAAGACACAGAACCACAAACACAGAACCAGAGACACAGAACCAGAGACAGAGCCAGGAGACACAGAACCAAAAACACAGAACCAGAAACACAGAACCAGAGACACAGAACCAAAGACATGGAACCAAAGAGACAGAGCCAGATGTATAGAACCAGAAACACAGAACCAGATATATAGAACCACAAACACAGAACCAAAGACACAGAACCAGATATATAGAACCAGAGGCACAGAACCAGAGACACAGAACCGGAGACACAGAACCAGATATATAGAACCAGAGGCACAGAACCAAAGACACAGAACCAGATATATAGAACTAGAGGCACAGAACCAGAGAAACAGGACCAGATACACAGAACCAAAAACACAGAACCAGAGACACAGGACCAGAAACACAGAACCAAAAACACAGAACCACAGACACAGGACCAGATACACAGAACCAAAAACACAGAATCAGAGACACAGAACCAGAGAGACAGAACCACAAACACAGAATCAGAGACACAGAACCAAAGACATGGGACCAAAGAGACAGAGCCAGATGTATAGAACCACAAACACAGAACCAGATATATAGAACCAAAAACACAGAACCAAAGACACAGAACCACATATATAGAACTACAAACACAGAACCAGATACACAGAACCAAAGACACAGAACCAGAAACACAGAACCAAAGACATAGAACCAGAGACACAGAACCAGAAACACAGAACCAAAGACACAGAACCAGAGACACAGTACCAGATACACAGAACCAAAGATACAGAACCAGATACACAGAACCAAAGACACAGAACCAGATGTATAGAACCAGATACACAGAACCAGAGACACAGAACCAGAAACACAGAACCAAAGACACAGAACCAGAGACACAGAACCAGAAACACAGAACCAAAGACACAGAACCGGAGACACAGAACCAGATACACAGAACCAGATACACAGAACCAAAGACACAGAACCAGATATATAGAACCAGAAATATAGAACCAAAGACACAGAACCAGAGACACAGAACCATATATATAGAACCACAAACATAGAACCAGAGACACAGAACCAGATATATAGAACCAGAGGCACAGAACCAAAGACACAGAACCAAAGACACAGAACCAGAGACACAGAACCAGATATATAGAACCAGAGGCACAGAACCAAAGACACAGAACCAGATATATAGAACCAGAGGCACAGAACCAGAGGCACAGAACCAGAGGCACAGAACCAGATACACAGGACCAGATACACAGAACCAAAGACACAGAACCAGAGACACAGAACCAAAGACACAGAACCAAAGACACAGAACCAGAGACACAGAACCAAAGACACAGAACCAAATACACAGAACCAGAGACACAGAACCAGATATACAGAACCAGAGGCACAGAACCAGAGGCACAGAACCAGATACACAGGACCAGATACACAGAACCAAAGACACAGAACCAGAGTAACAGGATCAAAGACACAGAACCAGAGTCACAGAACCAGATATATAGAACCAGAGGCACAGAACCAAAGACACAGAACCAGAGACACAGAACCAGATATATAGAACCAGAGGCACAGAACCAAAGACACAGAACCAGATATATAGAACCAGAGGCACAGAACCAGAGACACAGGACAAAGACACAGAACCAAAGACACAGAACCAGAGACACAGAACCAAAGACAAAGAACCAAAGACACAGAGCCAGATGTATAGAACCACAAACACAGAACCAAAGACACAGAACCAGATATATAGAACCAGAGACACAGAACCAGATATATAGAACCAGAGGCACAGAACCAGATATATAGAACCAGAGGCACAGGACCAGATACACAGAACCAAAGACATAGAACCAGAGACACAGAACCAGATACACAGAACCAAAGACACAGGACCAGATACACAGAACCAAAGACACAGAACCAGAGACACAGAACCAAAGACAAAGAACCAAAGACACAGAGCCAGATGTATAGAACCACAAACACAGAACCAAAGACACAGAACCAGAAACAAAGAACCAAAGACAGAAAACCAGATATATAGAACCACAAACACAGAACCAGATACACACAACCAGAGACAAACAACCAAAGACACACAACCAAAAACACAGAACCAGATATATAGATCCAGAAACACAGAACCAGATATATAGAACCACAAACATAGAACCAAAGACACAGAACCAAGAACACAGAACCAGATACACAGAACCAAAGACACAGAACCAGAGACACAGAACCAAAGACACAGAACAAAAGACACAGAACCACAAACACAGAACCAGATACAAAGAACCAAAGACACAGAACAAAAGACACAGAACCAGATACACAGAACCAAAGACACAGAACCAAAAACACAGAACCAGATATATAGAACCACAAACACAGAACTAGAGATACAGAACCACATATATAGAACTACAAACACAGAACCAGAGACATAGAACCAAAGACACAGAACCAGAGACACAGAACCAGATACACAGAACCAAAGACAGAAAACCAGATATATAGAACCACAAACACAGAACCAGATACACACAATCAGAGACACACAACCAAAGACACACAACTAAAAACACAGAACCAGATATATAGAACCACAAACACAGAACCAGAGATACAGAACCAGATATATAGAGCCACAAACACAGAACCAGAGACACAGAACCAGATATATAGAACCACAAACACAGAACCAGATATATAGAACCACAAACATAGAACCAAAGACACAGAACCAAGAACACAGAACCAGGGACACAGAACCAAAGACACAATACCAGATATATAGAACCAAATACATAGAACCAGAGACACAGTACCAAAGACACAGAACCAGAGACACAGAACCAAAGACACAGAACCAGATATATAGAACCAAATACATAGAACCAGAGACACAGTACCAAAGACACAGAACCAGAGACACAGAACCAAAGACACAGAACCAGATATATAGAACCAAATACATAGAACCAGAGACACAGTACCAAAGACACAGAACCAGAGACACAGAACCAAAGACACAGAACCAGATATATAGAACCAAATACATAGAACCAGAGACACAGTACCAAAGACACAGAACCAGAGACACAGAACCAAAGACACAGAACCAGATATATAGAACCACAAACACAGAACCAGATAGACACAATCAGAGACACAGAACCAGATATATAGAACCACAAACACAGAACCAGAGATACAGAACCAGATATATAGAACCACAAACACAGAACCAGAGACACAGAACCAGATATATAGAACCACAAACACAGAACCAAAGACACAGAACCAAGAACACAGAACCAAGAACACAGAACCAGGGACACAGAACCAAAGACACAGAACCAGAGACACAGAACCAAAGACACAGAACCAGATATATAGAACCAGAGACAAACAACCAGAGACACAGTACCAAAGACACAGAACCAGATATATAGATCCAGAAACACAGAACCAGATATATAGAACCACAAACATAGAACCAAAGACACAGAACCAAGAACACAGAACCAGAGACACAGAACCAAAGACACAGAACCAGAGACACAGAACCAAAGACACAGAACCAGATATATAGAACCAGAGACAAACAACCAGAGACACAGTACCAAAGACACAGAACCAGATATATAGATCCAGAAACACAGAACCAGATATATAGAACCACAAACATAGAACCAAAGACACAGAACCAAGAACACAGAACCAGAGACACAGAACCAAAGACACAGAACCAAAGACACAGAACAAAAGACACAGAACCAGATAAAAAGAACCAAAGACACAGAACAAAAGACACAGAACCAGATACACAGAACCAAAGACACAGAACCAGATACACAGAACCAAAGACACAGAACCAGATGTAAAGAACCAGATACACAGAACCAAAGACAGAAAACCAGATATATAGAACCACAAACACAGAACCAGATACACACAACCAGAGACAAACAACCAAAGACACAGAACCAGAGATACAGAACCAGATATATAGAACCACAAACACAGAACCAGAGACACAGAACCAGATATATAGAACCACAAACACAGAACCAGAGACACAGAACCAGATATATAGAACCACAAACATAGAACCAAAGACACAGAACCAAGAACACAGAACCAGGGACACAGAACCAAAGACACAGAACCAGAGACACAGAACCAGGGACACAGAACCAAAGACACAGAACCAGATATATAGAACCAAATACATAGAACCAGAGACACAGTACCAAAGACACAGAACCAGAGACACAGAACCAAAGACACAGAACCAGATATATAGAACCAAATATATAGAACCAGAGGCACAGAACCAAAGACACAGAACCAAAAACCAAGTACACAAACAATCCTCAAAGTATACACTTAAAGTCCGACAGGTATCAAGCATTATAAAAGATACTCGTGTACTCAGCACACAAATATTCCATGAGGTGTCAAAGAATATAACAGTGGTCAGTTTGTCCTTGAGGGCTGTAAATACAGACTGAAAACACAAGGATCCTGGTTACACCAAATGCATGTTAAATCATCTGTCTGCCTGTCTGCCTGTCTGTCTGTCTGTAGTTCTGGCAGTATGGCGAGTGGGTAGACGTGGTGATCGACGACCGTCTGCCGGTCAGAGATGGAGAGCTACTGTTCGTGCACTCGGCGGAGGGGAGGGAGTTCTGGAGTGCTCTGCTGGAGAAAGCCTACGCCAAGTAAGAGACAAAGGATCTGAGGACTGGAGTTCTCTCTGCGTCTGAATCGGAACCTTCTGCAGCTGCTTCACAGTAACACACTTCTCTGCACAGGAAGTCTTTTAGAACGCTGACAGGAAGTTAGATAGGAGAGGGAAATGACAGGCATCAAATGCTCCAGGTTGATGGATACTAGGGATGTTTGGGTAACCTGGTCAGTGTGTTCTGACCAGGTGACGTCCAGGTGATGTTGTCAGCAGCAGAAAGTTTGGTTTGACTATCAGAAGTGCATACAATCAGTCCTGCTGAGGAGACGTGTGTGTGTGTAGGTGTGTGTGTGTGTGTGTGTGTGTGTGTGTGTGTGTGTGTGTGTGTGTGTGTGTGCGTGTGTGTTCACTGTCCTCCACCTGCTCCGTCAGTGTCTTTGCAGGTATTGTCAGTGTGTGATGTCATTGCAGGTTGAATGGCTGTTACGAGGCTCTGTCTGGAGGATCGACCACTGAGGGTTTCGAGGATTTCACAGGAGGGATCGCTGAGGCCCACGATCTGAACCGACCCAGTCCTCATCTGTTCCACATCATCCAGAAGGCTCAGAGTCGCGGCTCCCTGATGGGCTGCTCCATCGATGTAAGATCCGACATCACAGAGGGGAACCGGGGGGGGGCTCATAGTGCCATATTACCCCTCTAGAACATTGCGCTCCCAGGATGCAGGCCTGCTTGTGGTACCTAAAGTCTCTAAGAGTAGTGTTGGAGGTAGAGCCTTCAATTACCAGGCCCCCCTCCTCTGGAACAATCTACCAGTCAGGGTCCGGGAGGCAGACACCCTCTCTTCTTTTAAGAGTTCAAACTTTCCTCTTTGATAAAGCTTATAGTTAGGCCTGGCTCAGGCTGGGACCAGCCCATAGTTTTACTGCTATAGGTTTATGGTCTTTTCAGACAGGGGACGGTTGACGCGCCTTGTCATTTATTTTCAATGAGAGATGAGTGGGCAGATCTGACAGGCGGAGCAACAAGCGGGCGCGATCCTGTGAAATTGTCGCGGTCGTGCTCGTTTCACGCACACACCTGCTTGCTGCCAGTTAAAAGTTCTTGAACTTTTTTCGCGCTGTAGAAAACGGATAAACACTGAATGAAAGACTGATCCTTGCTGCGTGGGACTTCCCAGAGTTTTATAACCACTTGTTTAACAGTTACAGGGACATTAACACCTTTGCATGACAGAGCAACAGCGCAAGACTGGATGTTTTAGGTAATGTTACAACAATGTTACAGTGTCACAGTTTCATGTAGCAGACGTACATCTGACAGTGAATACATCACAAGCAACGATCGAGACAGGAGGGGGCGGAGTCAGGAAGAGCCAACAAACAGCTTCAGGTGTGATCAGGCACAGGTGCTGACAGACAGTGAACAGGGCGTCATTTTTTATTGTTGTTGTTTTGTTTTTGATGTGAGCGACAGCTGGGAGCCAGTGGAGGGATATGAGCAGTGGAGGGATACGAGCAGTGGAGGGATATGAACAGTGGAGGGATATGAGCAGTGGAGGGATATGAACAGTGGAGGGATATGAGCAGTGCAGTGACATGCTGTTTTAGGTTGAAGACCAGTCTCGCTGCTGTGTTCTGGATCCTCTGCAGAGGTTTGAATGTGCGTGCAGGAAGGCCTGCCGGGCAGGAGTTACAGTAATCAATGTGTGATATCACGAGAGCCTGTACCAGCAGGTGTGTTGCATGCTCTGACAGGTAGGGTCTGATCTTCCTGATGTTGTACAGGGCAAATCGACATGACTGAGCAATCGAGGCCACATGAACCTTAAAGGTTAGCTGGTCGTCATCATGACGCCCAGGTTCGGGGCAGACTCAGTGGGTATGAGTACAAGTGTAACTTCATCTGGAACAGTTGAGTCAGTTTGGGGCCCTGTGATTGATTACATAGTTTGACTGAAGACACTACAGGACAAATGAAGCACATGCTGCTGATGCACACTCTGTCAATACACCCCAGTTATTTACAGCACAGTCATCTTGCATGCTCCTTTGGGTACTCACTGCTTTAAGTCAGAGGGAAGGTTGGTTTGATTGTTGATGTCTTCTTTGAATATAATGGTATTTATTTTATTATTATTATTTCTTTGTTTATTTTTGTGTACTGTATTAGTGGTGATTTTCTGTCGGACTGTCGGTTTGTTTTTGACCTTGTGTCTCTGCTGATTGTACCTGCTCAGTGAATAAAGACGGCCGGGGACATGATGAGAAACTCTCACAAACAAATATCACAAACACTAATCATTTTGATCATTTTGTTTCAGATCACGAGCTCCGCCGACTCGGAGGCTGTCACCCGTCAGAAGCTGGTGAAAGGCCACGCCTACTCTGTGACAGGCGCAGCTGAGGTAAGAAGACACCCCCCACATAGCCCCGCCCCCTGCATTCATCACCTGGTGTTTAGTATGAACTGTGGAAACATGATTTCTGCTGTCATGGACACAAATGAACTACATTTCCCAGGAGTCTTAGCAGTAGGAGCTGCCTAATGGAGCTTTCAAATACTAGATGCAGCAGGCCCTTGTTTACCTGCAGGGGGCGGGGCTTCAGCTCCATGTTGGAAGTGATGGTGTCCAATCAGGTGTGACTCTGCGGTCTGCTCTGCTGTGATTGGCTGCAGGTGGAGTACCGTGGCAACATGGAGAAGCTGATCCGGATCAGGAACCCGTGGGGTCAGGTGGAGTGGACTGGAGCCTGGAGTGATGAGTAGGTAACCCCGACAGCTCAGGTGAAGTGCAATCAGGTGTAAATTACACAGGTGTACAGGTCAGAGAAGGAGACGCTTCAGGTGTTCCCTTCATCATGAGAGCTTCAGCAGTGACAGGTACAGAGGAGTACTTTAAGGCGTTGTAAGGTCTCTGTGATAAAACCTGTGGACACACAGTGACCTGGGGTCATCCCTGTGTCACATGAACATCACATTAAATATCACCTGATTACCTGCTGACATCAGTGACTGACCTGACTGTTTGCTGCCACAGCTCCATGCAGTGGCGTCAGATCAGCGACGAGGACAGAGAGCGCCTGAGTCACCGCTCAGAGGACGGAGAGTTCTGGTAAACTTCCCTTCCTCTTCCCCTCCACCTGATCCATCCTCAGGTGCTGTGTGCGAAGTCAACCCTCTGTTCTGTCCTGCAGGATGTCTTTCTCTGACTTCCTGCAACATTACTCCCGGCTGGAGATCTGTAACCTGACGCCTGACGCGCTGAGCGACGACTCCGTCTCCAAGTGGGCGCTGTCCAAGTTCGACGCCAGCTGGAGGAGAGGATCCACCGCCGGGGGCTGCAGGAACTACCCCCGTAAGTGACCCTGTCAGTCACAGTGCAGTGGGCTGGACTTCTTCCGACTCTATTAAACTTTCTGATTTGTTTCCACGTGTCAGACTCGTTCTGGACGAACCCTCAGTTTGTGATCCGGCTGGACGAGGAGGACGACGACCCCGACGATGGTGAGGCCGGCTGCAGCTTTATGGTCGGACTGATCCAGAAGAACCGCAGACGCATGAAGAAGATGGGCGAGGACATGCACACGGTGGGATTCGCCATCTACGAGGTGAGCACTGGATGTTTGTGAGCGGAGGATGAGTCAGTGTGAAGCTGAAGGTTTCCTGGAGGTCTCAGCATTTAAAGTTTACCTCCCAGACAAATAGTTGAGATGTGTGTGTGTGTGTGGTCGGCACAGTTGGACCGGTTCTGTTTCCTCAGCAGCTGTCAGAGACTCTTCAGAGAGAGGGACAGGAAACAGGCGCTCTGTGGTTATTGGACTGATCTTTAACTTCACTGAGGGACAAACACATGTCTAATATCGTGATGCGTTCAGGTGCTGGCCATTTGAAAGAATGCAGGTTTCAGGGACTCCTGCAGTGACTTCACAATGATCCTGTAGCAACAGGTGATCTTTGTGTCTCTGTGAGAGTTAATTTTCAACCTGGGGCCTATTTTTATACATGTTGGCTCTAAATGACTCACAGGTACACAAAGTGTGTGAGTGTCTCCAGTAGATGTGTTCAGCCTGCAGCAGTGAAACAGGCTGTAATGGCTGCAACATAATCCTTGATGGGTCAAAGGTCGTCCACTAAAAGTTCTTGTTGTTTCCACTGACAGGCTCAGGTTGTTCTTCTAAGTGTGTGACAACATGACAGAAAGGATCCCTACAGAGATAGACCTTTTTGTTACAGAGGAAGATGATTGTTTTAACCACACACAGACGTTACATCGCTCTCTGCACACACACCATTTTACCTGTCAGAACCGAGTCAGAATCCTGTGATGAGCCGTTACATGTCTGACTGTTCCTCTTCGTGTGTTTCAGGTTCCTGATGAGGTACGAGGATGACATGATGACCTGCTCACTTCCTGCTGATCAACATTTCATTGATTTTTCTGACCTGTTCAGTCTGATTTCACCTGTTCTGTCTGTCTGCCTGCCTGTCTGTCTGTCTGTCTGTCTGTCTGATAATGTCTGACTGTCTGTCTGCCTGCCTGTCTGTCTGATAATGTCTGACTGACTGTCTGCCTGCCTGCCTGTCTGTCTGTCTGTCTATCTGACTGATAATGTCTGACTGTCTGTCTGCCTGCCTGCTTGTCTGTCTGTCTGTCTATCTGACTGATAATGTCTGACTGTCTGTCTGCCTGCCTGCCTGTCTGTCTGTCTGTCTATCTGACTGATAATGTCTGACTGTCTGTCTGCCTGCCTGCCTGTCTGTCTATCTGACTGATAATGTCTGCCTGCCTGTCTGCCTGCCTGTCTGTCTGTCTGATAATGTCTGTCTGCCTGTCTGTCTGATAATGTCTGACTGTCTGTCTGACTGCCTGTCTGTCTGCCTGTCTGCCTGTCAGTTTTGTGGTCAGAGGAATGTCCACCTGAACAGGAACTTCTTCATGCGACATGCCTCCAAAGCTCGCTCTGAGACCTTCATCAACCTGCGAGAGGTGTGCAGCCGCTTCTGTCTGCCGCCCGGAGAGTACCTGATCATCCCGTCCACCTTCGAGCCCAACAAGAACGGAGACTTCTGTGTGCGCGTGTTCTCTGAGAAGCAGGCCGAGTTTCAGTGAGTCCACACAGAGAACCGGTTAAACTCAGCAGCTCCTGGTGGATGTTAGAGGAACTGCAGCTGCTGTAGACACCGCTTCCTGTCACTTCTGCTCATTAAAACTGGACTTTGTAGTTTATTAATGAATGTAATGATGACAACTTCCTGTCACATGATCATCTGTCTGTTTGTCTGCAGAGAGCTGGACGACCCCATTGAGTCCCGAGTGGAGAAGGTGAGAGTTACTGATACTCTACTACAACGTTAGCCCAGTCTGATGATTCCTCTTTAATCAGGATTACTGTGACATCATCTCCTGTCTGTTAACATGTGCCGTGTTTACTTCCTGTTTCAGATCGAGATCGACGAGGACGATGTGGACGATCGCTTCAAAGGACTGTTCAGTCAGCTGGCAGGAGGGGTGAGCCGATCAATATAATAAACTCTGTGTCATAATCTGTATCATAGAGTGTATAGAGAAAGTGGATGCAGCCTTAATTCTATAGAAGTCAATGAGAAAATGGTCCTCCTTCTCTTCTGATTTATTCCCTCAGTAAACATTTTCCTCGACGGGTTTATGACCAGAAAGCAGGGGAGGGTTTAGTGCGGGGCTACCTGTGATTGACCTACTAAGTGTATCCACCCTCTCAGCCAAATGTGGTCACATCTGGCTCAAATAAAAACAAGATAGCGGTGATCAGAATGCTAATTTTGAGGCTTCAGAACAGTGGTCCACAAACCACTGAATGACAGTGGCCACGCCCACTTCCTATATACAGTCTACGTTGTGGTGTTTGGTGTGAAACTGACGGAGATCCTCTGCTGCAGGACTGTGAGATCTCAGCCTTCGAGCTGAAGAGGATCCTCAACAAAGTGGTGACCAAACGTGAGAATCAGCTGCACCTCATGGTCACACCTGCTACATGAAGATTGAAGAGGACGCTTTCATTTGCATTCAAACATTTTTCATCACTTCATTTTCTAATATCTGTGAAGTTCATGTTCAACTTCATGTTAAAGAGACAGAGTGACCTCCCTGTCAGAGTGACCTCCCTGTCAGGGACCTCCCTGTCAGTGACCTCACTGTCAGAGTGACCTCCCTGTCAGTGACCTCACTGTCAGAGTGACCTCCCTGTCAGTGACCTCCCTGTCAGTGACCTCCCTGTCAGTGACCTCACTGTCAGAGTGACCTCCCTGTCAGTGACCTCCCTGTCAGTGACCTCACTGTCAGAGTGACCTCCCTGTCAGTGACCTCACTGTCAGAGTGACCTCCCTGTCAGTGACCTCCCTGTCAGTGACCTCACTGTCAGAGTGACCTCCCTGTCAGGGACCTCCCTGTCAGTGACCTCACTGTCAGAGTGACCTCCCTGTCAGTGACCTCACTGTCAGAGTGACCTCCCTGTCAGTGACCTCCCTGTCAGTGACCTCACTGTCAGAGTGACCTCCCTGTCAGTGACCTCCCTGTCAGTGACCTCCCTGTCAGAGTGACCTCCCTGTCAGTGACCTCACTGTCAGGGACCTCCCTGTCAGAGTGACCTCACTGTCAGAGTGACCTCCCTGTCAGAGTGACCTCCCTGTCAGAGTGACCTCCCTGTCAGAGTGACCTCACTGTCAGAGTGAGCTCACTGTCAGAGTGACCTCACTGTCAGAGTGACCTCACTGTCAGAGTGACCTCCCTGTCAGGGACCTCCCTGTCAGAGTGACCTCACTGTCAGAGTGACCTCACTGTCAGAGTGACCTCCCTGTCAGGGACCTCCCTGTCAGAGTGAGCTCACTGTCAGAGTGACCTCACTGTCAGAGTGACCTCCCTGTCAGAGTGAGCTCACTGTCAGAGTGAGCTCACTGTCAGAGTGAGCTCACTGTCAGAGTGACCTCACTGTCAGAGTGACCTCACTGTCAGAGTGACCTCCCTGTCAGTGACCTCCCTGTCAGAGTGACCTCACTGTTCAGCTGCTCTCTCTGTCCTAACTGTTTGTCTTTGATAGGATCCGACATCAAGACGAGCGGCTTCAGCCTCACAACGTGCCGCAACATGGTCAACCTGCTGGATGTATCCTTCCACCACAGGAAAGAATAGCTCAGGGGTCAGAGGTCAGGGGTCAGGAGAGAGTAAAGACAGGAACATTGGCATTTACTGGGACTGTGTAGGTGAACAGCACAGTATTGCAACGGTAAGGTATTATGTGTGGTCTATAGGGAGGAAAACAATAATACCACAGTATCAGTTTAACCAAGTAGCCAGATAAGAAACAATAAGAACTTTAAAACAGTTAAATGCACACAGTGACGTCCCAACTCTACTCATAGAGTCAGTGATGCACACAACTCACTGCTTGGCTACAGTATAGTCTGTAGTACCGTGTCCTGCAGATAGACTCCTGCTGCGCTCACTCTCTATACTCACTCTCTCAGTGACCATGGCACTGCACGGCACCATGTGCCTTAAAGTGTAGTTGCCCAATAGCTCCACAAGGGGGCGCATAGACCTCAGTCAACAGATAATCAGTGTGAGGAGTGAAAGGTTTTATAGACTCTCAGTGGCTGTAAACAGTCTGTGTGATGTGAACGCGAGGCTGCTGTTAGCATGTTAGCTTGTTCTCAGAGGTCCAGTCCATCAGGGAGCAACTCCTGAACCTCCCTGCAGAAAGACGGCAGTGGGAAACTGGGCCTGGTGGAGTTCAAAGTGCTGTGGACCAAGATCGAGAACTTCCTGGTGAGTCTCAGAACCCAATCAGAACCAAACACTGACTCTGAGTCGAGGTTCAGGGTTCAGGGCTCATGGATCAGGGTTCACGGTCCAGGATCCAAAGTCTAGGGTTCCGGGTCCAAAGTCCAGGGTCCATGGTTCAGTCACACTGAGAAGAGGCTGACGGCTCCATGTTGGACTCTGGCTGATCCTCAGTGACGCTGCGTTCATGTGCTGTGGGAGAAAACGTTGATCACATCTGCTGATTTTGTTCTATGTGTCTGAATGTGTTTCTTTAGTTCTTAGTGTTTTGAGCCCTCAGGGCCACCGTCAGCGTGTTTTCTGACCTTTGACCTGTATTTGTGTGTCTGTGTCAGAAAATTTACCGGGAGAAGGACGTGGATAATTCAGGGACGATGAGCTCCACAGAGATGAGGTCGGCCGTAGAGGAAGCAGGTAAAATACTTTGTCACTTCCTGTTTGTGTCTTGGCTCAAAATATTTGTTCATGAATTCTAAAGAAGAATCCGTGTTTGTCTGCTGCTTCTGTGTTCTGATTTTAATATTCACGTGTTTCAGGCTTCAGTCTGAACAACTCTCTCCATCAGGTGCTGGTTGCTCGTTACAGTGAACCTGATCTCACCATCGACTTCGACAACTTTGTGAGCTGTTTGGTTCGTCTGGAGACCATGTTCAGTGAGTCCACACAGTCCTCATGGTGATGGTGATGAAGGTGGAGGTGATGATGAAGGTGGAGGTGATGATGATGGAGCTGCTGGAGCTGGCGATGATGAAGGTGGAGATGATGATGAAGGTGGAAGTGATGATGAAGGTGGAGGTGATGATGAAAGTGAAGGTGATGATGAAGGTGGAGATAATGATGAAGGTGGAGGTGATGATGAAAGTGGAGATAATGATGAAGGTGGAGGTGATGATGAAGGTGGAGATAATGATGAAGGTGGAGGTGATGATGAAAGTGGAGGTGATGATGAAGGGGGAGATAATGATGAAGGTGGAGATCATGATGAAAATGAATGATGATGTAGGTGGAGATAATGATGAAAGTGGAGGTGATGATGAAGGTGGAGATAATGATGAAGGTGGAGGTGATGATGATGGAGCTGCTGGAGCTGGCGATGATGAAGGTGGAGATGATGATGAAGGTGGAGGTGATGATGAAAGTGGAGATAATGATGAAGGTGGAGGTGATGATGAAAGTGGAGGTGATGATGAAGGGGGAGATAATGATGAAGGTGGAGATCATGATGAAAATGAATGATGATGTAGGTGGAGATAATGATGAAAGTGGAGGTGATGATGAAGGTGGAGATAATGATGAAGGTGGAGGTGATGATGAAAGTGGAGGTGATGATGAAGGGGGAGATAATGATGAAGGTGGAGATCATGATGAAAGTGGAGGTGATGATGAAGGTGGAGATAATGATTTAGGTGGAGATGATGATGAAAGTGAAGGAGATGTTGAACGTGAAGGTGATGATGAAGGTGGAGATAATGATGAAGGTGGAGATCATGATGAAAGTGGAGGTGATGATGAAGGTGGAGATAATGATTTAGGTGGAGATGATGATGAAAGTGAAGGAGATGTTGAACGTGAAGGTGATGATGAAGGTGGAGATAATGATGAAGGTGGAGATAATGATGAAGGTGGAAGTGATGATGAAGGTGGAGGTGATGATTAATGTGAAGGTGATGATGAAGGTGGAGATATTGATGAAGGTGATGATGAAGGTGGAGGTGATGATGAACGTGAAGGTGATGATGAAGGTGGAGGTGATGATGATGGAGCTGGTGATGAAGGTGGAGGGGATGATGATGGAGCTGGTGATGAAGGTGGAGGTGATGATGATGGAGCTGGTGATGAAGGTGGAGCTGGTGATGAAGGTGGAGGTGATGATGACGGAGCTGGTGATGAAGGTGGAGGTGATGATGATGGAGCTGGTGATGAAGGTGGAGGGGATGATGATGGAGCTGGTGATGAAGGTAGAGGTGATGATGTCACTGTTTCCTCTCCACAGACACGTTTAAGACTCTGGACAAAGATAACTCGGGGAGCATCGAGCTCAGCTTCATGGAGGTAAAAACATCTAGATCAGCTGTTTTCATTTTTAATTTAACTTTATTTAAACAATCGGACAAACACACCTGCAGCTGTCAATCAAACCTTTAGTCAGAAGAATCCAGAAAGAATCAGCTGAACGTCTGATTCGTCTGTCTCACAGCAAAACGTCACTGAGTTGTCACTCAAAGGGTCATTATTATGTATAATGTAAACACAGAGATCAGGTCCTTCAGGCCCAAACCTTCCTGCAGCAGGGTCCAAGCAGCCGGAGCAGCGTACCTGAAACACCTTTTCCCCATTTCAAGACGCACTTTGGGGACGGATAGCAAAATGAAGCCTTGCGAGTGGGTCACAGAGCGAAGACTGAAGCTTCCAGCATTTTTCAGATTAATAAAATTACATTAGTAAGAGTAAAGCAACTGAAGAATTGCCTTATAAATTAGGACATGCCAGTGATTTAGTCTACGGTCAGACAATGCAGGCCAGCCGACTCGAGTGTACAGGGACCAAAGATGAGTGAGGACTTTAAGATTTGTAATAAACCTCAATGCTCCGTTGTGTGCAGAGTCCAGAGAGTGAAGACATTGAGAAGGTGCATGCATATATAAAACATCACCGTAGTCAATCAGGGGCATAAAAGTAGCAGCAACAAGTCTTCTTTTAGAAAGGAGGGAAAGAAAAACCTGATTTGTTTTTAAAATAGAAGCCGCAGCTTCAACTTCTTTACGAGCTGCTGAATATGAAGCTTAAAAGATAGCGAATCATCAGTTAAGAATCCCAGGTATTTATAAGAAGACTCGATCACACCTCCCTGAAATGTAACAATAGATGGCAGGTTCAGAGGCTTTGTCTTTGACTATGTAAACATCATGCGTTTTGTTTTATCAGGATTCACGATCAATTTAAATGTCAGTGTGTGTTGTAGTGTGTTGTACAGTATCAAAGGCATCTTGAAAGTGACAGAGAGCCTGATACTGTGTTGGAGCGGAGCAGTAAAGAACAGTATCATCGGCATACAACTGAAAATCTGTGTTGGGAACATTAGAGCCGATACTGTTAATATAAATTGTAAATAACAGTGGCCCTAAGACTGAGCCCTGGGTCACGCCATTTATTATTTCAAGAGACCTAGAGGTGATGCCTTCAGCCTGCACACACTGTGATCTGTTCGATGAATCATTTTCAAACCAACAGACAGATTGTTCTGACAGTCCAATACTGAGTAGTCTCTGTTTCTTAATTGCATGGTCAACAGAGTCGAAGGCCCTCGACAAGTCAATAAAAAGGGCTGCACAGAGTTCCTTACTGTCCAAGGACTCCAAAAAATCATTGACTACCTTTAAAGCCGCTGTGGTTATGCTACGTTTTTTCCTAAAACCTGATCGATAACAAGATCAAATATTTTGTTTATTGTTGGTCAATAAAAAATCTTTAAGTCTGTAACTTAAAAAAGTAAAGATTCCAGAGTTTTCACTAAGACAGAAACTGGCCCATAGTTGTTTAAAAGTGTAGGGTCTCCTCCTTTTAACAGGGGGAGAGCAAAGGCAGATTTCCATATAAGAGGAATTTAAATAAGTTAAAAGTTAAAGTTAAAATAATAAGTTAAAGGTGGGGCAATAATAAATAATAATAGTATAATAAAAACAAATCAGCAGCTAACTTTAACAAATATGGCTCTAAGTTGTCCGGACATGCCGGTTTTTCGTGTGTCTATAAGTTTGAGGGCTTTGTGCACCTCAGTGACAGTAACTGGCCTAAAACTAAATAACTGACTCACGCTCACCTGACGTGCAGAACGGGAGTATCACGCAGGGAGCCAGAGAGTTAGCATCAACGCAGAGACATCAGTCAGCCTCCAAACACTGAACACACCTTCAGTCCTCATCAGAGACCCTCTAACAACCTGCTGTTTTCTTGCAGTGGCTGAACGTGTCCATGCTCTGAGGAGGACCTGATCCAGGTCCTGGTCCTGGTCCAGCAGCTGGAGACTCTCAGACGGAGTGTGGCAGAAATTTTGTTCATGTGGTGACTGGAGTTTGGTTTGTGTGTCTTATAATCATGAGGGGAGTCACAGTCATATTTAACAGATGTTTATTTTCTGTGTTTTGATGTTTGATGTGAAATCTGTTTCACACCTGAGGCCTTAAAAACACCTGAACGACTTATTGTTCTAATAATAATAATAAAAACAATAACAGAGTCCATGTGAGTTTTCATTGTTTCATTTATTTAAAAGAAATGTTCAGATTTATTTAGTAATAAACCTTCACCTCTGACTGTCATTCAATGAGAAGAGCCAGACTGCAGCTGTGGGTGGGGCTTACAGTCACCTAAAGCTTCTCTGATTGGCTGCCAGCAGCACAGTGAGGCCCCGACCATCACAGTTAGGTCGCATCCCCTCTCTCAAACCGACGTGTCATTGGTTCACACTGTCGGGTGATCCCAGCCCCGCCCCCCCACACTTCCTGTCCAAACAGGAAACGGTTGCTCTGGCAGTCGATCTTCCCAGCAACCAGCAGGAGGTGCTGTGATGTCAGAATGATGTCATTCCTTCTTTATGGCATCATCTTTGTGTATTCTGATGAGCAAACTCCTCCGCCCATCTCAGAGCTTCAGTGATGTCACTGCTGCTTCCTGTTCCCTTGGCAACCAGTGCAGAGCCCCCGGCCCCGCCCCCAAGGTGACGACACACGGCCACCGCCCAATCAGAGGCAGAGAGAGATGAATATTCCTGAGGAGGAAGGACAGCCAATAAATCATGTTGACAAAGGCCCCGCCCCCTGTGATGTCACTGACAGGTGTATCGTCGTTACCTTGGGAACCTGACAGGCGCACAGAACCTTCCCAGAATGCCTCTGGTGAGCGAGCAGCATCACATGACTGCCAGGAGCCGCAGCACTCAGCTGATTCACTGTCTTCATCAACACCTGACAGGAAACACAGGTTAGGCACAGTTGTGGAGTGTGACAGATGTGCCTGTTTATCAGGACTGAATGCTCTGTGCAGGTGCATTGTGGGAAATGTAGGCTCCACCTCTGTCACCTGTTGGGGGGGGGGGGGGGGGGGGGGGGGGGTTCTTACCGACAGAGAGTCCGTCTCCACAGAGTCGACCAGCAGGTCCTTCCTGTCGTTCCTCTCCAGCAGAGCCTTAGCTCTCACGGCAGCCTGTGCAAAGCATGATGGGAAATCAGTCAGAGACACACAAACATGGAGAAAATATTCACCTGAGAGTCTGTGACATCTCACACCTGTACACCTGAGAGTCTGTTACATCTCTGTCTTTCAGGTAGGTGTGTGTGTGTGTGTGTGTCTCAGGTGTGTGTGTGTGTGTGTGTGTGCGTGTGTCTCAGGTGTGTGTGTGTGTGTGTGTGTGCGTGTGTCTCAGCTGTGTGTGTGTGTGTGTGTGTCTCAGGTGTGTGTGTGTGTGTGTGTGTGTGTCTCAGGTGTGTGTGTGTGTGTGCGTGTGTCTCAGATGTGTGTGTGTGTGTGCGTGTGTCTCAGGTGTGTGTGTGTGTGTGTGTGTGTGTGTGTGTGTGTGTGTCTCAGGTGTGTGTGTGTGTGTGTGTGTGTGTGTGTCTCAGGTGTGTGGTACCTCTCTGGTCTCCAGCTTCCTGACGCAGGTGTGTGTGTGTGTGTGTGTGTGTGTGTGTGTGTGTCTCAGGTGTGTGTGTGTGTGTGTGTGTGTGTGTGTGTGTCTCAGGTGTGTGGTACCTCTCTGGTCTCCAGCTTCCTGACGCAGGTGTGTGTGTCTCAGGTGTGTGTGTGTGTGTGTGTGTGCGTGTGTCTCAGGTGTGTGTGTGTGTGTGTGTGTGTGTCTCAGGTGTGTGGTACCTCTCTGGTCTCCAGCTTCCTGACGCAGGTGTTGGTGCTCCTCTGCAGCGCTCTGAGGCGGCCCTGCAGCTCTCTGCGCTGCCACTGAGGGATGGGGGTGTTATCTACAGCCTGTCAGACACAGCTCAGGGTCAGACAGCACACAGGTACAGGAAGTAATCTATCTCTTCATCAGCGGCTGCAGTGCATCATGGGAAGTGTACATACATCAGACAGGACTCCGACCTCCTTTGCGAGGCGATGGGTGGAGTCAACTGTAGAGGGGATGGAGCCTGACAGTCTGGCTGACAGAGAGTCCACATTCTGAGACAACACCTGTCCCGCCTCCCGAGCCTGAAGGGGACACATGGGGGGGCATTATGTGTAAAAACATTACAACCATCTGGCCAACAGTTTCCCTGCACTTCCAGTCTTTGTGCTAAGCTAGGCTAACTGACAATTGAATCTGTAATGTGTGTAACTGACCCTCGCTGCTTCCCGTCCCGTCACTGCGACGATCCGGCTAATCCCTTTGACCATCTGTCTCTCAGAGACGATCAGCAAGTCCTCGATGTCTCCGGTCTGCAGCAGGTGACTAAACGCACACATAGCCGCTCCTTAGCTTAGCTTAGCATAAACACTGAAATCCATCTGAAAACTGCACTCAGTCAGAAAGAGTCCATTTCGAGCTTTTTAGGTTATTTTCATTTGTAGGATGTAAATGTAACACTTCCTGCTGATTTTCAAATTAAAAGCTTCCTGACTAAAACATGATTATTTTATTCTGCAGGTGAGCCGAGTGGTGCTGCCCCCTGGTGGTCACACCTGTCCACATTACACTGATACATGTTGCCTTATTGTCTGTCTGAGCTCATGTGAATGTGACAGGTGAACAGGTGTGTTTCTATCTTACGTTCCACAGCAGAGCTCCACAGATGTCTGTCTGTCCGCCTGCCTGTCTGTCTGATCCTCCAACAGCTCAGAGACAGGTAACCCCACAGACACCACTCGCACAGGGTCCGGATACACCTGCAGACAGACAGGTAAAGACAGTCAATAGACCTGAAGACAGACAGAAAAACAGACAGGTGAGACAGACTGGTTGTCTTCACCTCGTCCACCGTCCTCAGCCCGTTGATACACCTGGCCGCCTGCAGGGGGAGCTCCTGGCTGTGGATGATCTGATTGGCGGTGATGATGTCACTGACACACCTCTCTACCTGCTGCAGCTGCTGGACATTCAGAGAACCCTGAGGACCAATCACACACAGCGGACCACATCATGTGACCCAGAGACAAACAGGTGAGTTCTCATAACAGAACATCCTGTCTGTATAACAACATGTGACTTCACTTCCTGTTAGGCGTTATGAAAGACGGCTCGGTTCACACCTTGACACTGAAGTCGAAGCGGAGGCGATCAGCTGACACGTGAGACCCTCTCTGATGGACCGACGGACCCAGAACCTCCCTGAGAGCAAAGTTCAGGACGTGAGTCGCCGTGTGTTTCGCCATGCAGGACAGCCTGTGCACCTGAGAGACGACAAGACACCTTTACACCTGTCTCCATCCTGAACAACACACGATCAACCCTCTATCATCTGTCCTCTACCGCCCCCCTCAGGACAGACTGTCCCTCAGGTATGATGTTTAATGTAAAATCTGTCTTTTAGCAGATGACGCAGCTTTAAACTGTAGAGCTGATTTTACACAACCAGCAAACAGTCTGTGTTTACCTGGTCCAGGTGTAGCTGCACCTGGTCTCCAGTCTTCAGGCTCTCAGCTGCAGTCACCTGGTGGATCACGTACCCCCCCGCCAGGACAACAGCCTCCACAGGGTACAGGACGTCCTGAGAGACAGGAAACACACCTAGAGTCAGACCTCACCTGAACACAACAGGTAATCTTCCCATGATGCATTTCACCGCTCAGCTGACCTGCAGGCCGTCACGGGTGAAGTAGCCCTGGTCATGTGACTGCCCCCCCTGCTCAGAGTAGAAACAGGTGTGATCCAGGATGACCCCGCAGGGCTGACCCTCAGTGACCTCTGACACCAGAGTCTGACCGTCATACAGAGCCAGGACCGTCGCATGGCATGCTGGGAACACTGGGAGGAAAACAACAAGGATTACCTGTCTGACCTGGGGGGTGTACTACAAAGCGAGTTCAGCAGACCCAGGCTCTCTCCTCCTGATCTGCTTCACTTAACGATGAAGATCGCGCTGAGCGGTCACATGACGCTGGTTATCAACTGGATAAGTCAACCCAGGGTTCCTCTGAGCGCGCTCACATTAAAGGGGCGTGGTTTGGAGCAAACGACCAATCTAAACACGAGTCTGCCGTCAGCTGATTGGCGTGTTTAACAAACTCAGAGCAAACTGTGACTTCAGAACGAGATGAAGAAGAGACACATGATGCAGACTGACATTGGCAGATTAACACGCTGCACTGATGTGTTTTTGTTACCGACAGATTCAGACCTTCTCTCAGCCGGATCAAACGGACCCATGATTCTGTTTGAGAAATTTTCAGCACATATAAGGTATACAACATAGAAACTACACACACCAACACACACACACACACACACACACACACTTTATTCAAACAATACAAATAGAGGGGAGTCACCGTATCGGCCCTGCTGCAGGCTGTACTGGTATTTGAGGCTGTCGTCGGTGTGAGGAACAGCGAGACGCTGCAGCTCGGCCAGGCTGAGGACGTCCAGCATCACCTGAGACTGAACACCCGACTGCTGATCAGACGTCACCTGAGACAGGTGAGTGATGACATCATCAGTACACAGCCTTTAACACAGTAAACCTAACACTTAACTAGGTCTTCGATGGATGTCTAATCAGTGCTGATGGTAAATGACTTCTCCTGCTTGTGGAGCATTAGTCATTCAGCGCCTTCACAATAAAAGCCCTGATCACTGTTTCATCACAACAAGGTCGAAGTTCACTACAGTCAGAGTTCTTTCAAAGCTGTTTCACACACAATCAATAAATTGTTGATATACTGTCATGAATAACAAGGAGCATCATGGGAGTTGGAGTCCACATGCAGCCAAATGTTTCAGAGGAAGCTTCACCTGGTGCTTCTCTGCGATCAGGCGGTCCAGCTCCTGTCGGTCTACCTTCACTCCTCTCTCCTCCAGCATCAGGTCCACCAGGTCCAGAGGGAAACCCAGGTCCCTGTGCAGAGACCAGGCCACCGAGGCTGACACACACACACACACACACACACACACACACACACACACACACACACACACACACACACACACACACAGGAGACACAATGAATATAGTCCAGTCTGTATGTATGAAGACCTGCTGTCACTGCTGCACAGATGGTTCTTTGTTTCCCAGCTCGGAGGCGATTCAGAATCTGTCCCAACACTAATAAAAAGTTGTTTTGAAGGTCAGAGAGGAACTGACCGGGGAAGACTCCATGTTTGTAGTCCTTCCTATTGAGTGTTCGGAGGATCAGCCTGCTGCCCTGCTGCAGAGACGACAGGAACTGAGCCTCGTTCTCATTGATCACGTCCATGATCTGAAAAAGCGAAAGCTTTCAATCAACACCTGCTGATGACTACTTCCTGTTTTCAATCTATCCAACAGGCTGAGTCACAACAGCTGGACCAGCGATCAGAACCCAGGGTCTACAACTCATCTGCAACGTTCAGTGCAGGAAGATCACTCACCCTGTCTGCCTCCCTGTGGAGCTCCGGATACACATCACCCTGCAACACAGGAGATCAATCAATCAATCAATCCATCCATCGATCCATCGATCCATCAGTCAATCAATCCATCAATCATCACTTCATCCATCCGTCAATCATCAATCAATCAATCCATCTATCCATCCGTCAACCCGTCAATCAATCCATCCATCCATCCATCCGTCAACCTGTCAATCAATCAGTCAGTCAGTCAATCCATCCATCCATCTGTCAATCATCAGTCAATCAATCCATCCATCCATCCGTCAATCATCGATCAATCAATCCATCTATCCATCCGTCAACCTGTCAATCATCAATCAATCATCAATCAATCATCAATCCATCAATCAATCAATCATCAATCAATCCATCAATCAATCAGTCAGTCAGTCAATCCATCCATCCATCCATCCATGCATCCGTCAATCATCAATCAATCAATCAATCAATCAATCAGTCCGTCCGTCCGTCCGTCCGTCAGTCCATCAGTGGATCAATAAATGTGAACAGCTCAGTAAACAGTTGTAATAGAGATGTTTTCTATCTGCTCAGTGTGTTCATCGTCTCTGTTTTCCTTTTAGATCATCACAGTAATATTGTGCATCTGCTTACGCAGGCTAGAACCAAACACTTTCAACCAATCAATCTGCCACATTTAGCCGCAGAGCACCAAGAACGCTCGTTCAGTCAGCTAGCTGCTGCGCTGTGGAGAACGTCTGTCTACGCCCACTTCTCAACGATCAAATCAAATCCCTCTGATGATATGTCCCGCCTGCACGTCCTGTTTCACTCGGAAATACGTCACGATACGGAAGCTAGATACTCTCGAAACGCCGTTTCAGCTCGACTTTAAATGAATGTAGACCTGATGAGGAGGATTATGGGAAATGCAGTTTACCAGCATGTGTGTGACAGTCGGAACCAGACCGGCCAGAGATCCCTGAGGAGCCTGAAGAACCTCGACACAGAACCGGACCGCCCGCCGCAGGATCCTCCTCAGAACCAACCTGAGACACAACAAACACATACATAATACACAACAAATAAACAACAAACAAACACATCATACACAACAAACACACACATCATACACAACAAATAAACAACAAACAAATAAACAACAAACACACACATCATACACAACAAATAAACAACAAACACACAATTATTATACTAAATATATTGATCGGTGACTCACTCTGGTCCGGACATGCCCGGATGAACTCCGTCAGCGATGCAGACCGACAGCGTTCGAACGTGATCCGCCACCACCCGGTACGCCATGTCCACGTTACGCTCGTCCGCCGCACCTGTTCTGCCACGGTACGGCCCCACTCCCGACCTCTAAGGACATATCGCCATGCCAACAGGTAGCTGTCAATCACTCACCACTACATCTGCTACATCATGTAACCTACTGTACCTGGTGAACATGGTGTTAAAGGTGAACATGGTGTTAAAGGTGAACATGGTGTTAAAGGTGTACCTGGTGTTAAAGGTGTACCTGGTGTTAAAGGTGAACATGGTGTTAAAGGTGAACCTGGTGTTAAAGGTGTACCTGGTGTTAAAGGTGAACCTGGTGTTAAAGGTGAACCTGGTGTTAAAGGTGAACATGGTGTTAAAGGTGAACATGGTGTTAAAGGTGTACCTGGTGTTAAAGGTGAACATGGTGTTAAAGGTGAACATGGTGTTAAAGGTGAACATGGTGTTAAAGGTGTACCTGGTGTTAAAGGTGAACATGGTGTTAAAGGTGAACCTGGTGTTAAAGGTGTACCTGGTGTTAAAGGTGAACATGGTGTTAAAGGTGAACATGGTGTTAAAGGTGAACCTGGTGTTAAAGGTGAACCTGGTGTTAAAGGTGAACATGGTGTTAAAGGTGAACCTGGTGTTAAAGGTGTACCTGGTGTTAAAGGTGTACATGGTGTTAAAGGTGAACCTGGTGTTAAAGGTGTACCTGGTGTTAAAGGTGTACCTGGTGTTAAAGGTGAACATGGTGTTAAAGGTGAACCTGGTGTTAAAGGTGAACATGGTGTTAAAGGTGAACATGGTGTTAAAGGTGAACCTGGTGTTAAAGGTGAACCTGGTGTTAAAGGTGTACATGGTGTTAAAGGTGAACCTGGTGTTAAAGGTGAACCTGGTGTTAAAGGTGAACCTGGTGTTAAAGGTGAACATGGTGTTAAAGGTGAACCTGGTGTTAAAGGTGAACATGGTGTTAAAGGTGTACATGGTGTTAAAGGTGAACCTGGTGTTAAAGGTGTACATGGTGTTAAAGGTGTACATGGTGTTAAAGGTGAACCTGGTGTTAAAGGTGAACCTGGTGTTAAAGGTGTACATGGTGTTAAAGGTGTACCTGGTGTTAAAGGTGAACCTGGTGTTAAAGGTGTACATGGTGTTAAAGGTGAACCTGGTGTTAAAGGTGAACCTGGTGTTAAAGGTGAACCTGGTGTTAAAGGTGTACATGGTGTTAAAGGTGTACATGGTGTTAAAGGTGAACCTGGTGTTAAAGGTGTACATGGTGTTAAAGGTGAACATGGTGTTAAAGGTGAACCTGGTGTTAAAGGTGTACATGGTGTTAAAGGTGTACCTGGTGTTAAAGGTGTACCTGGTGTTAAAGGTGAACATGGTGTTAAAGGTGTACATGGTGTTAAAGGTGTACATGGTGTTAAAGGTGTACATGGTGTTAAAGGTGTACCTGGTGTTAAAGGTGTACCTGGTGTTAAAGGTGAACATGGTGTTAAAGGTGTACATGGTGTTAAAGGTGAACCTGGTGTTAAAGGTGAACCTGGTGTTAAAGGTGTACATGGTGTTAAAGGTGTACCTGGTGTTAAAGGTGTACCTGGTGTTAAAGGTGAACATGGTGTTAAAGGTGTACATGGTGTTAAAGGTGTACATGGTGTTAAAGGTGTACATGGTGTTAAAGGTGTACCTGGTGTTAAAGGTGTACCTGGTGTTAAAGGTGAACATGGTGTTAAAGGTGTACATGGTGTTAAAGGTGAACCTGGTGTTAAAGGTGTACATGGTGTTAAAGGTGTACATGGTGTTAAAGGTGAACCTGGTGTTAAAGGTGTACATGGTGTTAAAGGTGTACATGGTGTTAAAGGTGAACCTGGTGTTAAAGGTGAACCTGGTGTTAAAGGTGAACCTGGTGTTAAAGGTGTACATGGTGTTAAAGGTGTACATGGTGTTAAAGGTGAACCTGGTGTTAAAGGTGAACCTGGTGTTAAAGGTGAACATGGTGTTAAAGGTGAACCTGGTGTTAAAGGTGAACATGGTGTTAAAGGTGTACATGGTGTTAAAGGTGTACCTGGTGTTAAAGGTGAACCTGGTGTTAAAGGTGAACCTGGTGTTAAAGGTGTACATGGTGTTAAAGGTGAACCTGGTGTTAAAGGTGTACCTGGTGTTAAAGGTGTACCTGGTGGATTTGGTGCAGCAGCGGGGCGAACAGGTCGGTGTCGTAGTTCGATCTCTTCCCCTGCAGGACGCTCACCAGTCGCTCCAGTCCCATCCCAGTGTCCACACTGAACTGGGGCAGCAGCCGCAGACTTTGGTCCACCTCCCTGACACACGCACGCACGCACGCACGCACGCACACACACACGCACACACACACACACACACAGGTTTAGAGGTCTGACCTGGCTGTGTGTGTCTCGTGTCCAGGTGTGTGTGTACCTGTTGTACTGCATGAAGACCAGGTTCCAGATCTCCACCACGTCAGGGCTGTCGCCGTTGACGAGCTTCGCGGCGTCTCTGCCCCCCACGTGGTCGTAGTGGATCTCGGTGCAGGGGCCGCAGGGGCCCGAGTCCCCCATCTCCCAGAAGTTCTCCTTCAGGCCGAACGGCAGGAGGCGACCAGGCGGAACCCTGAGGAGAAGGAGCAGAGCATCAGTTGCAGCTCAGACCTAGACCAGGTGTGAAACACCAACTGAACAGAGACCCACCCCAGATCCAACCAGATCCTCCGGGTCTCCTCGTCGGCAGGAAGTCCTGATCCAGCGTCTCCAGCAAAGTACGACACGTACAGTCTGTCTGCAGGTATCCCATAATGCTCTGTGAGGAGGCTCCACGCCATGCCGCATGCCTCCTCCTGCACACACACACACACACTTAATGTGATGTCACACAGGAAACAGGAAGTGCTCCCCCTTTCCTCACCTTGAAGTAGTCTCCAAATGACCAGTTCCCCAGCATCTCAAAGAAGGTGTGGTGGTACACGTCTCGGCCCACGTCCTCCAGGTCGTTGTGTTTCCCGCCGGCTCGCACGCACTTCTGACTATTGACGACTCGGCGGTACGACGACATCTCACTGCGAGGGTCCGCCGTGCCCAGCAGGATCGGCTTAAACTGAACCACAACCAGAACCAGAGACTGTCACTGACGTCCACACAGAGTCTCAATCTGAAGACTGACAGTCACAGCCTGTGTGTGTGTGTGTGTGCGCGTGTGTGTGTTAAATTTCACTCATTCATGATTCTTTATGCTTAAAGTGAAGAGCTCAGTATGAACTCAGTGTTTAATAAACTGTAATTAAACAACATCAAAGTGTTTAAAGGGCAGATTGTTACACCTTCAGATTTGGACTGTAAGTGAATGTTCATGTTTCCACTACACTCAGGGTCAGGTGGTGTGTCTTTATACTCTACATGTGTTGGGTTCCTGTGTACAGAGATGTGACACCTGACACACAGTGAGCACAGAGACACTCCTGTGTAGTGATGTCAAAGTGAAGAACTGTCACCCGAGTTCTCCTGAGACCTGACAGTGATATCTACAGCAGCTATCCTGTGATGATCGGAGGTTTACACTGATCATTTCTTTAGAACCACTCTATCACACTGTTGAACAAAAACACTGAAGACGCCACCTTTAGAAATCTTTGCAGGCCACACCACAAACAGCTCGTATGAATCTGTAATGACTGTATAATAAATATTTTTATACAGTCTATGGTTCCAACATTACTATCTGACTGACAGGTCGCGCTCTTATTTTGAAAACGGTAGCTAACAACCGCTAGCTTGTCGCAGGTGTCAGAACCAGGACAGACCGGACCGGGGCTACACCGACCTGGTTCATGCCGGCATTGACGAACAGCAGACTCGGGTCTCCTCGGGGCCGGACCGGGGAGGACTGGACCAGCCGGTGTCTGTGTTTCTGCCGGAAGAAGTCCAGGAAGAGGCTGCGGACCCGGGCGGCGGGCAGCTCCGGAACAGAGCCGCTGAAGGAGCGCGCTGAGCCGGCAGAGAGGAGGTCCGGTGGTCCGCTGAGCGGCCGGAGACTCCGGAGGAGCAGTCTGAACATGTAGAGTACCGACTGTTCACTCAGAACCGGAGACAGAGCAGGGACAAATCAGAAACATGGTGACCTCACAGGGACTACAGGTTGTTATGATGCGCATGCGCAATATTCTTCTTCTTGTTTTACAGTCGTTGGCATCCAGATTATTTGGTGCATTACCGCCACCTTCTGCTCCCGAGTGTGTACCAGACTGTAGACTCTAAATCCTTATAAAAAAAAACAACACGCACACGCACGCGCGCGCGCGCGCACACACACACACACACACACACACACACACACACATCTTCCATGTGTCACACCCTATCTCTACAATAAACTCGCTATCATAGCCATCATATACCCTGTACCCATCATATCCTATACACCCCAGTGTCCCTGAGGAAAGCTAACAGTACCCTGCCCTGTGCCCTTTGACCCACACTAAGCAGTCCTTTGAGTTCCTGCATCAACCTGCTCAGTCCTCCTGTCAGCAGCCTCATGTAGAGATAATATCAACACATGTATATATAAATAAAATATATAATACAGATGTTTATCACATGTTTCAGTTCTGCCTGCTATTAGAATCTCACCTGTCTGTCTCTTCACTCAGACAAACACAGAAACACACATTCAGCCCGACATGAAGCATTCAGTCACATCAGAAGAACAAACAGGAACTGCAGACAAGAGAAGAATCAACCTATGACAGCACATTATAGAAGTGTGATAACAGCTCAGTGTCTGCATGCAAATATTTTTCAGCTGATTGAACTCAGTCACAGTCAGAGGGTTACCTTACTGCAACACATCTGCTGACAGCTGGACATGTGATAAACAAAGCAAATATCAAACGACTACAATTCACCCCAAAATTATAGAAATACATTTCACCGGTCAGTAAGAACTGAAGAAGCCTTTTGATGACAGGTGAAACGTCTTCGAGAACTTCAACCAAGTCCAGCTGCCTTTTGGATTAAGTTTAGAACGACCATGACCTGGATGACTGAGAACCTTCACAGACTATAATATATATATATATTTATACAAAGGTATACAGGTATAGTATATGAGGACGTATAATGATTACTTTTACTTTAGGTTCTTTTAGTTAATCTATACTTTACTAATCACTTTAAACATTAAACACTTTAAACTTCAGATTTCTGACCCTCGCTCGGTCCCTAAACGTCTCGGCAGCGGTCAGCGTCGCGCGCTGATCAGGCCTGATTAAACTCACCTGTCGTCCCGCGGCGGCTTGTGCTGTGTGAGGACGTGTTCGTAACGTGGATGTATCCGTGAGTTTACCGGCGGCGGGATGCAGAAAGGCCTGAAGAAGTATTTCGTCAACATGGACGAGTACCTGAGCAGCCTGGGCCTCTACCGGAAGATGGTGGCCCGGGACGCGTCCAGCCTGTTCCGAGCCGTGTCAGAGCAGGTGAGCCGGGCTACAGGGGGCAGCTAGCAGCGGTGGAGAGAGGGGAGGTGAGGATGGGTCGGAATGCAATATATCTAAATGGTAACTTAGCGAACTCTTTAATGAATGTTTGAACCTCATTATTAACAGAACTTTAATCCCTCGGTTAAACCACGGTGTCCAGGTGTGTGTGCTCATGGTACAGTGAGAATTGTAAATCCAGTCTTTGTTATCTAGGATCAGTTAATCCATCTGACCTCAATGTTCACAGAGTCACATGAAACCACACTGAGGCTTTTAATTTGAAGGGACAGGAAACGGCTAAATTAAATACACATCAGTCAGCTGATCCACAGATTACACACAGCAGGTTAATATCATATTTTATACAACAGTTATTCAGACCCAGTAATCTGGTTGGACAGGTTACACAGGAGTGCTGATATAAGACTTTTCACAGTGTGTATAACTCCGCCGCAGGTGTTCTGAATACAGGTCATTAACTCAGACTCTGTGTGACGGTAACTGTTACCAAAGTGCTGCTCCAGTCAGGTTGTGGAGCTCGTCGTGTGGGCGGAGCCAAAGGACTGATTAAATGTATTTAAGTTTATTTGTTTATAAACAAAGATAACCTGCTGATGATTTTTACTGTTTATACTTCAAACAAGATCACACTGCAGGCCGTGCACACAGAACAAGTGGTCAGGCCCCGGGTCAGGTAAACCCATGAAGACCTCTGATGATGTACCTGTTAGAACTTGCACCTGTTACTTTTCAGTTTATGTGAACCCCAGTCACATGATGTACACTGTGTGTGTGTGTGTGTGTGTGTGTGTGTGTGTAGTTGTATAACTCTCAGAACTACCATCAGAGGATCCGTCAGCACTGCGCAGACTTTATGAGAGCCAACAGATGCAACTTTGAACCTGTGAGTCACCAAACACTCACTCACCAGATAAGTAACTAACCTGATGTTTGTTGTTGTTGTTGTTGTTGTTGTTGTTGTTGTTGTTGTTGTTGTTGTTGTTGTTGTTGTTGTTGTTGTTGATGATGATGATTGTTTTTTTTTTTTAATGTTTTTTTTTTTTGTTGATGATGATTATGTTTTTGTTGTTGTTGTTGTTGTTACAGGTGTGTGTTTATAAATGACTTGACTATAGATGTCATAAATATATGAAATATATAATCTGAAGCTGTTTTGACTGTTTGTGTTTCAGTTCGTTGAAGGTTCCTTTGAGAAATATCTGCAACGTCTGGAGGACCCAAAGGTGAGCAGCTGTGACCTTTGACCCCTCAGTCCTCTGATGGCTGAGCAGGCTTTCACCTGTGAACAGGTGTAACTGTGTTACAGTCAATGGCATTGTGTGTGTGTGTGTGTGTGTGTGTGTTTTCAGGAGACAGTGGGTCAGGTGGAGATCAAGGCTCTGTCTCAGCTGTACAGGTGAGACTCACCTGCTCTGATCTGATCAGCTGATCTCCATAGTGTCAGATTTAAATGTTGATGTTCAGACAGTGACAAGTTCAAAGGAACAGTTTACACTTTGACCCACACATTCAGTGTGTGTGTGTGTGTGTGTGTGTGTGTGTGTGTGTGTGTGTGTGTGTGTGTGTGTGTGTGTGTGTGTGTGTGTGTGTGTGTGTGTGTGTGTGTGTGTGTGTGTGTGTGTGTGTGTGTGTGTGTGTGTGTGTGTGTGTGTGTGCAGGCGCTGTTTCCTGATCTATCGTTACCCGGGGAAACCGGCCACAGTGATTTCAGAGGACAACTTTGTGGACAAGGTTTTTGATTTGTGCGCGCGTCACAAGTACATGTTGAACAAGTGATTTTAAACGATGGATCTGAAACCAGCTTGTGTGTATATGTGATGTGTGTGTGCCACTTTGTAAACAGGAAGTGTACCTGAAGACCCGACTCTGACAGCAGGTCACATGACTTTAACTCTGTGATCTGATTGGTCAGTACTGTCATTCATCTTGTCTAGGTGACGCTGTGTTGCTCCATCAACGGTAACTATGACATTGTTTACCCGAGGAGTTACCCAGCCTCCGCCGCCCTCTGTCAGTGTGAGTACTGACAGCTGATTGGTGGATCACAGCGGTGACAGATTTAAAGGAACAGTATGAAATTTTACTGTGCGTGTACGTGTGCGTGTGTAGCTCTACTGTACGAGCTGCTCTACACTCAGGTGTTCGGCTTGGAGGAGGCGGAGCTCTGTCAGGCCATGGAGACTTTCAGGGTTGGAGGTCGTCGCTATAGAAACAGCCCATCAGTGTGTAGTGATGTCGACATCGGCTACGACACACCTGAGGACAGAGGCCACAGGTAAACACACATAAATGGAAATATGATGAGGACGCATGAGGTTGCATGAGGTTGCATGAGGTTGCATGAGGTTGCATGAGGTTGCATGAGGACGCATGAGGACGCATGAGGCTGCATGAGGACGCATGAGGACGCATGAGGACGCATGAGGACGCATGAGGTCGCATGAGGTCGCATGAGGTCGCATGAGGTCGCATGAGGACGCATGAGGACGCATGAGGTCGCATGAGGTCGCATGAGGTCGCATGAGGTCGCATGAGGACGCATGAGGACGCATGAGGACGCATGAGGCTGCATGAGGACGCATGAGGACGCATGAGGACGCATGAGGACGCATGAGGTCGCATGAGGTCGCATGAGGTCGCATGAGGTCGCATGAGGTCGCATGAGGACGCATGAGGACGCATGAGGACGCATGAGGTCGCATGAGGACGCATGAGGACGCATGAGGACGCATGAGGACGCATGAGGTTGCATGAGGTTGCATGAGGTCGCATGAGGTCGCATGAGGTCGCATGAGGTCGCATGAGGACGCATGAGGACGCATGAGGTCGCATGAGGTCGCATGAGGTCGCATGAGGACGCACGAGGTCGCATGAGGACGTAGGACGGACTGATGGCATTGGGCAACTTGTGATGGACGATGACATAAGAATCGCTGATGGATGTAGGACGGATGTCAGACAGATCATCAGAGTAAAGCTGCTCAATAATAATCACGTTTATATATTAACTTTCAACATTTTTTACACACTTCCAGTTCCATCTTGTGCTGCATTCAGGCTCATGTATGCATTTAGCAAGACTTAAAATCAGGTTCATTACCTGAACCTGATGCATCATGGGTAATGTCAGTGTGTCTGTGGGAGCTGGGTGATAGGGTGTCTCTGTGCAGCGTCTCTTTTCTGGATGTCTGACGTGACGCTGGAGGACGGGGAGCAGCTCGTTCTCCCTCTCGGCCTTCACACACTCATCATGCTGCACTTTGTTCTTTCAGCTGCTTCGACAAGTTAGTCGTGTTGCTTTGCGGCGCAGACGCAGGGGTCATGACCTCTCTGCTGATCATTGTTTCTTCTTCACATCACTTAAACCTGAAACACCTCCAAACAAGCGCTGACGAGCCGCTTCAGGGGACCAGCTCTTCGTCTTCCAGACGTTTGACTTTAGTTTCTCCGACCGTCTCTGTTGTATACTCTTGCTCTCTGTAAGGTCGGCGCTCATCACATGACATGCCAGCTCTCCCAAAAGTGAAGCCCAAACCTCCATCGCCCCCTGGAGTTTAGGCAGCGCTTGGTTTGATATGCAGCAGAGTTTTCTATGGGCGGAGCATTTCAAACATCAACATCACCGTCATGTTTTTTTAATTGTTGTTCTTGTCATTCAATGGTGGTTAGCCAGCCACAGTCTGGCAGTAGTACCGCATTACGACAGTGCGCCAGTAAAAACAAGGGAAAAAATGTATTTTTAAGATGATGGTCGCATGAACTTTTTTATCTATATATAATATTCTTAATTCATGACCCATCCCTACTGGACAGACTGAGGAAGGATAGACACATGCAGGATGACGTAGGACAGATTAAGGGAGGACTAACGGATAAAGCACGGACGGACAGACGTAGGATAACCTCTGATAGACGTAGGACGACTTATGATGGATAAAGGACGGACGGACAGACTAAGGACTTCATGCTTTTAGGAGGTAAGTAACAAATAGGAAGAACGGACGGACAACTGAAGGACTGAGTGGGGCAAAGTTTGACAGAACGAGAACAGACATGGGACAGACGTAGGTCAACATACGGCAGATGTAGGACAGACCTGTGTGAGCTGGTCGCATGTCTCACCTTACCTACAGAGGTGTGTCTGTTTTACCTGCAGGGAGGAGTCGGAGGTGGGTGGAGCTTCAGAGGACAAACTGCGAGCTGTGACAGACGACACAAAGGTGAGAGACGTCAGTGAGTCACACCAGCTGAGAGTGTGTGTGTGTGTGTGTGTGTGTGGGTGGCGATGAGGAGGCTGTAACCTTCCTCAGGTGACAGGAGAATCAGCTCCACCTGCTGGTTATCTCGTTCACTGCAGGACTGAAACAAGCCATCATTGAGTTTCTGCAGATTCCCTTTAACTTTGCACCGCATTTGATTAAAATCTGGACGCCTCAGTTGAGTTGTTGCTGAGATGATACCGAGGGGTCAGGTAAAACTTTCAGACCACCTGAGACCCTTTAAACTCATCAGCACAGCAGCCTGAGATGTTTAATAACAGTTTCTGAGAGTCCCTGATCATCTTTGTTCTATGGCAGCCTCCTGCAGAAGCCCCGCCCCCCTCCAGACTGTCTCTTCCATATAAGGTGATGAAGTCTCTGGATGGGGACGTGTACAGAAACCTGGAGTTCGACGTGTGGCAGGACACCTGCAAAGGTAACTACATGTCAGAATCACACAGCAGAGGTCATGTGGACAGGGGCACTGTGTTGTGTAACTCACTTGTGTATTCTGGAGCTCCCATGATGATGATTGATCATGATGATCGATCGGTATATTTTAATGAGGTGTGTGTTACTGACAGAGATGCAGAAGACAGACTACATGGTGTTTGCAGGGAGGCAGTACTTCCTGGGAGACAAGTGTCAGGTAACAAAACACTTCACGGCACTGACAGCATCAAATTCCATCAAATTCTTATCACAGTTTGTCACTTACTGCATCAGGATCATGACAGCGAGCTTTTACTACTGTGAGCTGTGAGAGAGAAACAAAGCAAACTGCTTGAGAGGGAGGGAGGGAGGGTGGACCAAGGAAGGACAGACATTGGATGGACGTAGAAAGGACATAGGAAAGACCAAAGGATATAGGACGACCAAAGAGAACGAACTGACTGAGGTAGGAAGCACCAAGAAAGAACCGACAGATGTGTTAAGGACAGATGGTTGTAGGGGGGAAGTAGGATGGACAAAGTAAGGATTGACTGAGGTACGTAGTGTACGCGAGGGACATAGAAAGGTAAGAGTATGACAGACTAAGGAAGGACTAACAATTTTAGGGGGAACAAAGGGACCAACACAGGATGGATGTAGGAAGGACAGACAGAAGTAGAAAGAGCATAAGAGGGACTGAAGGACATAGGACATCCAATGAATGTAGAAATAGGACAGACACAAAGCAGACTGGTAATCTGACCATGAACATCAGTGATGATCTCTGCAGCCCGGCTGTACTGCTCTCTACGAAACAAACTACCGTTCTGTCCTCAGATTGTCCTGTAGGGGGCTCCACAGGAATCCTCACATTGTTACCTTTAATAAAAGGTTTATCTTCTGTACTGTAAATGAAGAAATCCATTCGAAAAGAGAAGACAGTCATGTGATGTATTTCAGTGTGGCATTGTTGAGCTTGACATGTTTGTGTATTTTCCTCTGTCTGTGGGTGTCAGGTGCGTCTGGAGCCGAAGGGGAAGTACTACAACGCCTTCATCCAGGAAGTAGGAACTCACTCATCAGCTGTCACTGTCTTCATCGAGGAGCTGGGAGAGAAGTAACGCACACATCCTAAACCTGATCCTGACTCTAACCCTGACATCCTAAGATTAACATCAGGATTACTGATCTGTCAGAGCAGTGGTTCTCAGCTGGTGTAGCCTCGGGACCCACCACCACCTCCTTAATGACAAATCGTGACCCAAGTTATTAACGTTTTTCAACCACTCACATTTATTTGATGAGAAATGGTGCAGTTTGGACCTGAGACGGAACAAAACATCACAGTATGTCAACATCACAAAACGCAACAGCAATAATAGTCATGCAAAATGCCAATTAGTGCATAAGGGGAAAATATTCCCTCTACAGATCATTCAGGTAACAGCCTTTACTCAACAGAATAAAGAGCAACAGAAATGCAGCTGCTGTCTGATCAAGTCACAGGAATGTAACTGTAGCAGGGATCAGTGGATGCAGTGTGAATAAACTACACTACTACTGCACGTCAGAGGAAACACATGTCCTTCAAAATAAAAGCGCAGCAGAGACTTTTGGCCACAACTTTTATTTTTTCAAGCACACATCAGCGACCCACTTTTGGGTCCCGACCCACCGGCTGAGAACCAGTGTGTTATCATCATGATCATCATCCTTGGCATTTCCTTGTCTTTGTTAGACACCTGGTCCCTCTAACTGACCTGAAACCAGTGAATCCAGTTCCAGCCTGGAACGTTGCTGCTCCTTCTAGAAAAGGAGACCTGGGTACATTTACACCGAGATCACTGTCTGTCTTTCTGCTGCTTTTTTCTTTCTGTTGTTAATATTCATAAACTGTTAACACCTCCCGACCTGCTGTAACACCTCCCGACCTCCTGTAACATCCTCGACCTGCTGTAACACCTCCCAACCTCCTGTAACACCTCCCGACCTCCTGTAACACCTCCCGACGTCCTGTAGCACCTCCCGACCTGCTGTAACACCTCCCGACCTGTAACACCTCCCCACCTCCTGTAACACCCCCCCGAACCTGCTGTAACACCTCCCGGACCTGCTGTAACACCTCCCGACCTGCTGTAACATCCTCGACCTCCTGTAACATCCCTGACCTGATGTCGCACCTCCCGACCTACTGTAACACCTCCCGACCTGCTGTAACACCTCCCCGCCTCCTGTAACACCTCCCGAACCTGCTGTAACACCTCCTGACCTGATGTCACACCTCCGGACCTGCTGTAACACCTCCCGACCTGCTGTAACATCCCTGACCTGATGTCACACCTCCCGACCTACTGTAACACCTCCCAACCTGCTGTAACATCCCTGACCTGATGTAACACCTCCCGACCTCCTGTAACACCTCCCGACCTGCTGTAACATCCCTGACCTCCTGTAACATCCCTGACCTCCTGTAACACCTCCCGACCTCCTGTAACACCTCCCGACCTGCTGTAACATCCCTGACCTGATGTAACACCTCCCGACCTCCTGTAACACCTCCCGACCTGCTGTAACACCTCCCGACCTGCTGTAACATCCCTGACCTCCTGTAACACCTCCCGTCCTCCTGTAACACCTCCCGACCTCCTGTAACATCCCTGACCTCCTGTAACACCTCCCGACCTCCTGTAACACCTCCCGACCTGCTGTAACATCCCTGACCTGATGTAACACCTCCCGACCTCCTGTAACATCCTCGACCTGCTGTAACACCTCCCGACCTCCTGTAACACCTCCCGACCTCCTGTAACACCTCCCGACCTGCTGTAACACCTCCCCACCTCCTGTAACACCTCCCAACCTGCTGTAACACCTCCCCACCTCCTGTAACACCTCCCCGCCTCCTGTAACACCTCCCGAACCTGCTGTAACACCTCCTGACCTGATGTCACACCTCCGGACCTGCTGTAACACCTCCCGACCTGCTGTAACATCCCTGACCTGATGTCACACCTCCCGACCTACTGTAACACCTCCCAACCTGCTGTAACATCCCTGACCTGATGTAACACCTCCCGGACCTGCTGTAACACCTCCCGACCTGCTGTAACATCCCTGACCTCCTGTAACATCCCTGACCTCCTGTAACACCTCCCGACCTCCTGTAACACCTCCCGACCTGCTGTAACATCCCTGACCTGATGTAACACCTCCCGACCTCCTGTAACACCTCCCGACCTGCTGTAACATCCCTGACCTCCTGTAACACCTCCCGTCCTCCTGTAACACCTCCCGACCTGCTGTAACATCCCTGACCTCCTGTAACACCTCCCGACCTCCTGTAACACCTCCCGACCTGCTGTAACATCCCTGACCTGATGTAACACCTCCCGACCTCCTGTAACACCTCCCGACCTGCTGTAACACCTCCTGACTTGCTGTAACATCCCTGACCTGATGTAACACCTCCCGACCTGCTGTAACACCTCCCGACCTGCTGTAACACCTCCTGACTTTCTGTTACATCCCTGACCTGATGTAACACCTCCCGACCTGCTCTAACACCTCCTGACTTGCTGCCCCTCTGTCTCTTCCTTTCTCTGTCAGACTTGGACTCTCGTGGTCAGCGTCATCAACGCCATCGATATTTTAGGAAGTGTCGCGGCAGCAGCAGCGTAAAGGGGGCGGAGCTGTTAATGCCCCCACCATCCTCCTACGGAGGCCCCGCCCCCTCCGCACTGCCCCCTCGTTTCCAGCCCACAGGCCACCCTCGACCACCACCTCCCCCATCAACAGGAGCCATGACCTATGACCCCTATGCCCCCTCTCACCACCACCACCATCACCACCACCACCCCCAAGCCAGACCTCCTCGTTACGGAGCCTCCAGGTGAGACATGAATTATAACACTGATTCAAAATTGTTTTGATTGAAAGAACCCATTGATACTGATGAGCTTTTGTGTGTGTGTGTGTGTGTGTGTGTGTGTGTGTGTGTGTGTGTGTGTGTGTGTGTGTGTGTGTGTGTGTGTGTGTGTGTGTGTGTGTGTGTGTGTGTGTGTGTGTGTGTGTCATGGATTCTTGTCAGAAGCTCCACACGCTTTTTGAACCGTCACCTGATTGGTCCACAGTTGACGTATTACCACCCTGGAAGACGATATTACCATGACTACGAGAACTACGCCTTCAGGTCCCGGTAAACTAAACAACCCACACAGACACAACATTAATCATTCTTAATCATACTTTTAAAACATCACAGGTCACATTTCTTTAAACATGAAATGATTCAGGAGACAGTTTCAGGCTTTATTACCAAATGCTAAAGCAATGAAAAAGCTGTGGAATCACATGACGCAGAGTAACTATAACTACTGTTCCAATATGAATTCAGTCAAACAAAATTGATGAGTAAATAACTTGAATTGTTTTTTGAATATATATCACATAGACTGCTTGACCTCCTGTTAAGGAGGTGTTATAAGGACAGATGTATTGTACTCGTGCTGTGCTTTATCAGCAGAGAGCGTCATGTCTGGATAAGCGCTTCATGTTGAAGCCTACAGACTCAGACTCACTGTAATGATCCTCTGAGCCGACTGTTTCTCTTTGTCCTTTGTTCAGTCGTAGTCGTCGTCAGCTGGCCGCTCTCAATAAAGAGTGTCAGTTTGGTTTCTCTGCTGATGCGGCGGAGGAACCCAGCGATCTTGATCCCACCATGGCGTACTACCAGCTGGACGATGCCGGCGAGGCCATTTTCCCTCCACTGACGGTGAGAAAACAGAAACTACAAGAACCAGATCTCGGACAGAAGGAAACTGGTCCAGGAGTTAAGACACTGCAAACTGAGTTGTTCCCATGACGACAGCAGTAGTGATCCTTAGTCAGAGCCAAATGTACGTCTGTTTTTCGCACTGCTATCAGAGGAGAGGACGGCTGAACCATGTGATGTGAGGTTGGGGACTCGTTCAATACAATATAATCTTTCTTGCCCCTCAGGTTCCAGCTGTGGCTCCCTCCATGGGAGCCCCAGCTCCTCCCTCTGGCTCCTCCTACAGGATTCAGAGAGGCCCGGGGCCCCTCCCCCCCGCACCTCCACCTGGAAACACCCCCGTGTGTTCGTCAGAGGAGGAGCAGGAGGACGCGAGCACAGTGGAGGACCAGGGTGAGGAGGAGAGACGTGAAAGTGATGTCACAATAAACCTTTTCTGTAATCTGCACGTGTTGAACAATAGTCTGAATGATGTTGTGTTTCTTCAGCTGAGTACACAGACGAGTACATCTACATCACTCAGGGTGAGTCACTCTCTGACAGGAAGTCTTCTCTCAAAGCCCACTGTTCACAGGAAGTGACTGAATGTGCCTGTTTCAGATCAGAGCTACCAGACCTCAGGTGTTTACGCTGCTGCTGAGCCTTCCTCCAACCAGGTAACACACCTGACCTCTGACCTGCTGAGCGTGTCGGAGTCTTTTAATCAGAACTATATGATTTCTATATTATATAATTTACCCTTGCTACCCTTTTGGCCTCCAACACGCAGGAGCAGTTTGATTGTGTGTTCTCACCTGGAGGTTCAGGTAGATTTAAACTTGGATGTTGTGGACCCTCAGAATGTAACAAACTGTCAGATTCTCCATCCTGAGGTCCGTTTAAGAGTGTTCGAGGGACACTCAGGACAAAGAGCAGAGAATCATCAGCGTACAGACGAACGTAGTGTTTTTAGTATACTGCCCTCAGAGAGGGACACGGGTCTCTCATGTTCCTCTTATTGTGAAAGGACGAGCAGGAAGGAGGTACTGCTGACTCCCCACCCAGACCAGAGATGAACTACAGCTACACGCAGCAGGTAATGAACCTGATCTATACTGTGACTCTATCAGTGGGTGACACTGTTAATTCAGGTAGCTCCTTTAATGAAACGTACAGGTGTGTTGTCACATGACCTCATGTTCTGTGTGCTCTAAAGAACACTGTACACATTTATAAGCACAGTTCTGACTGATGTAGACACAAAGTTAAACTATAAACTTTGATTTTACAGTGCGTGGTGATTCATCGCACAGCCAGCCCGATTTACACGATAAAAACTATCTGCACACTTATTTTAAACTTCATTCTTTAGCTATAATAAACTTTATTCCTCTGTTCATCTGACACAGGATGTTTATTTTTTGTTCAGTGTTTTATTTTGGTCTTTATTTAAACTTTTTATAGTGTTTTACTCTGTTTGTTCTGTTCTGTTGTCTTCATAAAGTTTTTATTACTATTTCAGGTGGTGAAACCATTAACCGTCATCTGCTCCTCCCCCTCCTCTTCCTCCTCCTCCCCCTCCTCTCCATCATCACGTGTACCTGCTGCCGCTCACCTGCCGCCAGCCACACAGACACGCTCAGGTGCACACACACACACTCACACGCATGCACGCACGCACACACATAGGCCCTGTTCACATCTGGTATCACATGTGTCCTGGGTGATCTGATCACAAGTGGTCAGCTCTAAGCACAGCTGTTCTCACCTGGCATTAACGAGCCCCTCGAACACATCTTCAGTGACCACTTGTGATCGGAACTCACTTTCCCGCTCTGTATGCAAATGAACACGCAGCCTAATTCACCTTAATAAGACTTAATAATACAAGAACACTGATGCAGACTCGCAACACAGAGAGGGGAGAGCTGATGTGCACGAGCACAGAGGGAGGGGGTGAGTAAGGACTGGAGTGAAGACGTGATACAAAACTTGGTGTGATCATGAAGCGTGATGCTCCTTCAGCTCTGTGTTTATCAGTGAAGTATGTGAGCTACAGACAGATCAGCTGATTCACACACAGATCCATGTAATGAAGCGCTGTGTTATTGTGTGTTACTATAAACTATGATGATCTCGCTCACGGGTCACATCTCCTGCTTGTGTCATTCACAGCTTGTGGAGATGTAGTTTATACTTTATAAAGGTTGTACAGGGACAAACAGGACGTCTGTCTCCTTGCTGCGCTGCATCAGTATATACTCACACTGCCTGTGGATCGCGTCTCTGACCCACACCGTCTCTCCCCCTCGTCGGTTTGGGATCTAAAAAATTAAATGCAGTCTCTCTCACTGAATAAACACAGACACGATCCGTTTCCATGCGCACTCCGCTCTAATTCATAAACACACATAGCAGAGAAATGCTACATCACACAGGAATGAGAGGCGTATCCACATGATGGTTGCCGTGGATACGGGGAGAGTGGGCGGTGCTTAATGTAGCCCAGGACACATGTGCGTACACACTGCCAGACGTATGTGGATAAATGGTTCCCAGACCGCCTCCGTATGTGGCCTGAGTGATTGGATCTGAATGCATCCTGGGTGTGTTCCCACCTGTAGTTAAGTCTGTCCAGGTGTGATCTAATCACTAAAACCACATGTTGATACCAGGTCTGAACGGGGCCATTGATGTAATGTTGTTTTCTGCTCTCAGTTGCCATGGCGATCCCAGCCTCTCCCTGGTTTGTTAATGAGCTGGGTGAGCCTCTCTGCAGCGTGGTGGCCCCCCCCCCTTACTCCTACGACCCAAACGGCAGTGATTTACCACGAGGTCAGAGGTCAACCAGTGTAAACAGCGTTTCACTTCCTGTCTGTTTTTATAACTCATATTACTGTGTGTGTGTGTGTGTGTGTGTGTGTGTGTGTTCAGACTGCAGAGTCCTCCAGTATTACTTTAACCTAGGAGTCCAGGTGAGACAAACTTCTTCTTCTGTGTTTAAGGACATGTTGATTCTGTTTCCTGTTTATGTTGTAAATGTCTCATTTATGAATCCATGAATATGAAGTGGTGATTGTGAATTGGTGAATGAGAAGCAGTGAATGTGAAGCGGTGAATGAATGTGAAGCGGTGAATGAATGTGAAGCGGTGAATGTGAAGCGGTGAATGAATGTGAAGCAGTGAATGTGAAGCGGTGAATGAATGTGAAGCAGTGAATGTGAAGCGGTGAATGAATGTGAAGCAGTGAATGTGAAGCGGTGAATGAATGTGAAGCGGTGAATGTGAAGCGGTGAGTGAATGAATGTGAAGCAGTGAATGTGAATCGGTGAATGAATGTGAAGCAGTGAATGTGAAGCAGTGAATGAATGTGAAGCGGTGAATGAATGTGAAGCAGTGAATGTGAAGTGGTGAATGAATGTGAAGCGGTGAATGAATGTGAAGCAGTGAATGTGAAGCGGTGAATGAATGTGAAGCGGTGAATGTGAAGCGGTGAGTGAATGAATGTGAAGCAGTGAATGTGAAGCAGTGAATGAATGTGAAGCAGTGAATGTGAAGCGGTGAATGAATGTGAAGCAGTGAATGTGAAGCGGTGAATGAATGTGAAGCAGTGAATGTGAAGCGGTGAGTGAATGAATGTGAAGCAGTGAATGTGAAGTGGTGAATGAATGTGAAGCGGTGAGTGAATGTGAAGCGGTGAGTGAATGTGAAGCAGTGAATGTGAAGCGGTGAATGAATGTGAAGCAGTGAATGTGAAGTGGTGAATGAATGTGAAGCGGTGAATGAATGTGAAGCGGTGAATGTGAAGCGGTGAATGAATGTGAAGCAGTGAATGTGAAGCGGTGAATGAATGTGAAGCAGTGAATGTGAAGCGGTGAATGAATGTGAAGCGGTGAATGTGAAGCGGTGAGTGAATGAATGTGAAGCAGTGAATGTGAATCGGTGAATGAATGTGAAGCAGTGAATGTGAAGCAGTGAATGAATGTGAAGCGGTGAATGAATGTGAAGCAGTGAATGTGAAGTGGTGAATGAATGTGAAGCGGTGAATGAATGTGAAGCAGTGAATGTGAAGCGGTGAATGAATGTGAAGCGGTGAATGTGAAGCGGTGAGTGAATGAATGTGAAGCAGTGAATGTGAAGCAGTGAATGAATGTGAAGCAGTGAATGTGAAGCGGTGAATGAATGTGAAGCAGTGAATGTGAAGCGGTGAATGAATGTGAAGCAGTGAATGTGAAGCGGTGAGTGAATGAATGTGAAGCAGTGAATGTGAAGCGGTGATTGAATGAATGTGAAGCAGTGAATGTGAAGTGGTGAATGAATGTGAAGCGGTGAGTGAATGTGAAGCGGTGAATGTGAAGCGGTGAATGTGAAGCGGTCAATGAATGTGAAGCGGTGAATGAATGTGAAGTGGTGAATGAATGTGAAGCGGTGAATGTGAAGCGGTGAATGAATGTGAAGCGGTGAATGTGAAGCGGTGAATGTGAAGCGGTGAATGAATGTGAAGCGGTGAATGAATGTGAAGCGGTGATTGTGAAGCGGTGAATGAATGTGAAGCGGTGAATGAATGTGAAGCGGTGAATGTGAAGCGGTGAATGTGAAGCGGTGAATGAATGTGAAGCGGTGAATGTGAAGCGGTGAATGAATGTGAAGCGGTGATTGTGAATTGGTGAATGAGAAGCAGTGAATGTGAAGCAGTGAATGTGAAGCAGTGAATGTGAAGCGGTGAATGAATGTGAAGCAGTGAATGTGAAGCGGTGAATGAATGTGAAGCGGTGAATGAATGTGAAGCGGTGAATGAATGTGAAGCAGTGAATGTGAAGCGGTGAATGAATGTGAAGCGGTGAATGTGAAGCGGTGAATGAATGAGAAGCGGTGAATGTGAAGCGGTGAATGTGAAGCGGTGAATGAATGTGAAGCAGTGAATGTGAAGCGGTGAATGTGAAGCGGTGAATGAATGTGAAGCGGTGAATGTGAAGCAGTGAATGTGAAGCGGTGAATGAATGTGAAGCAGTGAATGTGAAGCGGTGAATGAATGTGAAGCGGTGAATGTGAAGCAGTGAATGAATGTGAAGCAGTGAATGAATGTGAAGCGGTGAATGTGAAGCGGTGAATGAATGAATGTGAAGCAGTGAATGTGAAGCGGTGAATGAATGTGAAGTGGTGAATGAATGTGAAGCGGTGAATGATTGTGAAGCGGTGAATGATTGTGAAGCGGTGAATGTGAAGTGGTGAATGAATGTGAAGCGGTGAATGTGAAGCGGTGAATGAATGTGAAGCGGTGAATGAATGTGAAGTGGTGAATGTGAAGTGGTGAATGTGAAGCGGTGAATGTGAAGCGGTGAATGAATGTGAAGCGGTGAATGAATGAGAAGCGGTGAATGTGAAGTGGTGAATGTGAAGCGGTGAATGTGAAGCGGTGAATGAATGTGAAGCGGTGAATGAATGAGAAGCGGTGAATGTGAAGCGGTGAATGAATGTGAGGCGGTGAATGTGAAGCGGTGAATGAATGTGAAGCGGTGAATGTGAAGCGGTGAATGAATGAGAAGCGGTGAATGAATGTGAAGCGGTGAATGTGAAGCGGTGAATGAATGTGAAGTGGTGAATGAATGTGAAGCGGTGAATGAGCCACAGTTGTATACAGCTCTGACCTTTGACTTCTGACCTTAACAGTGGTATCATCAGAGCTGTTGGCAGCAGCAGCAGCAGCAGGTGTACCCCCCGGCCTCACCTGAGGCCCCCTACCCCTACCAGCACTACGCTCCTTATCTGAGCCAGGACCCCCCCCTGCACGGTAAGACCCACGCTGCTCTAAATCGCTGCTGGGTGAAGGACAGCTATTAGAGCCAATTATCAGTCATTCAGTTTTTCACAATAAGAGTCCTATTATAATCAATGATCATTATGACTCCTGGAGGGTTTTTACCTCAGCTCAGCACTCTGATGTAGGTCAGTTACCAGGTTAGTTAGTGAGGTGATGAGTTAATTAGAGTTAATATTTGGTGAGTTAGTCAGAGTGTGGGACTAGTAAAGCAGTTGCAAACTCAGTGAGGGAGTGAGTTAGTTAATCAGTTGGTTAAACCCTGCAGACCAAACAGCAAGTAGAACCTCTGCTCGGACTATCTGACATCCTGGTCTTGTGCCACCAGCTGCCCCCCCTTCATACCCAGAGACAACTCGAGGCCCCCACCAGCCCCCCTCCTCCTACCCAGAATCCTCCAGGGCCGGAGACGGACAGACGGACGGACACAGCAGCGGTCAGTACATGCTGAGTTCACCTTTAATCAGCAGGAATTAAATTACATCCTTTCAAAATAAAATAAAGTCACAGCAGCGTTTAAATGATTCATGACTTTGAATCTAAGGACACATTCACACCTAAAGTCCGTTTGATCGAATCAAAGACCAAATTGTTACAAGTTGCATTTTGCCTCATTTTGGTTTGTGTCCACACGGCAGCTTTTAGCAGCAGACCGAAAGTTTTAATGCGTGAGGAAACTGCTCTCTGATCGGTCAGAATTTCCACGTGGGAAAACTCCCTGAAGTAAACAAAGCAGAGAGAACTTTTTTTATTTTAACTGATGATGTTCCACAGCTCGATCCGTTCTCCTTTAGTTTTTCACTGAACACCTCCGTGTTCTCGTGCGTTTCCATGAGCATTTGTGAAATTGTTTGGTCAGCGCATATTTCTATTTCCTCATTGCTCCCCCACGTCTGTCCTCTACTCATCTCTCTGCGCGTCTCTGCAAATGTCAGCACCCGGAAACACCCGGAAACGGACCGAGACCACGGTCCAGTTGTTTGATCCGCTCGGAGTTTGATTCCGGCGTTCACACCGACCTAAATGAACCGCACCGAGGGGACTAACGGGTTCAGGGTTTGGTTCAAATGGACCAAACAACGCTGGTGTGAACCCGCCCTAAAAGTGTTGATTTGTTTGGTCTCCTCCTCCATTAGGCCTCGCCCCCTCCATGGAAGGCTCCTCCTCTGTCAGCCCCACCCCTCCTGGCTCCACCTCCGCTGCTCTTCTGTTCACGGATCAAACACCCCTGCCCCATCCGATGCTGCACCTGCCATATGAAGCTCCGCCCCCGGCCACCTACCTGCCATCAGCCCCTCCCCCTCTTCCTCACCCTGCTCATCCACACCCCGTTCACCTCCCCCATCACTCCACCTACCACCCCTGCCTCCCCTCCACCACTCACTGGGGGGCGCTGCAAAGCGGAGGTCATGCCCCACGAGTTTACTGCCCCGCCCCCAACCCCGCCCATGTGGTCAGCTACATCACAGCCCCGCCCTCCCACCACACAGCCACACACTACATCCCCCCCACCATCTAACACACACACCTCTTGCCTCATGTTAGCTTGGGGCTAACAACACTGATTGTTTTCAATGAGCAGTGCTAACAGTGCTAACACGTCCCTGTCAGTGAAAAACTAAAAGTTTTTTAAAAAGTGGGTTAAGGATTGTTAGCATCTTAGCTTCACTGAATATATCACTGAGCAGAGCTCTGCACAGCTAGCTTACTGTTAGCTTGTGGCTAATTTGCTGTTTTATTTTTCAAAATGCCATCTTTGTTTACATCAGTGAAATACCTTAAAGACGACTCGTCTGCCTCATGAGCACTTCCTGTTTGAAACGTTAGTTTGTTTGACTCATAAATGAGCAGCCTCGAAGTCCACATGGCTGCCGGAGAGAAACAGTTTGTTGAAGTCTTCAGTTCTGTTAATGTTTTGAGAATGAGCCAGCCAATCAGAGAGAGGGGGCGTGGCCAGTCCCTGTAACGAATGAGGGATATATTTGTGTTCAAACGTGTGGTTTGTTTCTGTTAACGGGTGAATAAAGTTTGTTTCACCAGCAGACAATGATTTCTTCTGTCTTTCTCCATCAGTGACGCCGATCATGTGACCTTTAACCTCCTGGTTTACTTCCTGTTTTACTTCACAGGTGTGAAACGTGAAGTTCAATATATCAGGCGACATTTTTGGTGTACTGCACATTTTGCATTTGTTTGCATACTGCATAATACATTTTGGCCACATCAGTACGTACTGCTAGTGCATTACATACGATAACCTGAACTGACCTCTGACCCCTGACCTGATGTGGACCTGCAAAGCACTCAGGTGCTCCTACAGGTGAACCAGGGCAGCTTCTCATGTCTCTTATTTGATATCTCCTCGCTCGAACCGGAAGTAGTTCAGGAGCCGCCATATTGAGGAAGCTGTTCTCGCTGCTCGAAGGAGCGAGGATCGAGGATGGAGGAGGGAGTTCTGAGGAGCGATAAGCGAGGATACACGAGAGCAGCCTCCACAGAAGTCTTTTACTGTCCGACACGCCCCCTTATTACAGATCAGTTAGTGATTGGACGCTGCAGCAGATCGGACTGATGTGAAAGTTCACAACATCACCGGAGTTTCATATCGCAGAGAGGAAGAAGTGGACCTTAAAACAGACTTTACAGGGCGCCTTGAAACCGACTATAAACAACGTCGGTATAATGAGTTGGTATCTGACAAGCTGAGTTCGTTTAGAACGAAATATTGATCATAACTTGTCGTAAAATATATAAAATGCAGTGAATAACTGCAGATTTGATCTGTTTTCTGAGTCAACATCTGAGTAGAAATCATCTAAAAATTAAAAGTATCAAAAACAGATTCATTTCTATTAAATGTAATCTAAAGAAATACCTCTCGTCATGATCAGTTATTTCCCTGCTAACTTTTATTACAGATGAATGAATGAATTCAGAGGGAGCAGGAGAGTCTCTCTGTCAGCAGGTAACACTACGTGTGAGCTTGATCATCAGTGAGGTCGGGTTTGATCAGCGTGACGTGATTTCTATTTATCCTGAAACTTTGAGCCTAATCAATAATGTTCATAGTTCATGAACAGACAGTATTTGGGCTTATTAGATAATTAACTCAGATCAGATGATCAGTGATCACAAATGTAAATAATGAACAAATAATATAAAGACACAGTGCTGGTAAGAAATGTCCGTCTGGCTCTGCAGCAGGAACACAGACTGCAGCCTGTTCTTCATGTGCAGGTGTTTGTTACACAGGTAACAGGTTACAGAGAGGAAACACTGTTACTGTGTGTTTCATTAGAATGAATACAGAGCACATGTGTACAGACACAAACAGCTGTTAAAGCAGACTGACAGCTGATCCAGCGGTGATCAGCTGACGCGATCATCACAAACGGACGTCGCAGCACGTGACGCTTCATCGGAAAGGACGTCTCACGTCTCTTAAACAGTCCCTCGTTTCCTCTCTCCTCTCCTGGTTTCCTCTCTCCTCTCTGGTTTCCTCGTGCCTCTCCATGCCTCTCTGGTGGGAGGGACTAAGACACAAGTGAAGGAAGCATGGATGCAATTTAAGGGACCTGAGAAGCAGCCCAGGTTGTCATGCTCACTGAGATCCTCCACAGACCTGATTCGGACCCAGGTCACATGTTAATGTAAACAGAACCAGGATGAAGGACAATAAAAAAAATAAACTTTATTAACAACAATAATGGAGACAGATGTAGATTGAAGAGGCTGACTGAAGGTGAGTTACCTGTTCATTATTATCAGTCAGACATGAAACCTGTTATCTTCATGCACTCGTTAGCCTGTTAGCAGACTGTGTCGTCATGGTAACAGCTCAGCAGGGATCTCCACAGTCCACAGGTCACGACCTCCTCGGGTGCTCATCGGCTCCTTCAGCCAGCGGGGGTTAGACAGGTGAGTCAGGTGTTTCTCCTGCAGACCAATCAGAATGGCTGACTGCTCCAGGTGCTGAAGCTCCTCCTCCTGCAGGGAGGCGGGGCACAGCCAGGTCTCTCCCACGTCCACCAATCCTGAGAGAGATTAACACAGGTGATGCCTTCAGGTACAACTCGTAAACTATCACCGCAGAGAACAATTACCGTCTCCTACCTGCCACCACGCCGCGGCCGAACCGCTCTCCAGACTCCAGCAGCGCTTCGATCTGATCCGGGTTCATCCCCAGCGGGCCGCTCAGCACCGCCCTCCACTCCCCCGCCTCCCAGTCCCGACGTGCGATGTGGACCGCCAGAGTCCGGTTCTTCAGCGGGGCGAGCAGGGGCCTCCAGCGGCTCTCCACCGTCTTCAGCCCGTCCAGAACCAGACCGGCGAACGGCTGACGGAACGACAGGCAACTCACCTCCAGCGACATGTCTGTCAAACCGGGCAGAGACAGGTGAGCAGCTGAACAGCAGGAAGTGGGACAATCATGTTTCGATGCACTTTTAACTTAAAGGAATGATCAGAAGGATTTGTCCTTTCACACCTGATTAGAATGTTTCGCACGTAACCAATCCCCTGAGACGCTTCAGATGGTTGATAACGAGCAGATCATTCACATCAGGTGTGTTAGAGTTCAGAGAAACCTAAACCATGTAGGAAGGTAGCCCTCCAGGAGCAGGGTTGCCCCCCCGGTCTACAGAATCCACAACTTCAGTCACCTTCAATGGTATTGTTTGAAAATGTTTTAAGTGATGGTCTGAACTAAAAGACACGTTACACCTCCCTAAGGGCCCGATTAGACAGGACAGCGCAGCGCGCCTCGCGTTTTACGCCTGCAAAACTTTTTGTGGAAGTAAACACCCGATCAGACAGAGCGCGTTTTAGCAGCTGGGGGCGGCCCTACTGTTGATAAGGCAACCACCGAATCATTAGCTGTCATTAACCTAACCGTTACATTGTAAACGGACAGAGGGCTCGCCTCTCCTTTCATCTGATTGGACAATGAGAAAAACGCCAATGACGTCGGGCGCTTTTCTGCTTTGAGTTGAAGTTTTTTCAACTCGAGGCGCACAGAGCGGAAAAAAGCGCGGCGCTCTGCAAAGCAAAAGCAGCGCACAAAAAGCCTCTCATTGAAAGCAATGACAAAAAAGTCGCCCCCAGCTGCTAAAACGCGTCCTGTCTGATCGGGCCCTAAGGGTTAAATGTCATGCGTCGACAGGTTTTATTTTGTTATTGCACTTTAATTCGTAAGGCTGTCCCTTTAATTAAAAACTACAGTTTGAGATTGATATCCCCTTTTTGCACTGCACACGAGAGACCCCCTCCTGCTGTTAAAAAAGTAACTAAGTAACTTTTACTTTAAGTTCATTTTAAACAAGCTACTTTATTTTTAGACTGGTAATCTTACTTGTACTTAAGTAAAATGTCATCAAAGTAAGTTTTACTTGAGTAGATAATACTCTTTCCACTCTGCTCAGGCTAACAGAAGTGTTTCTATTGGAGATGGTACAAACATTATGTTTCATCTAACCACTCACTGAGAGTCTGTCCCGTTTATTATTTCACTAAATCACTCAAATGTGAGGAACAGTTGTTCTGTGATCAGTTTGCAGCATAAACATCAATATGATCCTGTGGGTTCATCAGTAGTGTTACTTTACCTGAACAGCCTGTGAGCTGTTGTCCATTAAAGGTGTGTTTTCAGCGTCTATCCGGCAGAATAAACCATAATATGTCAAGTTTGGTTAATTGGTAGTTTTCTGAATGGAGTTTGGTGCAGAGCGCTCTCCCTGCAGGACTGAGGGCTGCTGGGCTGACCCTGTGCAGAGATAAAAACTCGTTCTGCCTCCTCGATGAATAATACCTCTTAAATCGGCGCGTTCACGGCTTCAAACCAAACTTTCAAGTTTAAATGGAAGCTGAATAACTGAACGTGTTCATGCCACACCGCGCGCTCCAGACTCCGCCGCTCCATCCGTTAATATACTAACTTCCGGTGGAGTTCGATTCTTCTTCTCCACTTAAAATGTCTGCAGACACCTCAGCTGCCCTCTACAGGTTGGACTGCGTAACCGTGGTGATTCGGCGCGCAGACAGACGTCATCGTACACGTAAAATTGGGATTTTTTTAATTATTATTTTTTTTAACCTTTATTTACACCGAAGAGACATTACAATAAGTGTATACAAGTGTCAGACCATACATACAACCTCAACAGGCCTAACCCTAACCCTTTAAATAAAATGTAGTGTCTTTAAAATATCAAAAGTCGTTTTCTGGTTCCTCACGAGGTGCCGTACAGTTTGAGTTCAGACGATGACGGCGGGCTTTGGAGCCGGACCTTTTAGATTTGTGGATATGAAATTTGCCAAGAATAATCAGAAGTTGAATTTTATAGGAAATACAACACAAAATATAACATGAAATAAAAAACATGAATTTGTACATTAGTAGCCATTTTACTTTAATAAAGTTTTGCATTTCATTCCCAATGAATCGTTTCTGTACCTGCATGACGAAACAGGGATGCTCCGTACTTAGCTTGAATCTTTCAAACACTTCTTGAGCAGGATAAACTCGATGCAGTGTCTTCTCTCACTCTGTGATTCATACAGTATTTATTTAGAATAAAAGAAGCCTTTTCCCACTGCAGCTCGTGATAGAGGCGTACCACAGTCCAGCTTGTTTCTGATGTGTCCGTTACTGCACGCTTTATTTTGAGTGTCTCCAATAAAAATGTGTTTATCTCCAATAACGTTTACTTCTGAGAGGTTACAGTTCTTTATAAACAGAAGAGAACCCGCGGGATCAAAGAGAACCGCATTCTGACAGTGTGATAGTAACACACCATTTCTGTGAGGACCAACCGTTACATACAGAACCATTACCACAAATTCAACTTTCATCTAGTTTTTTTCAATGATTCCATCAAAATGAACTTCACATCTTTGTTCCACTTTCTTATAACAACACGCCGAAGTCACCTTTTCTTTACTGGGATCCCACAACAACTTCATCTTTACACCTGAAACATGATGTCATCGATACGAGCCGCCGCTGCTTCTCAAGACTCTTGGAGAAACATCGGCGTGTCGTCGGCTCACTGACACCGTTTGAACTTACTCCATCCACGCAGAGCGGGATCAATCCTTATATAATGTCGGAATCTCTTTTTTTATCCAAAACCTAAAAAGGTAATAAAATAAACTCATGTTTAATCGTGTCGAAAGCCTGCTAGAAGTCAATAAACAAAATAAGACTTTCATCTGGTATTGATTATTACGATCTATCATATCCAGTATCAATCGAATGTTATTACGAACATGTCTCTTTTGCTCAAAGCCGGATTGTTGCTCGTCTATTCTTTGATGTGACCCTTGTTGTCGTCTCTTACGTAGACTAACAGGGCTCCAGTTTTCTGTGTGTCGGCGTTGATGTAATTACCTGTTGCTTCAGCAGGAAGCTCACCTTTGTGATTCTCCGACTCCGACCTGTCAGACCGTCGGTACCACGGGATTTATTGTCAGAGTCTTTAGACAGTCAACAGTTTCAGGTGAAGAAACTCGTCGTTTATTGACACAAGGAGTCAGCATGAGAGGACGTTTGATAAGACTGAGCTTCATGTTGAGAGCTTACCTTCGATCATCACTGTGCCATTAACCGTCACTTTACTTACAGCTGTAAATTCAGCATTTCTCTTTTCCAAGCCAAAACAATATTCAGTATTTGGTCACCTCGTTCGAGCCGTTAAAGTGGAATAAAAGCAGCCCTCGTCGTCTCCTCGCGTCGTCTGACCGGCTGCGATTCTTGTTCAGAACATCTGGACGAGCTGAATTCATGAAACAAGTTTTTATTTGCATGTATCTCTTTTTTAATGTGCTCATAAGTGACCCTTTGTAAGTGTGACTTCATATTTCATGAATTCCCTAAAGTATCCTGAAGTACCACCAGCACAGGCGTGATTCCAATACTTATCAGTAATATTGTTAATTTACAATTTAAGGTTTCAGTAGAGAATAGGCTGTGCTGTATTTCACTGTGTGAGTATTCTTGGTTAGGGTTTCAGCTGAGATTTTCTCGACCGTCCTTCAAGGTCAAGGTCAAGGTATCTTTATCAGGACAGGACATTCCACCCACAACAACATTCCACTACACACATCGAGTCCATCCGCTCTTTCACTGATTTGTTTGATGTTATTTTGCACTTCCAGGTTGGCTCGGTAGTTGCCTTTGCGGCTTTTAGTCGGGGTGTCACATTCCCCTCCAGCTTTACAGGCAAAGCAGTGAGTTTCATTTATTCTTCTCTTTTCTTTGGCGCGCTGTACTTCCATGTCTTCCACACTGCTTAGTCAATCCTGGGAGGACATTTTAGCTAACTGCAAGTTAATTGTAGGTATGCAGAACCACAGGGTTGTTATCAGTGTATCATGTAGATTAGTTCCTTAGGAGATCTTACATCTTTTGCTGTGTAACATGATGTTTAGAACGGCCACTGCAGAACAGACGTCTAGTCGCAGCGCCATTGGAATTGTAATCTTCAGGGAGGTGGAACAGTTTTATTTCTATTTATAGTAAATCAAGTTTTTCTTCTGATTTATTGTGCTGTAGATTTAAAGTCATAAAATACTTTACTAGTAATAATAATGAAAATGAAGAGTGTTACCTTTGTGTCCTCACCCAGTGAACATTTCCTCGACTTGCGTCGCAGCGAACAAGTCGAGCCACAGCGTGACCGCATTCAGACGTTCGTCGACATGAACAGAATCTGAGGGGAAGTGTTGTAACTGTTTAAAATAAATGCGATTTAACTTTGCAGCATGAATGCGAACGGTTGAGTTTACTCATGAATGTTATTGAAAAGTGTTCTTTTATATGTTGTACGATATGCTGTCATGTACGCGGCCGATCAAAGGCCTGAAATGTACCCAGCGGCTAAAATACGGTGACGACATCAACGTATCAGAAACACATTTTTGTGTTATACTTTTGTTCATTTCATTTTAGCAATGAAAGGTGACGAAGGTGATGATTGCAGCGTCATTTCAACACGTTATAAAAATCATAAACACGGCGCTGACGGGCTACGTGGTGTGAACAAGAAGGTCCAGAGACATCGTGAAGAGAGCAGCTCTGAACCTCCTCCACAGAAGAAGAAAAAAGAAGACTGAGCATGCCCAGGTTCTTGGGCTGTGCAGCCCTGAGGGCAGATCGACCCCTGCTGACGTCAGGGCCGTGCACACACATTTTTGGGGGCAGGGGCTAACAAAAAAAGGCGCGGGTGTCGTGGGATCGAATCCGGGTCAACTCATTTTGCAAAAAGAATTTCGTTGGTCGTCGTCAGAAAATAAACGTTCATATCAGCCCCTCATCTAGACATCGTATCGACCTCCATGACCAACGCTGATTTGGCGTTTAATAGACGTCAAAATGTTTGCTGGGCAGTGGTAGCTGACCTTTGACCTATGACCTGCTAATTGTTATTTTCACTCAAATTTAAAGGTGCTACATGTAACTTTCAGAAAATCCTCATTCCTAGCGGCACGGTTGGCCGCTGAGAGAACTGCAGTCGACCTTCTTATACGCGCTCGCGCGGACACTCGCACACATGAATGAGCATCCGGGGTTTTTGCCAAAGACACACGACACTGAGCATGCTCAGACTCAGAACTCACCGTCCCTGTTTACTTTTCACTGACGAGACGTGTTCATTGACCAAAATCAACCCTGTTTGTCATCATACCTCAGCTAGTATCATGTTAGCTGGTGAAGTTATTTGTCAAGCTAGACTCACAACACTGACATACACACTCAGACAGTATTTTGGTTGTCATAATGTTAGCGAGCATGCTAAGGTTAGCCAGCTAGCTCTAACATAAATACACTGCATGACTCTAGCATTGTGCTTCTGTGACGACCCCACCTTGTGGTTGCTTGTTGGCTCTTTGCTGTTTGTGTTTCAGATGCCAGTGGGTGAGGTCGCATCATCACGATTGGGAACACCTGGGCCTGGTGTTCCCAATCCCATTTAAGCGTCCCTCAGTCTGTCTTGGAGGGGGAGATAGAGAACTGTCTGCTCCCCACGAGGCCAACACCCCACACCATTAACCTCACTCATGCACACACACTAGCACCACTGACTTAGTGACTCCCACGCCCCATAATGTTGGTTCATTTGGTCATTTTTGTGTTAAGTTACAATAAATTAATTATTGTTTTGAAGGAACTCCTGCTTTCCTCCCGTTCGTTGTCATCGGTCCTGAGCCGGCCATGACACTTCGTAAGCAAACGGCAAATTACGCCAGAGAACCAGCAAATCATCACAAGCATCAGCGAACATCAGCCAGGCGGGGCGGCTGCAGAGAGCTGGGATGAAGCACTTGTGCTGTGAGAGAAAAAACGCTGCACCCGGTGAGAGAACGCTGCACGCGGGTTTTGTTTCTATGACAACAATAAGTTTTACTTTCTACAGAGCTAACAACAAGCTTACAACACATAGCAAGAAAGCCAGTCGTGGGTCTGTTTTGATCCCCAGAGCAGTCGAAGGTCTCCACGAGTCACAGGCCCTGCAGATGTTGACTCTAGTTTTCCCCCTGATGTCGGTCACTTCCTGTTTTGTCAGACGGCTTCACTAGATATAACTTATTTTTTGTTTTTATCCTTGTGTGCAGTTTGTGTTGGTGTTGTTGTGGCTGCTGTCGTTTGTTGGCATCCGTCTCCGTTTCACAGCCTGCGTTGTCTCGTGTTGCTCACTGTTGACTGTAGTGGTGCAGAATGAGCTCTCGGCAGAGGTACTCGCTCGTGCGCAGAAACGTCACATCCTCTTGTTTCCCTGAAAAACCGTCCCGAGTGCTTTACATAAAAATCAGCCTGCAGGTTGTTCGGGCCGATGGAGGAAGCTGGGGAAGGTCTCAATTGATCAGTTCCTCTACTGTCGCTTCACACATTGGCAATAAAACATATTTGATTGATGAATATATGTCCGATCTTACATATAGCTCCTTTAAAAAAAATGAAACTGTAAAAGAACTAATTTAATTTAAAAAAATTGATTGAACTGACGTGAAACCTGACACCGGCTGTGACATCATGAATCAGCTGATCAATCAAAACAAATAAAGAAACATGATGACAGCGCGCTTTGTCAATAAAGTTCTCTTTGAATACAGACTTTTATATTTAATGTGTTTTTCATCAACATGCAGATCACAGAGACACACACGAATCAATAACCAATTAACCAATCACAGCCCCCCCCCATTTATTAGCAGCAGTGATGACGTCACAAAAATGGAAGATACAGTTACAGCTGTTTACTGGATGATGTCATCACTACTGCTTCCTGTTTTGAACTATGATGTCATAATCTATGCCATCTGCTGGTCTGTGACACAAAGTGCATCATGGGACACTGCTTCTCTGGTTACCATAGCAACTAATGGATCAAAATTTACAGAATAAAAAGTTTAAAAATCAAAAATAATTCAAATGAAAAATAAAATAAAGATAAAACTTTTAAAATATAAGATCTGAAACTCGACGGAAAATATATATTAAAAAAACCCCTAAAATATAAATAATAAATAGATCAGACACACTGAAAAATACATTTTACCTCCAACACACACCTGGCTACAGCGCCCCCTGCTGGACATCCTGTATTTACTCTGTCGGAGTTTCACTGTTTAACACGGCACGCTTCCTGTGAGTGCCCCTTACAGGCTGCACACTGCATTACAAACATCAATAGGACATTAGTTTCTCCAGAAGGTGGCGCTAGAGGGAAGATCATAATAATAACTTTATTTATAATTAAATTCAAAGACATAAATGTTTGTCAATAATTCAGCTGTGACACAAGGAAACATTTAAACATCAACTGTGATCTTTTTGTCCCTAAACAACATAAATCATCAATATTCATTTAAATAATACAAAGTGTTACGTTTCATCATCAGTCCTCGCCGTTTCATGTCTCACACTGTTTGATGTTTGATTTGTCATTAATACTGAATCTGATCATTATGAAACTCTCCTCCAGTTTAAAGTTTTAAACACAGATATGAAACATGTATCGTCTGTGTGACCTGCAGGTGTGTGATATACAGGTGACCTATGCTGCAGAGATGTTAATAATGATGTCTCACTCTGGACTACAAAGTTGGACTGAAGCACAGACTCGTCTACGCTGAAATAATAAAATAATAACTCACATTATATAAATATCTTTAGCAGGCGCTGTCTGCAAACCGTCAGCTGTTTTTTTTCATTTGTGTCACTTCCTGTTTAAGGTTCAGCCCCGCCCCTCAGTCGGACCACTCCTGGTCCTCGGGCTCAGACTCCTCCTCTGATTCGCTGTACTCCACTGCAATGCGTCGCGACAGGATGGTGGCGACATCATTTCCTGTGGGCTCTCGTTTCTTGGCCTCTTCCTGTTCTCGCTGCTCCTGAACCTTCCTGAGCTGAATCCCTGCGGACGGACCAGAACCTCAGAGACACATCACACTACAGGACTAGTTAGCTTTGAGCTACAGCTAACAGTTAACTGTAACAGTATAAAGCATCGTTAACCATTAGCATCATTTAGCATGTGTATGATGTCTGAAACATAATCTCCTGTTGCTAAGCTAGGCTAACAGTTTCCCCCTGCGTACAGTCTTTGTGCTAAGCTAGGCTAAAAGCATACTGTTTTGGCCTAACAAATAATAGATAGATAGATGTACTTTATGGATCCCAAACTGGGAAATTGTGGCGTTGATGATGCTAACGCTAACAGCTTACCTCTGCGTATGGCGGCGAGCAGGTCGCTGCGTGCGTCGTTCATTGGCACATTTGGACCACCAGGAGGCTTCCTGCTGTCCATCGTTGGAGGTAATGGGGGTGCTGCGGCAACTGTTGGCAGGGCCTGCAGGGCTCCAGGCCGGGAGGGGGAGGGGACGTAGTTAGCTGGGGGAGGAGGGGGAGGGGAGGGGCTATAGGGGCGAGAGAGGGCAGCAGCGCCACCTACAGACAGAGACAGTTCATGTTTTATTCTGAAAGTCCGTCAGTGGGGTGCAGCACAACAGGAAGTAAATGTTTGTTACCTTGGTTACCAGAGGCGGCTGCAGGGTGCAGTGGTGTTGCCATGGCAGCGGTGTGGGTGGAGCTGTTGGGGAACACCATCTGTCCCGCTGATGGCATGAGAGGGGGGGGCGGGGGAGGGGCTGGAGGGATCTGTTGGTCACTGAGGAGACACAGAGGTCAAAGGTCAAACCAATGACTCATGTTACTCTGTGTGTGTGTGTGTGTGTGTGCGTTTTTGTTTATACCTGGTCTCCTTGTCATTGGTCCGTGCTGCGTTCTGATTGGCTGATGGGTGATGATGTGGTTGGTTGCGGCCCAGTGAGTGTTGTCGGGCGGTTGCCGCAGCAACCCCAGAGGACACAGAGGCTGGTCTGAGGGCGCGGTCCAACGACTGAGTCTGACCACTCCCACCTGTCGCAACAACAGCGTGATCCTTTCTGTCATGTGACTGGGCGTCATGGTAATGAGGACTGGTGGGGAAGGAGGGGTCGTCTGACATCCCCGACCTGGGGAACAGGGAACAGCATCATCTCAGTGTGACCTTTGACCTTTCGTGATTCTCTGCATGCTTTTACACTGCAGGGATAGAATATGAAGTAGTGTGTGTACCTGTCAGGTGAGAGCGAGCCGTCAGAGGTGTGGTAGGGTGATGGCGTCACTCGAGCGTCTGGGCGGAGCTCCTTATCGTATGCCATCAGGTTCCACTCCTGCCGCCTGTTACGAGCTTTACGGACCTGCACAACAACAACAACAACAACAACAACAACAACAACAACAACAACAACAACAACAACAACAACAACAACAACAACAACAACAACAACAACAACAACAACAACAACAACAACAACAGGAATCAACCTTCCAAACTAAAATGTTCATTTTATTCTACAACGTTTTCAGTTAGAAGAAGAAACAGAAGAAAACAGGAAACAAAGAAGAAGAAAGGAAGAGCTCACCTTCTTCACCTCCCGACCTGAAGACTCCTCCACATGTTTCTGCTCCTGATTCAGAGACACACACCTGAAGTTACTGTCAGAGAGACAGGCAGGCAGACAGGCAGGCAGGCAGGCAGGCAGGCAGGCAGGCAGGCAGGCAGACAGACAGACAGGCAGACAGGCAGACAGGCAGGCAGACAGGCAGGCAGACAGGCAGGCAGGCAGACAGACAGACAGGCAGGCAGACAGACAGGCAGGCAGACAGGCAGGCAGGCAGACAGACAGGCAGACAGGCAGACTGACCGACCTTCTGTCGTCTCTTCTCTTTGCGTTTGTTCTCGGTGGCCTGCAGCATCTTTTCCCTCCACAGGCTGAAGAAGTACGACGGGTCGGTGTAGAACTTCAGCCCGTCCTTCTTATCATCCCTGCGTGCACACACACACACACACACACACACACACACACACACACACACACACACACACACACACACACACACACACACACACACACAGTCTTTTCTGTAAACGGATATCTACACGAGTCTGGATGGTTTTCACACCTCAGCCGACGTGTTTAAAGACTGAAGTGCAGACATCAATCCCTGTTGGTTCGAGAGAGCTAAGTTAACACTGCTGACACAACATCTTGTGAGGACCAGTCCCGTCTCTCGGATCTCGGAAGAAGCTTTAGATTTACCTGACCATCTACATTTCAGCCCTCACCTATGGTCATGAGCTCTGGGTAGTGATAGAAAGAAGGAGGTCACAGATAGCAGCAGCTGAGGTGAGTTTCCTCTGCAGGGTGTCTGGGCTCAGCCTTAGAGATAGGGTAAGGACCTCAGACATCAGCAGGGAGCTCGGAGTAGAGTCGCTATTCCTTCACATAAAAAGGAACTAGTTGAGGTGATTCAAGCATCTGATTGTCATGAACCAGGGACCAAAAGGAAGGACTCAAAAGCAAACTCCAAACCAGTGGTCAGAATGCAGAATGGTTTAATGCCAGGGCAAGGTTCGGTACACAAAAAAAGCAGTCAGAGTCAGGCAGAGGTATCAAAAACGTGAGGCGAAAAGGCAAGGCAAAAGGCAAAACAGGGTCAGAATCAGAGGTCAAAACGAGAGCTAGGAATCAGATTGCTGGAACGCGACACAAAGGTACAAACGAACTGGCAATGAGACAGGGGAAGACAGGGGGTAAAATACATGAGGTAATGAGACACAGCTGGGGAGCAGGTGAGCACATGACGGGGGAGGGGCAGGACACAGACCTGGAACAGACAGGGGTGAGTGATTTCAAAATAAAACAGGATATACCAGACACAACACAGGAGGAAAAAATAAAAGAAAACTTAACCTAACGGGCGGACATGACACTGATCAGGATCCTCCTGAACGCCTCGTTTTGGAGACACGTCCAACTTAACTTACGGAGCTAACTAACACAGAAGGTGAGGTAATGTAAACTGACCTGTAGGGCGTGAGGATGTTGAGAGGTGGAGGTTTGTCACAGCGTTGGTACATCTCCAGCACGGGGTTGAGGATGGAGCTCCGGGACACCACCTGCTGATCCTGGATGGTACTGCTCCTGAAAGCCTTCCTCATGTTGATGTCCTGCAAAGACACTGCACACAGGACCAGGACTCTATAAAAGGCTCTCTTTATATATATACATGATTTTTCTACATTAGCTCTTTCTAAAAGTTATCCATTTTTATTTGTCAAAGACAGGAGAGAGTCGTCTCACCCTCAGGAAATAGTGACCATATGAGCCCAAAATAAACAGATTTAATCACAATAATCAGTTTGAAAGGATGTTCAGATAACTACATCATGATGCTGATTTGTAAGTTAACAATTTAAAAAAGGTTTTTTGAATGGAGTTTGGTTTGACTACTCCAGATTTGATGTCAAGATATCAGGAGAATGTAAACGCTGACTCCTTTCAGGACAGCTTCCTGCTGTTTTCTCACTAACTTAAATCTCTGCATTGACTTTGTCTGTAATGTTGCCATGAGCTAAACTCGTTTGAACATGACTTATGTTGCTGATTATTACTGATCCAGCTGCTGTTTCCTCACCTTCCTCTACAGTGGAGTCCAGCTGTGTGACCTTCACTGCCAGCAGGTCAACGCGCTCCTGCAGGCTGCTCATCCTCAGGTAGAAACTGTTCGCCTCCGTGAACAGCTCGGCGAAGATGTCCTCCGCATGACGACCTGCACGCCAACAACATGGTTCAGACGGGTTAACAACATGGTAGAGACACGTCAACAACATGGTAGAGACAAGTCAAGAACATGGTAGAGATACGTCAACAACATGGTAGAGACACGTCAACAACATGGTACAGACAGGTTAACAACATGGTAGAGATACGTCAACAACATGGTAGAGACACGTCAAGAACATGATACAGACAGGTTAACAACATGGTAGAGACACGTCAACAACATGATACAGACAGGTTAACAACATGGTAGAGACACGTGGTAGAGACACGTTAACAACATGGTACAGACACGTCAACAACATGATACAGACATGTCAACAACACGTCAACAACACGGTACAGACATGTCAACAACACATGACAGACACATCAACAACACATGACAGACACATCAACAACACGGTACAGACATGTCAACAACACATGACAAACATGTCAACAACACATGACAGACACGTCAACATCACGGTACAGACA
>NW_027211681.1:29402500-29455000 GCF_022749685.1 Semicossyphus pulcher
TATATGGAGCCAGAAGTGACCATATTTGGATGAGAGGGTGGATACGCTGATAGGACAGTCACAGGTAGCCCCGCCCTAACCCCTCCCCTCTTCCTGGTCTGTGTGACTCTCAATGGGAGCATCAGTGACTAAATGAACATCATGCTGTGTTGAAGAAGACTTGAAACTAGAGACTGAGACCATAAACTCATCAGGAACATGTTTACTGAGGGAATACATCAGGAGAGGAGGAGGAGCATGTTCTCATAGACTTCTATAGGATCAGACTTCTTTTGTCGCCCCCTGCTGGACGTTAGAGAGTGTAGGAGCCTAAATGCAGTTTATGATGTTTATTTTATCTGCATAGAATAATTTAAGTTAATATGTAAAATAGTCATTTACATGGTGAATTCATTTAAAAGTATTTGGAAGTGATATTTACATTATTTACAGTATTTACAGATTGATTTAATTTCTGTTCATATTTGCAGTAATTTAATAAGTTAAGTAATTCATTCCTTAAATTGATTATGTGCATGGAGTATTTGTAAAATGTCACTAGTAGTTAGATGACTTTATTGCTTTTTGCGGCTCCTTTGATCTGGAGGGCGAAGTCGGACTACAGAAGTCGAGTGGAGCCACACAGTTTGTGGACCTCTCTTCCTCTTTCTCTCTGGTTGGACATTTTATTTGTACCTGTTGCTTATTTTATGTAACACTTGAACTTTTTACCGACTGCTCCTGTGGATTTTTTGGTGTGGAATACGACTGAGGGAATCGTTAGCGTCAAGCTAAGGCTTCATTCAGTGGAAACCTACAGAGAGAATGCAGGTGTTACACACTTCTTCATTTGCCTCATTAATTAATTGAAATCACGCAAGACAGCTTGTCATATGACGACACGTGATGTGACGTCATGTTATGTGGAAGTTTCTTCTACATTTGTTGAGTTAACAGATTTACGTTTCACACACACAGACATGATGTAATGTTACACAGGTGATGATGACGCAACCCCACATACCCTCCTATTAGAAGAGGACATAACACACACACACACACACGCACACACACAACCAATCTGGATGCATTACGTCATGCAGTGACTTCTCTGTGACGAAGGACACGCGCTGCTGTGTTCATACACTATCGTTTATCGATCAGCTGATCAATCGATCTGCATCCATCACGGTCTGGCCGCTGATGACGTCATCACCGGCAGCGGATGAGAGACAGGTCTGTGATCAGTGTGTGAATGAGTGGAACCGCAGATTCCGTTATGGCCCGCGGGTCGAACACAGCAGAGTCTCGTGCACATCACGTCAGACACACACCGATCAGAAGGATCAGAACCGATCAGAGATCGATCAGACTCACCGGGCTGAAGGGGGGGTCTGATCCGTTCCGGTTCTTCTGCTGATCCTCCTCCTCACAGCACGGAGAGCAGCGGACTCCTCAGATCCTCCGACCGGGAATGGATGCTGGGGGGGGGGTGAGCTTCCTGACGCCTCATCGGAACTCCTCGGAGCTCCTCGGCTTCTGTCGGCAGCTGCTCGGCTTCATGCTGAATAAGACAGCACTCTAAATCTGTGTATGATCTGCACTCTAATAGCAGAGAAATTGCACCATTATAACATAACATAATATAATACATTATAATACGATAAATTAAAATACAGTAAGTGATATATTATTAAATTATCTGTTTCTTCTGTGATTACTCACATATCATACTGTCTATAAACTGTCTCAGCAGTTCATAACCGTCTGACAATAAATAATTAACATGTGAAAGTTATTCTTTACCAGGATGAATCTGCAGAAAGATCCTTCTTTTGCTCTGCTCACTGATTATAATATGTATCAGTGAGCAGTCTCTCGAATAGTGCTTTCTGGTTGGGAAGGTTCCTAACGGAGTGAATCGACCTGGAAGTGTTTAAGTGTCAGCCATGATAAGAGCAGTTCAAATTCTGTAAATGATAAGGAAAGGAGGTCCATTGCTTCCTTTATTATCTCCTTTAGGAAACAGTGGACCATCCTTTACAAAAGGAGAGAAGAAAATAATTACCCACAATTCCTTGCCCAGTGTAAGTGCAGCACCACGGTCATCTTTTCCTCACTCTTCTTGAATTCTCCTGACTCCTTTCCTTGACCTTATGTTGTTTTCCATCGAGGTCAAGGAAAAGTGGATAGGAAAAGACATGGGGGTAATTTTTTGCATTTGACCGCAACCCTGGGGTCTCAGCGGACCTAAAATGTCCTCCAGGACAATGTTCTGTGGTGTTAACCCTTAATGTGGCTGTCTCGATGTTTTAAGAATCTGAGGCAGTTTGTTGCTAAATTTTTTATTATTATTTTATTTTTATCTTAAATACAAATGCACATGTTTTAAACCGTCTCTGTACAGCTTCACAGTTAAAGACAGCACATTTAGATTAAAGTCCAATAATCAGAACTCTGATCGTCAATCAATAAAGAATCAGTCAGATATCAAATGAGTCAACAGGGAGGAGCAGGAAGTGGGACTGTCCGGACAAACCTCCTCAGAGTCCTTAGAATCCACAGAGTCCACAGAGTCCTGAGAGTCCTGAGAGTCCTGAGAGTCCACACAGTCCTGAGAGTCCACAGAGTCCACAGAGTCCTCTGAGTCCTGAGAGTCCACAGAGTCCTGAGAGTCCACACAGTCCACACAGTCCACAGAGTCCACAGAGTCCTGAGAGTCCACACAGTCCACAGAGTCCTGAGAGTCCTGAGAGTCCTGAGAGTCCTGAGAGTCCTGAGAGTCCACAGAGTCCTCTGAGTCCTGAGAGTCCACAGAGTCCTGAGAGTCCTGAGAGTCCACAGAGTCCTCTGAGTCCTGAGAGTCCTGAGAGTCCACAGAGTCCTGAGAGTCCTGAGAGTCCTGAGAGTCCACAGAGTCCACAGAGTCCCGAGAGTCCTGAGAGTCCACACAGTCCACAGAGTCCTGAGAGTCCACACAGTCCACACAGTCCACAGAGTCCTGAGAGTCCACAGAGTCATCTGAGTCCTGAGAGTCCACACAGTCCACAGAGTCCTGAGAGTCCTGAGAGTCCACACAGTCCACAGAGTCCTGAGAGTCCTTAGAATCCACAGAGTCCACAGAGTCCACAGAGTCCACTGAGTCCTGAGAGTCCACAGAGTCCTGAGAGTCCACAGAGTCCTGAGAGTCCTGAGAGTCCTGAGAGTCCTGAGAGTCCTGAGAGTCCACACAGTCCACAGAGTCCTGAGAGTCCTGAGAGTCCACAGAGTCCACAGAGTCCTCTGAGTCCTGAGAGTCCTGAGAGTCCTGAGAGTCCAGGGTTTAACCAGTCAGACCAGAGTCAGTTTGCTCTCCTGCAGGTCAGGGAGTTCATCACAGTCTGGCACATTCAAACTCAGAGCTCGCCTCAGAGGGCTGGGGCACGTCGATATAGAACACCTCCTTGCTGCCAGGTGGTGGTGTGCTGGGTGGGCTCCCCATCCCTGAGTCCGGGCTGGGAGCAGGGTGCGGCTGGTTCAAGGATGAGTACTTCTTCTCTGTCCGGTTCAGAGGAACCTTGAGCCTCTCTCCGCCGCTTGCGGCAGGCTGTCCATGGGCAGGCCGGCCATGGGCATCAGCCTTTGGCTTGAAGCGCTTGAGCTTGACGGTGTCTTTGGCGTCACGGGTGCACGGCAGCAGGATAGCCACGTCCTTCCGGAACTTGGAGCTGAGTCCGAAGTAGATGAGTGGGTTGTAAAAGCTGGCGGACTTGGCAAACAGGCGGGTGAAGATGCTGGTGAGGTTGGGCACGTGGAAGCCCCAGGCTGACCACATGGACACTACGGCGTATGGAGACCAGGCCAGGATGAAGGCAGTGCAAATCACTATGGAAACCTACAGGAAACACATTATTATTGAAACAGCAAAAAGATGCTTCAGACCTCAAAAGTACTTTTTTACTGAAACAAAACCCTGGCATGGCCTCATCCCTGGACTCTGGATGATGGGGCGGCGGTCATCCTTTTTCTGCTTCATGGTCTGAGAGCAGAATCTTCCTCTTTAAAATGTTACTGTAGCAACAAATTATTAGGATTATTTAAGGTGGCCATATTGGAGAAAAAAGCTACAGACAGTTGACCAATTTTCCTGAAAATCCAACTAGATGATCTCTGACTGGTCAGGTGACTGATCAGGTGACTGAAGGTCAGGCCTACTTGACAGCAGCTCAGCCTGATTGTGTCTAAAATCAGAGTGAATCTGTGAAGTTAGCTGTTGTTAGCAGGCCTGTTTGCTTTAGCGCTGTGCTCATGGAGACTCACGATGGTGACGTCTCTCTCGATCTTCCTCTGGCGGTCGGTCAGGTCTCCCTCGGCTGACAGCGCGTTGCCTCTCTTCACCGTGTTGATGATGGACACGTAGCAGAACAGCATGATGAGCACCGGCACGAAGAAGCAAAAGATGAAGATGGAGATGATGTACGAGCGGTACACGCCTGAGTAGCTCGCTTTGGCCCAGTCGATCTCACAGGTCCCATAACCCCGATCTGCAGGGGTCGAACAGGGGTCACACTGAGGTTAGAGAAGGGCTAAGGTTAGGGGTCACAGAAAAGTAACAGAGGGGTCTAGAGTCACAGAGGGTAAAAGAGGGGTAACAGAGGGGTCACAGTAGAGTCACAGAGGGGTAACAGAGGGGTCATAGTAGAGTCAGGAGTTAGTGGTTTCCTGCCTTTGTAGCTGCCCCATCCCAGGAGAGGAGCTCCGGACCAGAAACCAGCTGTGATCCAAATGAGCAGCAGACAGATGGACACACTAGTCCTGCTGATGTGATGGGCTGAAACACACACACATACACACAAACAAACAAACAAAAAACACACACACACACACACACACACACATTTAGCACAGTCACATGTTAAAGAGGTGTGGTTTAAACAGGTGTGATCAAAAAGGGTTGGTTTTAAACAGGTGTGGTCTGAACAGGTGGGGTTCAAACAGGTGTGGTTTTAAACAGGTGTGGTATAAAAAGGCAAAAAAGGTTTGGGGTTTAAACAGGTGTGATCTAAACAGGTTTGGTTTAAACAGGTGTGATCTAAAAAAGTTTGGTTTTAAACAGGTGTGGTTCAAACAGGTGTGCTCTAGTCAGGTGTGGTTTTAAACAAATGTGCTCTAAACAGGTGTGGTTTTAAAAAAAGTGTGGTTTAAACAGGTGTGGTTTTAAACAGGTGTGGTATAAAAAGGCAAAAAGGTTTGGATTTTAAACAGGTGTGGTTTAAAAAGGTGAAAAAGGTTTGGATTTTAAACAGGTGTGCTCTAAACAGTTGTGGTTTAAAAAAGTGTGGTTTAAACAGGTGTGGTTCAAAAAGGTTAAAAAGGTTTGGATTTTAAACAGGTGTGGTTTTAAACAGGTGTGGTTTAAACAGGTGTGCTCTAAAGAGGTGTGGTTTAAACAGGTGTGATCTAAACAGGTGTGGTTTTAAACAGGTGTGGTTTAAACAGGTGTGATCTAAAAAAGTTTGGTTTTAAACAGGTGTGATCTAAAAAAGTTTGGTTTTAAACAGGTGTGATCTAAAAAGGTTTGGATTTTAAACAAGTGTGCTCTAAACAGGAGTGGTTTAAACAGGTGTGATCTGAACAGGTTTGGTTTTAAACAGGTGTGGTTTAAAAAGGTGTGATCTAAAAAGGTTTGGTTTTAAACAGGTGTGATCTGAACAGGTTTGGTTTTAAACAGGTGTGGTTTAAAAAGGTGTGATCTAAAAAGGTTTGGTTTTAAACAGGTGTGGTTTAAAAAGGTTAAAAAGGTTTGGATTTTAAACAGGTGTGCTCTAAACAGGTGTGGTTTAGACAGGTGTGGTTTAAAAAAAGTGTGGTTTTAAACAGGTGTGGTTCAAACAGGTGTGCTCTAAACAGGTGTGGTTTAAACAGGTGTGGTTTTAAACAGGTGTGGTCTAAAGAGGTGTGGTTTAAAGAGGTGTGATCTAAACAGGTTTGGTTTTAAACAGTTGTGGTTTTAAACAGGTGTGGTATAAAAAGGCGAAAAAGGTTTGGGGTTTAAACAGGTGTGGTTTAAAAAAGTGTGGTTTAAACAGGTGTGGTTTAAAAAGGTTAAAAAGGTTTGGATTTTAAATAGGTGTGCTCTAAACAGGTGTGGTTTAAAAAAGTGTGGTTTAAACAGGTCTGGTTTTAAACAGGTGTGGTCTAAAGAGGTGTCGTTTAAAGAGGTGTGATCTAAACAGGTTTGGTTTTAAACAGGTGTGGTTCAAAGAGGTGTGCTCTAGTCAGGTGTGGTTTTAAACAAGTGTGCTCTAAACAGGTGTGGTTTAAACAGGTGTGGTTTTAAAAAATTGTGGTTTAAACAGGTGTGGTTTTAAACAGGTGTGGTATAAAAAGGCGAAAAAGGTTTGGGGTTTAAACAGGTGTGATCTAAACAGGTGTGGTTTAAAAAGGTGTGCTCTAAACAGGTGTAGTTTTAAACCAGTGTGCTTTAAACAGGTGTGGTCTAAACAGGTGTGGTTTAAACAGGTGTGGTCTGAACAGGTGTGGTCTGAACAGGTGGGGTTTAAACAGATCTGATCTAAAAAGGTTTGGTTTTAAACAGATGTGCTCTAAACAGGTGTGGTTTTAAACCACTGTGCTTTCAACAGGTATGGTCTAAACAGGTGTGCTTTAAACAGGTGTGGTCTAAACAGGTGTGATCTAAACATGTGTGGTTTAAACAGGTGTGGTTTAAACAGGTGTGATTTAAACAGGTGTGGTCTGAACAGGTGTAGTTTAAGCAGGTGTGCTCTAAACAGTTGTGGTTTAAACAGGTGTGATCTAAACAGGTGTGGTTTTAAACCAGTGTGCTTTAAACGGGTGTGGTCTAAACAGGTGTGATCTTAACAGGTGTGGTCTGAACAGGTGTGATCTAAACAGGTGTGCTCTAAACAGGTGTGATCTAAACAGGTGTGCTCTAAACAGGTGTGATCTAAACAGGTGTGGTTTTAAACAGGTGTGATCTTAACAGGTGTGGTCTGAACAGGTGTGGTTTAAACAGGTGTGCTCTAAACAGGTGTGATCTAAACAGGTGTGGTTTAAACAGGTGTGGTTAAAACAGTAGTGGTTAAAACAGGTGTTGTCTGAACAGGTGTGGTTTTAAACAGGTGTGATCTAAACAGGTGTTGTGCTGACCTCTGTTGGGGTGACATCCTTTGATGTAGCGGGTGACGCTGATCACTGTCAGAGTGTTTATGCTGCTCAGACCGAACACCAGCGTGAAGAAACCGTCCACCTGCAGGACACAGACACGGGTTCCAGGTGAGTCTAGCTTCAGGCTCCGCCTCCTTCAAACTCTGTATTTATAGTCTGAGTCCATCATAAGTCAAGTCTTCTACAGGTGAGTCTTAGGTGTGCCTCTGGTGAATCATGTGTGTATCTCAGATGAGTCTCGTGTTTATCTCAGGTGAGTCTCAGGTGTACCTGGCAGGTCCAGATGGAGGATATGAGGAAGCCGCTGTCCTGGAACACGTTGAAGATCTCGATGATGCCTCTGGAGTATCCAAACACGGAGATGCTGGCGTCAGAGACAGCAAGGTTAAAGGTCAGGTAGTCTGTGGGCTGCAGCGTGGCTTTCTGTCTGTACAGCACGAAGAGGACGATGCTGTTTCCGAACCAGGACAGCCACCCTAAAAGCACCACAGAGACGGACAGGCGTCAGGTACACATCTGCAGGTGAGGACGTTTAACTGAGCTGCTGCTGAGTAAAAACTGTTGATAAAGATCAAACAAAGAACAAGAGTGCTCACTCTGAGATATTCTTACACTAGTGGCAGAGAGTGAGTTGCCCTGTGTTCACCACAGTTCACCTGAGGACGCTGAGACCCAGACATTAAACAGGATTTATAGGTGAGAAGGTGACATACAGTAAACACACGTGAGGGGACTCTCCATCCTGAAAACTATGTCCTTTATTTACCACAAAGATTTATAACTACTGTTTATTTTACCTGCTGAGATGTCTGACTATAACATCTCACCTGAACTCACAACACCTGACTTTATTTCTCACATTCCTGTCTACAGTTTTTATACCTGTACTACTGTATAACTACTGTACTACTTTACTACTGTAGTAGTATAATAGTACTGTGAACTATTAATCCTCAGGGTGCGTGTGCGTGTGCTGTGTGTGTGTGTGTGTGCTGTGTGTGTGTGTGTGTGTGTGTGTGTGTGTGTGTGTGTGTGTGTGTGTGTGTGTGTGTGTGTGTGCTGTGTGTGTGTGTGCTGTGCGTGCGTGTGCTGTGTGTGTGTGTGTGTGTATGTGTGCTGTGCGTGCGTGCGTGCGTGTGCGTGCTGTGCGTGCTGTGCGTGCTGTGCGTGCGTGCGTGCGTGTGGGCTGTGTGTGTGTGTGTGTGTGCTGTGCGTGCGTGCGTGCGTGCGTGCGTGTGCGTGCTGTGCGTGCTGTGCGTGCTGTGCGTGCTGTGCGTGCGTGCGTGTGGGCTGTGCGTGTGTGTGTGCGTGCGTGCGTGCGTGCGTGCATGCGTCCGCATGGGTGCGTGCCTGCGTGCCTGCGTGCGTGCGCGTGTGCTGTGTGTGTGTGTGTGTGTCTGTGTGTGTGTGTGTGTGTGTGTGTGTGCTGTGCGTGCGTGCGTGCGTGCATGCGTGCGCTGAGTGTGTGTGCGTGCTGTGCGTGCTGTGCGTGCTGTGCGTGCTGTGCGTGCTGTGCGTGCGTGCGTGTGGGCTGTGCGTGTGTGTGTGCGTGTGTGTGTGCGTGCGTGCGTGCGTGCGTGCATGCGTCCGCATGGGTGCGTGCCTGCGTGCCTGCGTGCGTGCGCGTGCGCGTGTGCTGTGTGTGTGTGTGTGTGTGTCTGTGTGTGTGTGTGTGTGTGTAGTGTGCTGTGCGTGCGTGCGTGCGTGCATGCGTGCGCTGAGTGTGTGTTTGTGTGTGTGCTGTGTGTGTGTATGTGTGTGTGTGTGTGTGTGTGTGTGCTGTGCGTGTGTGTGTGTGTGCTGTGCATGCGTGCGTGCGTGTGTGTGCGTGCTGTGCGTGCTGTGCGTGCGTGCGTGTGGGCTGTGTGTGTGTGTGTGTGTGTGTGTGTGTGTGTGTGTGTGTGTGCGTGCGTGCGTGCGTGCGTGCGTGTGCGCGCGTGCGTGCGTGTGTGTGTGCTGTGCGTGCTGTGCGTGCGTGCGTGTGGGCTGTGTGTGTGTGTGTGTGTACTAACCCAGCAGCAGCAGGTACACTCCGATGATGGTCTCTCCCTGGTCGGACAGAGGGGGGTCTCTGCCCCCCCCCAGGATAAAGCTGTTGTTCCTCCAGGGGACCCCCCCCCCTGCTCCTCCTCCTGCTCCTCCTGTGATGGAGCTGCTGGCGGACATGCTGCTGGGACAGAATGAGGCGCTGCTCATCTTAGAGGGGAAACAGGAAGTTAATCTCAGGTAAATATAGATCCTGATCCTCAGATCAGCGGCAGAACTGGATCCAGGCCAGAGGTCAGAGGTCACACTGCAGCGCTCTGATTGGCCGATTCACAGATGATGTCATGAACACTCACTGTTTGTATCCAGCACTGATTCCTCAAGTACATGAAGTCCTGTGATCAGACATATACACAGTACTGAGCTGTATGCACAGGAGGAGGGGGGGTGGCGAGAGAGAGGGGGGAGGAGGAGAGAGAGGCCGGGGGCCTTGCAGACGAGGCTGGCAGCAGAGGGGAAGAAACTGTTCCTGTGTCGGGAGGTTTTGGTCCTGATGGAGCACAGCCTCTTGCCAGAGGGGAGGGTCTCAAAGAGTCTGTGCCCGGGGTGAGAGGGGTCGGCCTCCATCTTACCTTCACGCGTCAGGGTCCTGGAGGTGAACAGGTCCTGGAGAGATGGCAGATTGCAGCCGATCACCCTCTCTGCAGAGTGGATGATACGCTGCAGCCTGCCCTTGGCCCTGGCAGTGGCAGCAGGTGAGGATGGACTCAACGATGGAGGTGTAGAAGTGCACCATCATTGTCTTTGGCAGGTTGAACTTTTTCAGCTGCCGCAGGAAGTACATCCTCTGCTGTCCCTTTTGATGAGGGAGCCGATGTTCAGCTCCCACCTGAGGTCCTGGCTGATGATGGTCCCCAGGAAGTGGAAAGACTCCACAGTGGAAACAGTGGAGTCGCTGATGGTGATGGGGGCGGGTGTGTCTGCTGTCTTTCTAAAGTCCACAACCATCTCCACTGTCCTCAGAGCATTAAGCTCCAGGTTGTTCTCATCACACCAGGTCACCAGGTGGTCAATCTCCCACCTGTAGGCAGACTCGTCCCCACCAGAGATGAGTCCAATGAGGGTGGTGTCGTCCGCGAGCTTCAGGAGCTTGACAGACTGATGACTGGAGGTGCAGCTGTTGGTGTACAGGGAGAAGAGCAGAGGGGCAAGAACGCAGCCATGAGGGGAGCCGGTGCTGATGGTCCTGGAGTCAGAGACGTGTTTCCCCAGCTTCACCTGCTGCCTCCTGTCGTACAGGAAGTGTGTGATCCACCTGCAGGTGGAGTCGGGCACGTTCAGCTGGGAGAGCTTGTCCTGAAGCAGAGCCGGGATGATCGTGCTGAAGGCACGACTGAAATCCACAAACAGGATCCTGGCATAGGTTCCTGCTGAGTCCAGATGCTGGAGAAGGAAGTAAACACACACTGACACTGCTCAGTATGTCCCCCAGCCCATGTCAGTACCACAAAAACTAAAAACAAACAACATAAAAACATAAAATAACATAAAAAACATGATGGTGGAACAGGAGCCTGAGCATGATATGTTAAAGTGCTAAAGTACCTAAAGTCTCTAAGAGTAGTGTTGGAGGTAGAGCCTTCGATTACCAGGCCCCCCTCCTCTGGAACAATCTACCAGTCAGGGTCCGGGAGGCAGACACCCTCTCTTCTTTTAAGAGTAGACTTAAAACTTTCCTCTTTGACAAAGCTTATAGTTAGGCCTGGCTCAGGCTTGGACTAGCCCATAGTTATGCTGCTATAGGTTTAGACTGCCGGGGGGATCTGACACACCAAGCTTCTCTCTCTCTCTCTCTCTGACTCTCTCTCTCTCTCTCTCTCTCTCTCTCTCTCTCTCTCTCTCTCTCTGTCATATTAATGCAGCTCATTAACTCTGTATCTTCTGGTCCCATTAACATTACTAACCACATATCTTCCCGGGAGTTCTTGTGCTCCCTTGTCTTGAAGGTTCCTGAGGATCGTTGCTGCAGACCACCTGCTGCTGTGGACCTGCTCGACTGCAACAACTACTAACATCAGCCTTCCCCATAGTATCATTATTGTTGCTGCTAATGCTAATAGTAGACCTGTTTACTTCAACTGTTACAATTACGATTACCTCAGCCTTTATCATTACTCTGCTTCTCTCGCTAATTTATTTATTTATTTATTTATTTAGCCAATCTTCACCCTAGTCTACCACTATTATTGGCATTGTAACCATAAGTATGTGTCTGTTGTTGTTCATGTAACAAGGACATATGTTGTTGTTGTAACAAGAACATATGTTGTTGTTGCTCTCTTTGCCTGTCTCTATCCTGCATCTCCTTCTATCCCATGTTCGGCCCATCCAGTCTCTTCAGATGGCTGTTCAACATGAGTCTGGTTCTGCTCGAGGTTTCTGCCTGTTAAAAGGAAGTTTATCTGCCAATGTGCCGAATTGCTAAGTGCTACTCATGGTGATTCATGTTGGGCCTCTCTTTAAATAACTTAACAAAGAGTCGGTCTAGACCTGCTCTTTCTGTAAAGTGTCTCGAGATAACTCTGGTTATGATTTGGCGCTATACAAATAAAATTTGATTGATTGATTGATAGAAAAGGGGTGCTGGTTTAGCTCAGTTGGTAGAGCAGGCGTCACATGTACAGAGGCTACAGTCCTTGACAACTCCCGGTCTGCTGATCATTTTGTGCATGTCATCCCCTGCTCTCTACTCTCAACATTTCCTGTCTCTCTTCAGCTGTCCTATAAATAAAGCCAAAGGCCAAAAAAAAAATCTTAAAAAAAAAAAAAAGTGATAGAAAGTGCAAGTACTGTGTTTATGTTGTGGTTCTGTTACACTGAGTACTGCACTTTAATCTGAGTGTATTATTAACATGTTATGATGTTACAATGTTACAGTTTCATGAAACAGACACTTTAGTCCAACGATCGAGACAGGAGGGAACGAAGTCAGGAAGAGCCAACAAACAGCTTCAGGTGTGATCGGACACAGGTGCTGACAGAGCACAGTGGGAATGCACAGAGTGTAAAGAAGCATCATCATCATCTTCATCATTATCATCATCATCATCAATAGCATCAGTATCATAAGGGTCAGAGGTGTTCATAAAGAGCTGGGTCTTTAGCTTCTTCTTAAAGGTGAAAGGGACTCTTCAGACCGAATGGAGTTTGGTAGCTCGTTCCACCACCGGGGGGCGACAGAGGAGAAGGGTCTAGTCAGAGACTGAGGGCCCTGATGTGATGGGAGCACCAGGCGCCTTTCATTGGCAGAGCAATTTAAAGCATAGTGACAGATTAAAGTACTCAGCACTATATATAAGTACACACAAGATACAAGGTATTTTAATAAAGGACGTTTATCTGTAATGGAGTATTTTTTAATTATATACACATAAATACACAGACATACACAGGTGTCGACGGACCCCTTGTGTTTAGGGGCTCCTACTGGAATACTGCCCGCTGTGCACGCTGGACATCTTCTTTATTTTCTTCTTCATCATTATCATCCTCTTCATCTTTATCTTCTTCTTCATCATCATCCCCTCCCCTTTAATTTCCCCTTTGGCAGATCAATAAAGCTTATCTTATGTTATCATCATCTTCTTCTTCCCTGCACGTGTTTGTAGTTTTCAGGCTGAAGTTCTGATTGACCAAATAAGGAGCGACCGCGCCATAAAAGGAGACTTGCTTCTTTATATGGAGGAAAGTAGTCCCCCTGCACGTTCTAAACAACACGTCGCCTTTTGGTATCACTCCGCAAAGTCTCCTTTACCGTCACTTCTCTTCTGTTCCGAGACATGTAGAATTCAGCATCGCTCTGTGTCTGACAACACGCGCTGTATTTCAAAGAACGAGTGTGGCAATAGTGCGTTCGAGCTGTAGAACTACTTTCCTCAGCGGACGGATATCGCGGGGTGCTGCTCGTCATTTCCTTATGTGGAACGGAGTGTGTGAGTGGGCCGGGCCTCCTCATTACTGTACAGGAACAGAAACTTTAAACTTTATTCTGTGTTTTTGGACTCTAATCTAATCTGTTTTTAAATTACTTCCCGGTTCTCCCGCCGCTGTCCTCCCGCCGCTCCGCGTCTTCTCCCGATGATTTCATGGAGTTTGTGACGGACTGGTGGCTTTACTTGTTGCTTAAGTAACCGCTAACTAATGCTAACTATAGCCGCCGTTAGCTAGTTAGCTCAGTTAGCCGTGCAGCTAGCGGGTCTGTTGGCTGACTCTGCCCGGGGAGGACGCTCGGATCAGCGGGGGAGCGTGAGTGTTTACAACGCTAACACAGGGGATTTGACCCGCCGAGAAGAGGAGGGTTTACAGCCCGGGCAGGGGGAGGGACCAGCGGGGGATGCTGGCGGGAAGCGGCGCCGGAATGAGTACCGGAACCGCTCTCACGGCCGGACCGAACACAGCCTCCGGGATCGAGGAAGGCCAGTTTGAAGAGCGGGAGTTCAGCACCGAGGTGATCTACAGCGGCTCCGACCAGGATTCAGACTCCGGGGACGATGAGGACACGGCGGGGTCCGGCGGGGACAGAAGGGGGGTGAAGCGGGAGAGGAGGGAGAGGGAGGTTGGGCAGCGGGAAGCGGTATCCTCCGGGAGCCACAGCGGAGTATACAGCGGAGTCAGTCCCGGGGTGCCGGGTGCCAAACCCGGGAAGAAAACCAGAGGAAGAGTGAAGATCAAGATGGAGTTCATCGATAATAAACTGAGGAGGTACACCACCTTCAGTAAGAGGAAGACCGGCATCATGAAGAAGGTGAGAGAACCTGTGACAGGTGAGCCCGGCAGGGGTCAGAGGTCACAGTGTCAGAGAGAAAGCTCTTGTATGAATTGTGTTAGTGAGGCTCCTTCACACAGGGATGGGGAGCACTTTAGTGCCAGTCTGAGGTATACAAGATGTATGATGATGTGTTATGGATCTAAGCAGGATGTAACCTCATGAACAGATCCTCTCTAACCACTCACTGAGACATACTCAGGTCTTATTCTTAAACCACCATCACACAGTTATCTGAGGACAGGTCTACTCTGTGTTCTATTATTTACAGGGAGCCAACATTAAATACTGTAACACTCTACAGGTGTGTGTGGAAGACATCAGCCTGTTGCCACCACTGTTAACCACATGGACCTCTGTGACCTCTGTGACCTTGTGTTGTGTTCGGAGCAAACGGTTCAGATTCTTACTAAGTCATTGCAGAGACGGGAACATTAACAAATTCACCGTATTATTTCAACAGTTCTTTTTCTTTTAAAAACTTGAATGAGAAATTCGTCTGACGCTCTGTTGAGATTCTTCTGACCAATCAGAAACGTTCAAACCAAACTCCATTCAAAGATTAATTTTAAAGTAGTGTTCTGGTCGTCTTGCAGACAGACCTGACGAAGCATGAACTCAGACTTTTTACAACCCTGCCTCCTGATGTAGTTCTCTCAGCATCCTCTCAGCCTGTTTGTTGTCATTAAATCTCAGTAACATCTGTTTATTTTGGCTTCATAGCGCTGTAGTGAGACAGATCTCAGCCCACGTGTGACTTGCTAGATAGAGTTCATCCAGACACAGTTCCTGGGAGAGGAGGGGAGATGAACCCAGCTGTGTGGCAGTCAAACTCACAAGTAAATCGAGGTCAAATGTGGCTTCACTTTTAGTCTCAACAAAAACCAGAATCAGTTTTATTGTGAAGGTATGTGAGAACACACAAGGAGTCTCACTCCGGTTTACATCATTGTCAATGTACAAACAAATACAGACGAGTTAGACAAAGGTAACAGACACTACAAACTGTACCTATGAACACACACAAACAAACAGGAGACAATCATGCAATGGAGAGTGCAAAGGTGCAGAGGTACTGTAACACACTATAACACCCTTAACCACCCCCACCCACCCCCACAGGCGTACGAGCTGTCAACGCTGACGGGCACTCAGGTGTTGCTGCTGGTTGCCAGTGAGACGGGTCACGTGTACACGTTTGCCACTAGGAAGCTGCAGCCGATGATCACGTCAGAGACGGGCAAAGCTCTGATCCAGACCTGCCTCAACTCCCCCGACTCCCCCCCCCGCTCTGACCCCTCCACTGACCAGAGGATGAGCGCCACTGGCTTCGAGGAGACCGACCTCACCTACCAGGTGTCTGAGGCTGACGGCTGCTCCGAGGTTGCCAAGGTAACGCCTTGTTCACACACTTAATGTAGGTCATGCAGTTGTCCACTGGGGGCGCTGCAGTAGGGTGTCTCAGGTGTTTTAGACCCACCCACCTGTCTGTCTCCTTCTTCAGGAGCTGGTCAAACCAGTGTTCACCGTGTCCAACCTGCCCGGCACGACACAGGCCACACCCCCCTCCTCCTCCTCGGTGGCCCTGCAGGTGCAGACCAGCGCCCCCTCCTGGCAGCCGCCCTCCTCCACCAACGGCACAGTGCTGAAGACATCGGCTGGCATCATGCTTCCTGGTAGCCTAACCTTGATGTCAGGTAAGAGGGTGGAGCTTCCTGTCACATGCTTCCTGTCTGTCATCTCATTCATGCTTATCTCACATGATCAACTGACCTCATGCTCACCTTCCTGCTGCTTATGTTCAGTGTGTCAGCATCTAACCTGTCTCTGGCCCCGCCTCCCCTCTTCACCTGTCCACAGGTGCCGCTCTGCCCCCTGGCACACACACCATCCCCTTCAGCCAGCTGCAGGCTCCGCCCCTGGCCCTGCAGGGCCCCATGGCCCCACTGCACGCTCCACCCACTCAGCCGACTACGCTGCTCCGCCTCCCCACCACCGTGTCACTGTCAGGTCAGCACGAGGCCCCGTGTGTGTGCGTGTGTGTGTGTGTAAAGCTTCAGTTCATGTTCCTGCTGTAAACACATCACAGCTCATCTTCTCAACAGTAACAGCAGTTATCTGAGTAACACCTTGATAATTACTGATGATGTCATACAGCTAACCTGTGATGTCATCAGCAGGCGGAGTCTCTCAGCAGCTACAGACCATCCAGGTGCAGTCTCAGCAGTCAACAACCAATCACAGCAGCTCAGACACTCACAACCCCGCCTCCTCCACAGGTAAGACATGAGCACCTTGGTTGTCTCAATGGGAGCATCAGAGACTAAATGAACATCATGCTGTGTTGAAGAAGACCTGAAACTAGAGACTGAGACCATAAACTCATTAGGAACATGTTTACTGAGGGAATACATCAGGAGAGCAGGAGGAGCATGTTCTCATAGACTTCTGTAGGACCACACTGCTTTCACCACCAGTGGAGACGCCCCCTGCTGGACATTAGAGAGAATGCAGGTTTAAGACACTTCTGCATTGGTTTCATTTTGAAAACAAAGGGCCACGTCCACTTCTTATATACAGTTTATGCTTTGAATGTAATTAGCCTAGCTTAGCGTAAGGATTGGAAATAGCTAGCCTTGCTAGGTCATATACTGACTACTGCAGAGCTCCATGTGTGATGATAACAGAGGCCCTTGGATGCAACACGGAGGTGAATCTGTTGTGAATAGATGATATGATGCGTTCACTGTCTCTCTCTGCAGCCGCTCTCCCTTCCTCCATCGTCTCCTCCTCCTCCTCCGTCACAGGTCACATGATGTACCCCGGCGGTCACACCGTCATGTACGCAGCCCCCACGCCCTCGCTGGGTGATGGCAGCCTCACCGTGCTCAACACCTTCCCCCCTGCAGGCCACGCCCAGTCACATGACCCCGGTACCTACCTGTTACTGTGGTAACATCTACCACAAAAATATAATAATAATTATTATACAGCCTATGTGTTTAATACATGTTGTCTCTCTCAGGCTCTCTCCCCCAGGTGTTCCTCACCTCCCTCCCCCCTGTTGCCACTCAGATCCCTGTGTCTGCAGTCCAGCTCCACCCGGTACACACAGAGTACTAATACTACAGAGAGTACTACAGATACTACAGCGAGTACTACAGTAGTAGTTCTTTGTACCAAAGCAGTGTCTCTGTGTTTCAGATGGTGATCAGTCAGCAGAGCAGCAGCAGCAACCTGACAGAGCTGCAGGTTGTCAGTCTGGATGTCCACCAATCAAAAGACGACTGACTGTCACATGACACACGCACAGACTCTTTCTTACACACACACGCACATCTGGATCTTCTTTGGACATCATCAGACTTTCTCTCATTTCCTTGGTGATATTTTCATGAAGCAATCTACTTCCTGTTTACTTTGTGTTTCATCATGTAAACAGCAGCAGCAGCAGTGTTCCTGTAGCAGCAGCAGCAGCAGCAGCACTTTTCCTGCAGCAGCAACAGCAGTGTTCCTGCAGCAGCAGTAGTAGCAGCAGCAGCAGCTGCACTTTTCCTGCAGCGGCAGCAGCAGTGTTCCTGCAGGAACAGCGTTCCTGCTGCAGCAGCAGCAGCAGCAGTGTTCCTGCAGCAGCAGTGTTCCTGTAGCAGCAGTGTTCCTGTAGCAGCAGCAGCAGCAGCGTTCCTGCAGCAGCAGTGTTCCTGTAGCAGCAGCAGCAGCAGCAGCAGCAGCAGCGTTCCTGCAGCAGCAGTGTTCCTGTAGCAGCAGCAGCTGCGTTCCTGCAGCAGCAGCAGCAGCAGCAGTGTTCCAGCAGCAGCAGCAGCGTTCCTGAAGCCGCAGCAGTATTGTTCCTGCAGCAGCAGCAGCAGCAGCGTTCCTGAAGCCGCAGCAGTATTGTTCCTGCAGCAGCAGCAGCAGCAGCGTTCCTGAAGCCGCAGCAGTATTGTTCCTGCAGCAGCAGCAGCAGCAGCGTTCCTGAAGCCGCAGCAGTATTGTTCCTGCAGCAGCAGCAGCAGCAGCGTTCCTGCAGAGCGTCAAAGGACGTTTTTTTATATTTTAAGAAGAAATTTAAGTTTTATGACCAAAGTTCATAAAACTGTTGCATCTGTTAAATTTAGACTTTTATTTTGATGTTTGATTATTTTTTATGAGCAGCGATCAAAGATAAGATAATCCTTTCTTGATCCCAAGGGGGGGAAATTTGGGATGATGAAAAAACATAATGATGTCATCACACTGACCTCACCTGTGTGCGTGCGTGCGTGTCCTATGAATGTATCAGTTTTTACTCTGAATCTTTTTTTATGTTTCGGATTTAAAAAAACAAAAAGTGCCAAAAACTGTCACACAGACGCTTCTTAAAGCTGCAGTACATGTTCATATCACACCTGTGCTCTGTCACACCTGTGCTCTGTCACACTGGAGTTTCATTACATGTGCTTTTATTTCTGTAAAACTCCTGCAGAGTTCACATTCAAACTTACAGTGTACTCGGTGTATTGCAGTATAAATCTCAGCTGATCACCTTTATCTGATCAATAATGCTCATGCATCTGATGTTAGGTGTATTGTGTTGACATTGTGAACAGCTGTATTTAGAGTACACACAGTGTCAATCTGGTTTATTTCAGTGTGTGATGGTGCGTTTAAGGACACTCGGCCATGCGTCATATTGATCAGTGATCAGAAAGTAGGACTCCAACATGGACCCCAGACTCTGCAGCTGAACACACTGCAGGATTTATTCAATAAAGTCTTAAAACTGAATTGTCACTATAAAGAAGATAACTGTGTTTAACTTGGACTGAGCTCTTTATGGCTTCTTCTCTTTAGATTCATTTGTGCATCCTGCGTCCCTCGCTCGCGTCGTTTCCTCGCGTCTTGGCTCCTCCCTGCAAGGAATCAAATGAGAGATGTGAGGACAGAGGAGGAAAATCCGCCAAATGAGAAATCCTTGGGTCAATAGTGTCACCGTTAGGCGACGCATGTTACTGATGACGTGCTGCTCAGCTGTATCAGCTGTCAAACCGATCTTTAGGAATGTTCACAGAACCGCTTCTTTTATAGACGGACGGACGGACAGTTAATTATTTAAATATTTCATCCTCCTTTAAATTGTCTTTATGTACAGATAAGTGTTATTTTGATTACTGACTCTTTTTATTGTCTGCACATTGATCAGCACAGAGCTGCAAGTTTACTGATTTCATTGTAAAGTAACTAATAAATAAAAAAGGCTTCCTGCTGTGTGACGCCACAGCACTCTGTCGAGTGATGTAGTTCTCGTGTGATAATATATTTCACCATCACTGCGCTTTAAACGGTTATATTTTCTGTAGAGCCGCGCTGCGAGAATAAACTGTGAATAGCGATCTGTGCGGAGGTGCAGCATTCACCGAAATGCTGCGTGTCCTGGTTAAAACACTTCCGTATAGGATCCACCAGTGTGTCCTCGCTTGGAGCTCCTCCTGGAGCCTCCTCTCTCCTCCATCCTCATCTCTACCAGGTGCATTTAAGAAATTGGAAGATCCTCCATCATGGCGGAGGGGGAAGGATTTCCGGGTCAGCCAAGGAGGGAGGACATGCAAATTAATGTGATGAGAAAGACCCTATGTCTCAGGAAGCGGTTCCTCTGACAGACTCCACCATGTTTCTACAGGAGCCCAGAGAGGACAAATCAAACACTGACTCTGTAGGTTCTCCTCAAGCTTCAACCTCCAGAACTGAAGATGAAGCCAACACTGAAGGACCAAAACCCTGCAGTTCCTCTGGTGTCCACTTGAGGCTGTCTCCAGCAGTGAGTCAGTCCCCATAGAGCCCCATGTTAAACTTTACAGCAGAAATAAACATGTTTACAGCCTGTTTCAAAAAACAGTTTGTGTCTCTATAGCTCATTTCTCTCTTCATGACAACTGTACGGGGAGAATCTTTATACAGCTCACCTGTTTACATTATATTAAAGGGATAGTTCGGATTTTATGACCCCCCAATTGTATGATATACATGCCAGTAGTGTAGCAGATGCAAAGCTATTTGCTCACTCACCGAGTCCCGTGGTCGGACTTCTGTCCGGTTCCGAACGTAAAAAAAGTAGTTCCGGTGAGATGCCAGGGTCATGAAACCAAAAAGTTTTACCCTAAAAAAACAACACGGAGGCAAAGGTGATCCATTTTCAACACAAAACCACCCTCCGCGGATTTCATATACCGCGCCGTTTTTTTGGCACTATTTTCTCTCTCGAACAATCCAGTATCACTACGCCTGCGGCAGGCCGGTCTCCCAGGTAAGCCGACCTAACAGCTGTTTCACGTTGATTCTGACCCATTCACGTAAGTAGTAAACATGTCGGACTATGAAAGTGATGAAGAAGATTTACCTTCTACTACGGATCCAAAGGGATATCTGTATGAACCTGAATATACGGATGCTGAACTTCGTCAAATGGACATAGAACGGGCAGAGAGAGAAAGGAGAGAGACAGACGCTGTGCAAGCAGATGAGGGGCCCGCTGAAACGAGAGATAGACTGCATGAAAACTGGTGGTGCACCTGTGGGAAGTGCCAGCCAATGCCCACCGAGTTGGAGAGCTACTGCTGTCGGGAATGGGAGCTGGTCATGCCGCAGAAAGATCTCTCAATCTCAGAGGAAGCCAGCGCATCTGCTTCTACCTGTATCACAAACCACCTCGCTCCTGAATGCTGGCGTTTTGCAGACCTTTTTCCACATACCCAAAATGAACTGGAAGAGGCGTCCCAGGCCAGCTGGACCCGACGGACAGCTGTCTTTAGAGTAAGTGTTGTTATGATCATCTCTTATGACAACAATCATGGAATTCGTTAGTATCCATGAGGGTATTCGTGGAGGCTGAGTCTTAGGTGGTGAATATTTACTACACTGTTATTGAATACTGATATAGAATATTATACAATTGTGTTGGCTTGTTTGTCTTTGTGATTATGATATAATAGAATAGAATATTATAATGTAACTTATTGTTCTGTTATAATGTAACTTATTTTCTGTCAATATGAATTGATCACTAAGTAGGCTATATAATCCTAATACTACCCACAATTTCCCAGTTTGGGGATAAATAAAGTACCTTATCTATCTATACTTCAATATATCTATATATCTATAGATATCTATCTATCTATACTACAACTCAACTCAACTCAACCTGTCAATCATAAATACGTCTTACATATGCTTGTAACTGACCATTTAGCATTTTACATACAGTATGCTCAGACTAAACATGTTATGTTGTTTTATTTATCAGACAATACAGGCTGGTTGGCTATCGGATCGTGCTTGAATGGGCCCTAAAAGGAGAACAGCTGGGAAAAGGCAATAGGAGAGTTCTTCCTTCATGTGTGGTGGACACCATAAGACAGACATATGCATCACCAAATGGACAATATGTAGGCTTCAAAGAGTCAGAGGAAGCACTGGGTTTGTTTTAGTTGTGTTGAAATCTGATTTGGCAAGTTCATTTTTAAAGTTGAGTGTTACCCTGAAAGACGCATGTTTCCTTTTTCTTTAGAATATATTTAATTTTATTTTTAAGAAACACACAAATTGAAAGCACCTATCTATATATTTTCAATTGTTAAAAAATAATTTTCAGGCATTGTGAACCAAATGTAAGCCTGGAAGACTAATGGTTGGACTAAAAAGTTTTTGTAAATAAAATTGCAGACGAAAATAAAGAATATAACTATTTACATCTCTGAGTTTCAAACATTCTCTCCCATAACTATATAACTATAGTGCACGCTGCTTTTGTACAAAAGTACACAATTATTAAAAAACAAATATATAAATATATATAATTTCTATATGTATAAACATATATAAATAAGCAGCATCCAAATGGGCAATTTGTTATTCACAAACAACAACTGAAGTGCAGCGTCTCTGACAGAAGAGAGCAGCAAAACTTTGGTTTGGGCTTACTTTCTGTGAGCTAAAAAGTCTCAAACAGGCCCCTATTTGCCTCGAAATCATGTTGCATGGTGTGCCACCAGATCATCCTTGTCTGGCTTTGGAGTTGGAGCTATATTGGCCGGTATGTTGACAGGAGGATGGATGTTGAACTGCTTATCTCCAAGCTTGATGTTCTTGTCAAGTCGCTGTTGGATGACACGCTGCACCAAGTCTTTCCTGAAACTCTGAGAGGTTGGCACATAGAGCTTCCTTGCAACCCCTTGACTTGATTGCTTGGAGTGAAACACATTGTATTTTTCTTTCCCTGGGGGAATAAAAATAACCATCAGTTGGAAGTTAGTACAACTGATAACTGACTAGATGTAATCCAAGCTCATTATACAAAAGAACCATACAAATTGAAGCTACCTTTTTTGCTTCATCTTTCATGCTTACCAGCCCGAGTAGTATCCTGTGGTCAATAACACTCAGTTGCATTTGTGCCTGCATGGTGGTGTATTGGAAGTGCCTCCTCTTCTCAGCATACTTCAGCATAGCGCTGTGGAAAACCTGAAGATCCCCTGAAACAACAGATTTTATTTAGACATTTGTCATGCACATTTCTATAACAGCCTCACACATAACATTTCAAAGCCTCCAAAATCTTTTAGTTTTATACAGTACATTTGCTGATCAATTGTTGGCTCAAAGACCAGGCAACATAATCTGTGTTTTCTCCTGCAGTGTATGTGACATTTCTCTGACATGTCCTTCTCTGATTGAAGCATTGGAATGTTTGGAAATGATTCCAGCTGTTAGCTTTTTAGTCTCGATGTCACTGGGAGAGCTCATCGTTTTGGGAATAAATACGTCAGGCACGGTCCACATAATATTCATAAGCTTATTCCAACTTACCAGTGTGCTTGAATAAAGTAATTTGACTCAGGTCCCTCAAGAGATTCTTATCAAGAACAACAGAAGTGCATACCTTTTAAAACAATGATTGTACGGAATATTATAAGATAGAATGTAACTTGTTAATACACATATGCAAATATGTTTATACTTATACACACGCACAAACACACGTTAGTATTACCTAGTTTCTCTCACCTGGGGTGTGGGCACCGCCGTGCTCTTCAAGATATGCATTTTCTTCTGTCGTGGGCGTGGAGGGACATAATCTTCTTCGGTGAAGTGCGCGCTGCAAACGCGAAGTGTTTTTTACCCTCATCGCCTTGGTACGTATGCTCAACCCGACTGCAACAAGCCAAAGTTCTCGTAGGGCACGATCCTCGGGAAAACGATGAAATACGTGCGGTGGAATATTTTTGTTACTGCAGCCTGGAAAATCACAAATTTGCACCATTTTGACTAGTATCTCCTCTGTGACAACAAACGTCCTCTGCCAAGTTACAATTCCAGCGTGTTCTCTCCAAAACAGCTGATGGATCACGTCACCTGAGAGACCGGCCTGCCGCAGGCGTAGTGATACTGGATTGTTCGAGAGAGAAAATAGTGCCAAAAAAACGGCGCGGTATATGAAATCCGCGGAGGGTGGTTTTGTGCTGAAAATGGATCACCTTTGCCTCCGTGTTGTTTTTTTAGGGTAAAACTTTTTGGTTTCATGACCCTGGCATCTCACCGGAACTACTTTTTTTACGTTCGGAACCGGACAGAAGTCCGACCACGGGACTCGGTGAGTGAGCAAATAGCTTTGCATCTGCTACACTACTGGCATGTATATCATACAACTGGGGGGTCATAAAATCCGAACTATCCCTTTAAGGCTTAAAGTGATGCAGCATGAGGGGCGTGGCCTCTTTGAGTGACAGGTGGGAGCTGCTAGCTGTCCCCTCAGCTAACTCAGTCACTGAACGTAACCTCTGGGTCGTGTTTGTGCTGTTGGAGCCTTTTGGAGATTTGTTCATGTAAATATCAGATAAAAATTCAGCTGAAACAAATGTGAGCAGGCGGTGAGTCTGCTCTTCCCCTCTCTCTCTCTCTGAGCTTCTTCAGTCTGATAAATAGTCTCTGGTGAGCTACCACCACTAATCAATCAATAAATCAAATTTTATTTGTATTGGGCCAAATCATAACCAAAGTTATCTCAAGACACTTTACAAACAGAGGAAGGGGCTGTTTCACAAACGCAGAATTCAGAAATCCAGGATAAGAATAAGACTGAATTTCCCAGAGGGAGTCATCCCAAAGGGATCAATAAAGTTGAGTCTAAGTCTAAGTCTAAGTCTATAAGAGGAAAAGCGAGGATTGACCGAGCCTCGTTAGAGCATCCTGGTTTAATCTGTTTCACGTAGGCCAAGCCGGGCTGAACAGGTGCAGCTACGTCAGGCCAGGTGTAAGTCATCTCATAAATGCTTGTTCACGGTTTTCTTCAAAAGACCACGATCACAGATTTCCTGATGCTTTAATGGAGCAGCATTCTTTACACCCATCGAGATCGAGCAAGACTAATGGACGTTTATGAAGAGGTGAAACACTTAGGTGTAAAAAAAACAAAAAAAAAGGAAACACCGCTGCTTTAATATAACAACCAGAAAACGCAGACTATTGCGAGCCACAGAATGAGTAAGTAGCCGATACATTCACCAACCACTCTGAACTAAAACCGTCATAGTTACTTGTTTTTATAAATTTCATGACGTAGCTTAGTCCCATACGGTCACCTCTACGTCACCATCGGCTGGCAAGGTTCGGGGCTGATTTAAAACAGTTGATGGCGTGTTTGAGCCATTTCCAACCCGAGTTTTATATATTTGATAAGAACTGTCAATATTAACACTAGCATTGACGTGTTTCATCACAGTACAGCAATATCATTTAGATTACAGCTCAAGTGTGCAGTTACTCTTTAAAGTTACTCAGGAAATTTACCATCAAGATAATTTACAACCACTTGTCCACAATGCTAGAATATATTACGACCATGTAGCTATATATGTATATCATGCACAATTTACCATTTAGCAATGAAAGGTGACGAACGTGATGATTGTAGCGTCTCTCTAAAATCGTCTACAGCGGTGGGAGTAATCCGCTCTCTACAAAGACGTCATTTCAAAGCATTTTAATTTTATATTAAAAATCATTAACACTGCGCTTTATGGGCTGTGTGATGTTAACAAGAAGATTCAGAACATCAGGAACAGTTTTAAATATCCACCACAGAAGAAGAAAGAAGAAGACTGAGCAAGCCCAGGTACTTCGGCTGTGTAGCTCTAACTGTAACAACCCCTGGATGCTGACGGACTTCATTAATACCTTTTTAAACGTCTTTTCAACGGAAAAGTGCTCGCTGGGTTACTAGAAGTTTCCTGCTCACATGTTGGTTTCCAACCGCAGTGACTGCTTACACTGATGGCTGGTACCAGGACTAATCAAGCCCGGCTGTTAGCCTGATCTGGAGCAGGCTAGCTGCACAGAATATTTATTCACACAGTAACTCATATGCCACCGCTTTCATGAAAGCAAGTCACAACTAAATTCAGCTAGGGTAGGTGGAAAATCCCGGCTTAATCCCCTTCCTAGGTTTTGTGAAATTGCCGCCTGAGCTTGCATCGAGGACAGGTCACGTCACGTCACGTACGCACGTACGTCGCTTCCTGTGTGCGTCATCGGCGCGACACATGCGGCGCTCTTTCTTTCCCCGAGCTAGCAGTTAGTTGAGCAACGCGGCGGAGCGTAGAGAGTTTGATTTTCTTACCGGATTCTCGGTGAGTTCAGCTGAATACAGAACTCGGAGGAAAATGGCTACTGCCGGGGCGCAGGGCAGGAAGAGGCTCCTGAGGGAGGAGGACATGACCAAGGTGGAGTTTGAGACCAGCGAGGAGGTGGACGTCACCCCCACCTTCGACACTATGGGTCTCAGAGAGGACCTGCTGCGCGGCATCTACGCCTACGGTAGGCCGGGGCTTCCCGCGGCCTCTTGGGAGAATTAGCTGAGGATGCTAACTGCGATGTCTTAAAGACTGTTAAATAAAACTGGTTAAAGTTGAGAAATTGCACAGCTTATTAAGGTTTGGTATATGTAGCACTAACTTTAATCCGTGTGTAGATGTTTTCTTACTAATATGCTTACTGTCGCATCGGTTAGCATTCACGTTAGCCTCTCCAGCTAGAACGCTTTAGTTCCTGTCCTGCGCAGTTTGATTACATTCTTCTCTTTGTAACGTTTGATATAAATATATCAGGTGAGCTCGTGCACTGGTAACGTTGTTTAACTGCACGGATGGTGGTGGGGCTCACAGGTTACTGGAAAGAGCCGAATTAAGAGTTAAAATAAAGTTATAGAATGAAAAATATCGCTCTGTCTCAGTGCTGTGTGTGAGACTAGTGAGTTAAACCATAAGGATGTTCGTTTTAGTGATTTTCGTTGCTGCTGAGACTCGGGTTCTTTGTTTATTCCAGCGCGTCTTCATCTGCACAGCATTAATCCTCTTTATTAGAAAGATGTGAAACTTATACCCCTCTCCCACCTAAATTTAGCGCGTTGACACGGGTTTTTAGACCCGGGAAGACCTGCTTTTAAATAGTCTCTTTTCCCATTACCAGTGAAGTATCCTCCTGTTGATCTCTTTTCTGCTGCGTCACCGTCTGACGTTACAAACGCGCCTAAACGTCGTTAGTAAACAGTGAAGACTGTGGTTAGGTCTTTATTGTATCTATTACTCATTCAGTCTGTTTATCAAACTCAAAGACGGGCGGTGTTTGTAGCTGAGATGACAAGGAGTAGCAAAAGTTACTGATGTAGCATAGCATCGTGTCGGAGAGGGGCCGGAGATTAGCTACAACACTGTTTTTTTTTGTTCAATGCCGATCGGAGCCGAGGTGATAATTACCCGGGTCTACTGCAGAGTCATGTGACCCGGGTCTGAATGCTGATCATAGCCTTTCCCCCTAAGCAAAAAAGCAGCTAGCGGGAGTTGGCGGGTTTTTGACCAGTAGGAAAGCGGCTATAGTGAACACTGTAGATCCACCATGCTGTTTGTACAGGTTGTGTCATCAGCTTTAGACTGATTGATTCACTGCATATTTACTGTTTATCACCTTCTTTCACGACTTCTGTCACTAACATCATGCTAATATAAACAGTTTTTATGTTCGGGGGAAAAGCAGAGAGGCTTTTAGACCTAAAAGCTGTTGCTGTTCAGATGTCCTCTGTAAACTAATCTGACCACAGGGCGATCAACTGCTGGAGGGTGAATGTGAATGTAACACAGAGATGAGGTGTTCAGGGTTCACGTGTTCTCTGTATAAATATCCAGCTGTTTTTCCTAATGAGTTTTGTGTTTCAGGTTTTGAGAAGCCATCGGCGATCCAGCAGAGAGCCATCAAACAGATCATCAAAGGCCGAGACGTCATCGCCCAGTAAGATCCTCCAGTCTGACCTCAGGTCTGTGACAGGGCTGTAATGATTCACCATGTTCTCTAACAGCTGATCTCTGCTCAGGTCGCAGTCTGGAACAGGAAAGACAGCCACCTTCTGTGTGTCCGTGCTGCAGTGTCTCGACATCCAGGTGAGTGATCACACATGTTCTAATGCCGGAACTGTTAGAGGAGTTGGGTAAGAGTCCAGGAACCCATTCGGGACCATCAACATCCTCTAAAACCTCCTTTAAGGAACTCAGAAACCGTTTAGGAACTGGTTTAGGATGGTGCTCACTTACTGGAGCTCTTTGTCAATCTCACCAATCATTTTAGGAGCTTCATTTAAACTCAGGATCTTTCAGGACCTCTGAGGAACCGAGGAGCCGTTTATCATTTAAGAAGCTCGGGAACCATTTGAGGAACCTTTTAACGTGACCCCTGTGTAGGTCTGTCTCCAGCGCTACTGTTGTCGATGCAAAGTCCACCCACTGTGATGCGTTTCCTGTTTGCAGGTGAGGGAGACTCAGGCTCTGATCCTCGCTCCAACCAGGGAGCTGGCTGGACAGATTCAGAAGGTAGGCCCCACCCACACAGCACATCCACCCAATCACCTGTGAGCAGGTGTGTCCTGGTCACTGATTGACTGTCTTTCTGCGATGCATTCAGGTGCTGCTGGCTCTGGGAGATTACATGAACGTTCAGTGTCACGCCTGCATCGGAGGCACCAACGTGGGCGAAGACATCAGGAAGCTGGACTACGGACAGCATGTGGTGGCGGGGACGCCCGGGCGGGTGTTTGGTGAGTGTTCAGCCCGTCACCAGCAGGGGGCGACACCGACAGCAGGGCCTGCTGCAGGCAGATGTTAGACTCTCCTCTGCCTGCTGGTTGGTCAGACTCTGACTGAGGCAACCAATAGGCAGCTGATGTTAGTTTGTTGTATTTTTTCCACAGACATGATTCGTCGCAGGAGTCTGAGGACGAGAGCCATCAAGATGCTGGTCCTGGATGAAGCTGATGAGATGCTCAACAAAGGTGAGATTGATACACCTGGAACACGTGTCTCTGTATGATGTCACACACGTCCTCACGCCTGCTTGCTGTTTCTCTGTTAAGGTTTTAAGGAGCAGATCTACGACGTCTACCGTTACCTTCCTCCGGCCACTCAGGTGGTTCTGATCAGTGCCACGCTACCCCACGAGATCCTCGAGATGACCAACAAGTTCATGACCGACCCCATCCGCATCCTCGTCAAACGGTCAGTTCCTCTGTAACTTATTGTGAAAGAAAGAGGACAGAAACATCCAGAATTCAGCAGCAGCTTTGGTAGTTTGCTGTAAACTGACCTGTCTGACTCTCTCCCCCCGTCTCTCACCCTCAGTGATGAGCTGACTCTGGAGGGGATCAAACAGTTCTTCGTGGCGGTGGAGAGAGAGGAGTGGAAGTTTGACACTCTGTGTGATCTGTACGACACTCTGACCATCACACAGGCCGTCATCTTCTGCAACACCAAGAGGAAGGTAAGATGTCACTAAGGGACTTTATCCTGCAGCCGCAAAGCCTTCTGGGAGCAGGAGTCTGACTCTGTGTGTGTGTGTGTGTGTGTGTGTGTCTGTGTGTCTGTGTGTCTGTGTCTCAGGTGGACTGGCTCACAGAGAAGATGAGAGAAGCTAACTTCACGGTGTCGTCAATGCACGGAGACATGCCTCAGAAAGAGAGAGAGTCCATCATGAAGGAGTTCAGATCAGGAGCCAGGTAACACACCTGGATCAACACACCTGGATCATCTGTACTTTTGCTTCAGTCTGAAGGGCTCGTGTTCTAATAGTAAAACGTGTTTGTGTATGTTGTCAGTCGGGTGCTGATCTCCACGGATGTCTGGGCTCGAGGTTTAGACGTTCCTCAGGTGTCTCTGATCATCAACTACGACCTGCCCAACAACAGAGAGCTCTACATCCACAGGTACACACACACCTGAGGCTCATGTATCCCTCCACACAAAGTAGTCCTCTCTCTATTACAGACCTGCCAACCTTGTTCCATTTGTCACCCTAAAGTTCACAAGCTGCTGACACCCTGAGTTTGACCAACTGTGCAGTTATTTTTTGAAAAACGTGCAGCTCATGATGGATGAACAGAGCAGACAGGTAGGGAGAGCCACACAGAGAGAGCCGCTGTGTGCAGGTGCAGCAGGTGAAGGTGTGCACAGGTGCAGCAGGTGAAGGTGTGTGGGGAGAAATAACCGAAGAGAAGCGAGGTGAGCAGGTTACAGTAGTTTATGAACAATGAAGCACAGTTAAGACGTTACGATCTCTCTGTGTTTAATAAGCAGACGTATTGTTCGCTGCAGGTCCCCTTATGTCCCTGTGCTGCTCCAGTTCCAACAGCGTAACGACCACAGATTCAGTCTGTTCTGTGGTACAGTCGAACACAAACACCTAGCATAATAACAGTGTAAAAATCCAGTATTATTCTAGAAGTATGTCACTGTATAACGCTTTAACTCAAACACAAGGAGGAAGTCAAGAAGGTGTATACATTTTTAATATACAGCAGGAGAGACCGAGAAATGGACAGGCAGTGAACACAGAGAGAGAACAAAGAGGACATGGTGTCTGTAGTGCGACTTCATTTTCAGGTGTTTCCTGATCATTTTAGCCTCCTGTATTTCCAGATTTTAGTGTGGATCATTCATTGCAACATTTAGCCTGATGCTCATGCTGCTGCCCACTGACATGGCTTCTGGCTCTCCAAACGTCTCAAAATATAAACATATTCAGATCTGGGAAATCAACATTTCTGCAGGGGGCGTGCCCCCAAACCCAGTGAGCAATCCGTTTTTGGAGCTCAGTGTTCCTGAAGCGTACGGCCCTGTATGCGTTATGTCTAGTTTTGGCCACATTTTTTCGGTGGTGGTTCTCCAAGACTTTCTTCAAGGTTGGCAGGTCTGTTGTTATGACAACTTTATTATCGATATTTAACAGGCGACTTGACGACAGACCGAAGACACTTTAAGTGTTAAAATGTGGGCGGGACATAGAGGATGGGGGCAGGGCGATACTTTTCTTTGTGACCAGCAGGGGGCGTCAGTTTAATTTGAAAGTTCTTTTTAGCTTTTCTTTCATGTTTAAATAAATAAATAAATCTGTTTCTTGTTTGTAAACTGTGTTTCTGATGTGCCCTCTGACCTCCGCCAGGATTGGTCGGTCAGGTCGATATGGTCGTAAGGGCGTGGCCATCAACTTTGTGAAGAACGATGACATCAGGATCCTGCGAGACATCGAGCAGTACTACTCCACCCAGATCGACGAGATGCCCATGAACGGTATGAACCGACCAATCGCACGCCAGCTGATGATGTCACAGCTCACAAACAGCCAATCAGCAGGTTTTCACACCATGAATGTTCATAGCACGAAACTAAAGAGTAATTTAGAGTTAAAAAAGTATTATGTATTATATTGATCACTAGCCGAATGCATCTGGTCCGTGATGCGATGGTCGGGTAGGTGCTCCTGGACCTGCACGGCTTTGTTCTGTGTCTTTACATGCGGAACATTAGAACCTCAGCTGAGGCTCTATTACCCACGGAGAACATCGGCAGGACTTTATTGGTGACCGCGCGGAGCTTTACAGCTGATTTAAAGCCCAAACTCTAAACATAACCTGGTCCCAACCAGGTGAGCTTTGCAGATTAAGTTACCATGGTGATCTAGCCAGGTTAAAAGAGAGCCAGCTTTGTGACAGAGAACTCGAGTTTAGCTCACCTGTACGTCTGAGATCAAGATTTAATGTATTCTCTTTTTTTTTAAAATGTGATTAAGCTGTGACATTTTTGTTACCATGGAAACACCTGAAGTACACTGTCTGCCCCCCCCAGCATGTTAGCTCATGTATTAGCATAGCTTCCATTAGTCCAGTCTTCTTATAATCTTTAAAGTGATTTTCAGCCTGAGCAGCTGCTCGCTCTCATCATTTATATTTACAATAAAGTTAAAAGTTGATATTAAGAAAATAATTCATCAATAATGAAAATAAAACAAAGATCAGTGATGAGAAGTCTGCCTCATGTTAGCTTGTTAGCTAAAGTAACCAGCTAGCTGACGCCTCTGACACTTTTTCTTCTCCGCAGTGGCCGATCTGATCTGAAGAAACCTGGATGATGTCACATGGGAGCCCCGCCCCTTTTTACTTCCTGTTATTTCCTGTTTGTTTTTTGTTTTAATAGTTTTAGGGTGAATTTCTCATTTTGACTGTTGAGGAAAAAAATCTGTTTTTGTAAATAAAGTTTTGGTTCGACGACAGTTCGTCCCTTTATGTCTTCACACTCGTCCTGTCAACATGCTGTAGTTAACGAAGCCTGAACACATTAAAGGCTCTTCTTTGTTCTTTGAAACCAGATTTTATTTATTTTAAACACAAATGTGGAACAGAACGAAAAATGATAAAAGTTTTACAGGATATTAAATTGAAAACAAAAACAGACAGGCACCAAAACAACAGTTTAAAATGATTCTTACACCAAATATCAAGGAAATAAAAAAAACAATTAAAACCACACGAGTGTTAAAGTCAGTAAAACATGCTGTAGATACAGACACCTGGAGGTGGGACAAGGACAGCCACCTGTCAATCAAAACATGTTTAATATTAAATCTGTCAGCTGCATCATTTTATTTTGAAAAACTTCAGAGTCACAAAAGAAAAGTTACAAAAATATTCACTTCTGTCTTTAAGCTGCAGCTGAACAACGACCAGCTGCCAACTACCATAGCTGCTCATTGTTACCCTTTAGTTCTTATGCTAAGCTAACTACGCTAAGATATCTGGCTTAATATTTACTGCAGAGGCGATGAGAGGATTTAGACGTGGGTCAGACGTAGCCACTGGTTTGTGGTCTCAGTATTAGGAACACCTGATCAGGTGTGATGCAGCCCACATGTTCAGCTGTTCCTAATAAAGTCCAACCTGAGACTGAAATGCAATCAGACTGGAGGTGCAGTCACCTGACATCAAGGTCACCTGTGTGTTCAACCAACAGAAACACAGCTGCACTGCTGACACTCAGTATGACATCATGTGACCTACCAGCTCCACTCTGACATGATCAACTGCAGGTTCACAGAGAGCACCTGACTGGACGGAAATGAACAAACCAGTGATACATAGCTGAAGTGGGCGGGGCTTTGAGTCAGGACCTACTGTGATTGGTCGATTTGATGTATAAAAACTCAGCTGTAGGAGACGTATCACAGAGCAGGTGACAAGCAGGCAATCAGAGGAGGTGTTGATGGAGCAGAGCGTTATGGGAAGGAGTCTACAGGTGGCGTCTGATGAACCAGATCTCATTGCGGCGGCGGGGGATGCCGGGGTTCTCGTACACTGCGACCATGTAGTTGTCTCTGCGCAGGTCGTCTGTGACGCCCAGAATCTCCCAAAGCTGCTCGATCTGACTCGTCACCGTCTCCTCCGTGGTCGTCCCGAAAAACGGCCTGGCAGCCAATCAGAGAGCAGAATATCAACCCTGGTCAATTCAGGAAACATGGGACAGACTGACAACTACAGACAGAGCAGAGGCTGTGTCTGAAACCGCATACTAACGTGCTGCCTACTACAGACTCAAACAGTATGTACTGCATACTGCCTACTGCCCTGACTGTTAGGATGCCGGTGGCATCATACTCAGAGCCGTCTTCTCCGTATCACGTGACTTAATCGTTTACGTGTGTCCGCTCTGATCTCCGGTCCATCTTCGCCATAGTAGCAGCTGAATAGCTGCAATGCATTTTGGGGCGGTTGAGTTCAACCAGTGAGCTCCCGTCTCACACTCAAACATCCGGGCCGATCTCGTATACATCCGGGCATTTCTCACATACACAGAACTGCATACTATGAGATGGGAACGCACGACATACTCAATTTTAGGTCATGGTTAGTCTGATAGTATGTTAGTATGTTAGTATGTTAGTATGTTAGTCTGATAGTATGTTAGTATGTTAGTATGTTAGTCTGATAGTATGTTAGTATGTTAGTATGTTAGTCTGATAGTATGTTAGTATGTTAGTATGTTAGTCTGATAGTATGTTAGTATGTTAGTATGTTAGTATGATAGTATGAGGTTTAGGACACACCCTGAGTCTGCGTTCAGGGTCCGATCTGTCAAGGTAACGCTGCGTTCACGGTCCGATCTGTCAATCTAATGCTGCGTTCAAGGACAGTCAGGGCTTTATTGGACAGAGGTTTAAGTCTCTGCTCTGATCAGTTTACTGATAATGTCGTGCTCACCTGGTGATGACTCTGATTGGCTCCTGGTGGATGATGGTGATGTCGGGGTCGGAGGGTTGGGGGGGGGCAGACTGGAACTCTGCGGGGAGGAAGTACGCAGTCTTGACGTCTTTCTGAAACGTCTTCCCGTCCTCCATCATGGTGATGTTACTGACCACCGGCACCGTCATCCCCAGGTACCTGCCTGATCAACACACACACACACACACACACACACACACACACACACACACACACACACACACACACACACACACACACACACACACACACACACACACACACACACACACCTCTTTAAAGTCACTGAGAGTAGAACAAGTGTGCGTGTTTAAAAATCACATCCCATGTGTGTTGAGGGGGTGGGCTCAGTGGGAGGAAACTACATATGTGTTTTATCATGGGCGTGGTCTGTCTGGGTAGGTGTGGCCTCACCTGCAGAGTTGTCCTTACAGATGAAGCGCATCAGCTTCATGAAGCCCATAGAGATACTCTGCTCGTACAGCTCCTCTCCTCGCGTCACACATGCCCAGTTACCTGCAGGATACACCCGCTCCTCGTACTGCACCTCCCCCATCTGAGGGGTGAGAGGGAGGAGTCTCACACATGTAACACATTCTAACTGCTTCTGGTTCTGAGTGGATCTGCAGTGTGCTGGTTGGTTCTGGTCTGAAGAGGTTCTTTACCTTCTCGTGGCGGGAAACTGCAGCGAAGGGCACCGACTCCCTCTGCTGGTTGTTTCTGGTCATTTCATGTATGGGTCCGGTCATTTCTGACACACACACACACACACACACACACACACACACACACACACACACACACACACAAAGTGAGTAAAGGTTTGTAGTCCCTAAAAAAACAGGCCTTACCTCTCCCTACACACACTGTTAACAAGCTCGCGTGGAGGCTCCGCCACATTGAGTCAGGGTGTGGAGTGGGAGTGGGCTGTTAAACCCTCCACCAGCGAGTCTGCACCGATGCTGACTTACTGACCAGGTGCAACGCTGTGTTCTGATTCATGAGATGAGTTATTACCTATACCAACGAGAACGTTACGCTGTCAAAACTCAGCAGGTCATTATAGATGTATATATATATAAGTTTATGTTCCACATGATGTGGAGACATTTTAATGAGTCTGTCTCTCTGGTATTTACACAGCTTTTATTATCTGTCTGACATGTCACCATGGTTACACACATTTCCTGTCTCTGCCGGAGTGAGGGGGCGTTCGTCTCAAAGCTCGGCGCTGGATTTAATCCCTTCACCTAAACGAAGGGTGCTCCGTTCAGCTGTGAGTGTGATGTCACATAGAGGTCACTCCCAGTGGGAGTGGGGAGGGTCCGGTTTGAGAAAGGCCCCCTGTGAGCTCAACCTGGAGGAAAATGGTGCCCGAGGTGTCTCATAACCACACCCCCTCACCTGCAGGTACAGACACCTGGTGGGTGCTGGCGACAGCCTGCCAGTGTCTCAGCAGGCGATCGTCTTGCTCCATTGGTTCGGGGTTGTCGGTGATGTCATCGTCCAGCTGCTCGTCATCCAATCCATCAAGGTCTTCCAGAGAGATCAGAGCCATGGCTGCTGGAGGAGAGATGACCTGTGACCTGCAGAGGGGGCGGAGTTTCTGTTCCTGTAAGAGAAGCAAGCACACCTGTTCACAGTCTCAGGTGTATTTCTAAGTATATTTCCACTGCAGAGCCTGAACCAGGAACCTTCAGCAGGAAGTCAGGGGTCTGATGAGTTCCTGTGACCCTTCTGTGACCCTGCTGTGACCCCCTTCAGAGGAACCTTTGTGTTGTGCTGTAAGGACAGTTCTCACTGCGTGTCACACCACAAGAAGATTTAAGTTAACTGCTGTTGTTACGGTTACTCTTGCATTGTGGGTAACAGCAGGTGGAGCAGACAGATTTCAGATCAGAGCTGACTGTTTGAAAAGACATGTTTGTTTACACTCTGATTGGTTGGTTATGACATCATTATGATGTCATAATTGTCAATAATAGTTTACTTTTTATATGACAAATGTGTGATTTTTGTCCCTGAAACAGGAAGTCACCGCTCAGAGCCTCAAAGTGTGACGCATACAGACTTTTATTTTGGAGGTTTTAATTAGTTTCCTTTGATTGATCTATGCCGTAAGTTGCTGATAATTTAGATCAGCTGATGATCAGCTTACACACTGTTCGAACTATTGATTGGTCCTCTTCATCATAGAGGAACTGATCAGTGATCAGGGTTTGAATTCTATTCATTTGAAAATCTCCCAGACTTCCGGAAAAATAAACAGTTTATTTTCTTTATTTTATTTTGAAGGGATTGAAGTAAAACAATGGAGGAGAGTAAACTATAAACACTCGGTTGCAGTGTAACCCGGTCCGGCCCGGCCCGGAGCCGCTGGTCCCGCAGGCTGTCAGCGGAGTCCCGGGAGAGAAACTAGGTCAACCGGAAATGTGGTCCAAACAAACGACTTCAGGCCACTGACCCGCTTCAGGTCTAACAAAGCTACCGGCTGGATTAACAATGCCACACAGACCCGGTCCAGATACCACAGGGAGCAGAACCCAAACCGGGTTTAGTTAGCACGGTGAAGTTAGCATGGTTAGCATGGAGCTGCCTCTCTGTATGACATCCACAGCTAGCACATTTAGCCTGGTTAACACCGTTAGCACGGATCTACAGACCGGGTCGGGACAGTTGTCAGTCAGGTATCTGTCTCACCTGGTTCTGGTCGCGCGTTCCCGTCAGGTGAGTCTGCTGCTGCTGAAGCCGCCCGTCAATCACAACAACTCTGCTTTTTTTCCTCTGCTTCCGGTAAACTGCACGCTCCAGACTCTTCAAAATAAAATCCTGCAGATCCTGTTTGCTTTTATAAACCGAGTTCTAACCTATGGTTCTAACACGTATTATTCTCCATATTCAGTGCGGCCTCAGGACAGAGTTCTTTATTTATGTTTTCATTTCATTGAAGCCGTCAGAAACAATTTCATAAATGATATAAGACGCCAAAGTGTGTCTGTAATGAAGGAAACAGGTAACTGTACATGACCTGATGGTATAACGTGTAAAACTCTCACTAAACATATGAAGGAATATGTTACACACTTTAAAAGCATCTGTAAAGATGAAATTCACTGTGTGACAAAGCAGATCGATGTTTTCAGCCATGTTTTATTTTAATACTACTAATAATAATGATTATCTCCTCAGCACATGGGCTTTAATTTGACATGTAATAACCACCTAGTGATGCCTTCGTAACCATGGTGACGCCCAAACATTGTAAAGCTATCAGCCGTCAATGCTCACAGTTTCCATTGTCTTTTTCTTACAGTCATTGTAGTTTATTATGAAACGCTCTGTGCTGTTTCCTGTCTCTCTGAGGACAGAAGCTGTAAACAGCTGATTCTGGATCAGGTGAATATTACCTGACAGCAAAGCTTTAAAGATTCAGTCCACACGGTGATCAGAGTGTAAAATTTATTTGACAGTTTTTGCATCAAAGCATAAAAAATGTAAAACAGTTTTAATATTCGCATAGAGACAGGTTATTAATGTAACTGTGGTTCTCTGAGTAATAAACCACCTCTTTGTACCGTAATATCTAAAATATGTGACAGTTATTAATCATGATAATTCATCAGTTTGGCTAACAAACAGATCAAGTGACCTCCACAGCTGCTGCTGCTCTCATCAGTCTGATTAACAGGAAACAGATGTTGCCTTCATCGCATCACTTCTGCCTCCTGCTGGTGAACTCAGGTTTGACCATCTGCCCCATGACCAAGTGAGCTAGCATGTCTGCTACTGAGCTCATCTGCTAGCATGATTACAGCCTGCTAGCTGCTGTTGGCTGTGCGAGCTTCCTGCCTTGACACAGACAGGAAGTGCTCACTGATCAGGGGTGTTTGTTGTTTCGTAATCTCTATTTACAGGGAAATCGTCCCAGGACAGGGACGTGGATTTCCGGGAAGGCAAGTGTTCTGTTTGAACTATGCTTGTAGTCCCAGTAATATTAACCAATCACTTATCAGCAGGCTGCGGCGTATGCAGGAAAAACAGTCCGTGAGTAAAGCAAAAGCAGACAGAACGTAATGCGCCGTAATGACATCCCGGTTCCCATCGGCGTGATCTGACGACGATTTAGCTTCTTATTAATCTCTATAAACAGACATCTGCATACTAACAGCTAACAATCTGTTCTAGATCTAAAATTTAACTTGAGATGAATTACCCTGATGCTGTGTCACGAAAGCCCTTCAGATTTCCCGACTTACTTAAATGCATCAGATCGATACAACCTCTACTCAACAAACTTCTCATTTTGAAAGTTTTCTTCTCCTCTTGACGACAGACCTGACAGAGCTTGAAGTTTTACTTCTTACAAATCTGCATCATGATGTTGAAATTTGGGCAAAGGTAAGACCGGTTAATAACAAGTCAGTCACAAGAGAACGGTTTCTCTTTCTCTAACAATGCAGCACGCAGAAAAGGAAGTCTTGAGGGGAAGTCGATTATCGCTGACCGCCTGGCACATTCACCGGTGTCCCCTGAGACTATAGCGCCACAGACTTAGCTGATGGGATCCCAGATTGGTTGTTTCGTAATTACAGCAGCACTGAGCAGTTTATCTATTCTTCATAATTATAATGATAATAATATAATTTATGTTGTTTATAATGTTATTATAAAAAAACAAGCTTTAAAGAATTTTAATAAAGAAAGCTTCTTTAAATATTTATGATGATAGTGTCTTTAGTTTGTTTCTGGTGATCCTTGTTTTTATATTCATGATAAGTTTGTGCATTAATGTGTTTGTGCATAATTTGTGACACTGAATAGATATAAAGAATAACACAGCAGCTTTACTGTCCAACAGTTTTTCTACACAGTTTCTTACAGAAGATGTACACATGCTAGCAGGATAACTGAAAACTAGCCTAGCCTTACAGGTCTAGTGGTCCATTTTCAGTCTCTGTAGAGCTGCAGTTCCTCTAATGTCCAGCAGAGACTGCTGTGATAAAACTCTGCCTCTTTTGAAGTGAAGAAGAACATTTCAAACTTCTTTCTACAGACAGAAAGTGAAGCGAGACGCTTGGCTTTCGGCAGATTCACTGAACTTCCTCCTTCAGATCTGGTCCCAAACGTTTGGACAGTGAAGACGTGCATTTTGTAAAAAGTGTAAAACTAAACTGTGCTGCTTCACTGAATGTGATCACTTTGTATTTCGTGCTACCAGTATGTGCAGGCAGCATCATACAGACACTAATACAAGTACAGGGATACTGTATAAGTACAACATAAACTACTATATAAAAATCTATTGACAGTTCTGTGGAAATGCACTGATCCTTCAAACACAAGTGTTTCAGTATCTGGGTCCTCCAGTGGTCCACAGAGAGCTGGACTCTGGTTCTGGATCTTTCTATCAGTCTGAGTCATCTGAGCTGCTTCAGTCTGGTTCTCAGTCCAGACCTGATCTCAGTTTAATCCTGCTTCTTGAGAAATGTGGTGTTGAGGTTAGGGTTAGGGTTAGTGATGGTCTACAGTCACGCAAGGCCAGACTGGAAAGTTTTTGATCATTTGAACTGGTTTGATGCTTGTTGACTTAGTTAGTTGACTTAATAGTTTGGTCCAGTATAAAATGGCTTGGTCATTGTTTGGTCCTGGTTTAGTCCTGGTTTAGTCCTGGTTTGGAGGTATGATCCATGTTATGTCCTGGTTTTAACTGTTCTGGTCTCAGTAGCTGTTTTCATGTCCAGCGAGTATATAAAGGTTACTGTGCTCAGTCGGGTTATCTGTTGCTCTGCTCTCCAGAACGACCACCCTGCAGACAGACAAACCGACAGACAGACAGACAGGTGAGCTGACAGACAGGTTAACAGACTGGGGAACACACAGGTGTCTCACCTGTCAGAGCCCAGCAGGCGAAACATCCTGCTCATGTCACTGATCTCTTGAGTGATCTACAGGAAAAAAACAGATTATGACACAGCAGTGATGTTGGCGGGTTCCTGCCCTATGATTGGATGATTATTACCTTGTTAGACCTGAAGCTCCGCCCCTGCATGCCGTGCCTCCAGAAGGCCAAAACACTGTCCTGTAAACACACTGAGGAAGAAATCAAGATGAAGGTCAACATTTATCTGAAGATGGTTAAAGGTTGTTTTAAGTTGGCCTGAGATTTAAAGAACCCAAATGCATGTTTAAGATTCTTCTAAGCACATCTAAGGTGGTTTAAAGCAGGTGTAAGGAAGTTTACCAATCGACTCAATCTGGAAGTTGAAGGTGAGCTCCGCTGACAGTTTCTTGCTGGACTTCAGCTTCCCATAAAGGTTTACGATCTTTATACAACCTGCAGGAAGTCAAAAATACAAATACATTTTAGGACTTCTGTGAAACACTGTTAAATACTTCAAAATTACATTTCTATCATTAAAATAAATATCTGTTCTTTATAATCAATAAAAAAAACTCATCCGGCATCATGAACTTACGGTCCAGACAGACAAGGACAATGTCCCTCTCCAGCTGAGTTATGTGGATCACACAACTCTGAGGGGTTTCTGCAAAGAGATAAAACTTTAGACTGCTGATACACTCAATTTCAATCAATTTGTATTTGTATCGCCCCAAATCATAACCAAAGTTATCGCAAGGCACTTGACACCTTGAGTCAGGAGTTGTACCTGAGTAAAGAGGAGTTGTACCTGAGTCAGGGGAGTTGTACCTGAGTCCCTGAGTCAGGAGGAGTTGTACGTGTTTCAGGAGGAGTTGTACCTGAGTCAGAGTCAGGTGAGTTGTACCTGAGTTGGGAGGATTTGTACCCGAGTCAGGAGGAGTTGTACCCGAGTCAGGAGGAGCTGTACCTGAGTCAGGAGGAGTTGTACCTGAGTCCCTGAGTCAGGAGGAGTTGTACGTGTTTCAGGAGGAGCTGTGCCTTAGTCCCTTAGTCAGCAGGAGTTGTACCTGAGTCAGGAGGAGTTGTACCCGAGTCCCCAAGTTGGGAGGAGTTGAACCTGAGTTAGGAGGAGTTGTACCCGAGTCAGGAGGAGCTGTACCTGAGTCAGGAGGAGTTGTACCTTAGTCCCTGAGTCAGGAGGAGTTGTTCGTGTTTCAGGAGGAGCTGTGCCTCAGTCCCTTAGTCAGCAGGAGTTGTACCTGAGTCAGGAGGAGTTGTACCCGAGTCCCCAAGTTGGGAGCAGTTGAACCTGAGTTAGGAGGAGTTGTACCTGAGTCAGGAGGAGTTGTACCCGAGTCCCCAAGTTGGGAGCAGTTGAACCTGAGTTAGGAGGAGTTGTACCCGAGTCAGGAGGAGCTGTACCTGAGTCAGGAGGAGTTGTACCTTAGTCCCTGAGTCAGAAGGAGCTATACCTGAGTCAGGAGGAGTTGCATGTGTTTCAGGAGGAGCTTTACCTGAGTCAGCAGGAGTTGTACGTGTTTCAGGAGGAGCTGTAACTGGATCAGGAGGAGTTGTACGTATTTCAGGAGGAGCTGTACCTGGGTCAGGTGGAGTTATACTTGAGTCAGCAGGAGTTGTACCTGAGCCAGGAGGAGTTGAGTCAGCAAGAGTTATACCTGAGTCAGGAGGAGCTGTACCTGGGTCAGGAGGAGTTGTACCTGAGCCAGGAGGAGTTGTACGTATTTCAGGAGGAGCTGTACCTGGGTCAGGAGGAGTTGTACCTTAGTCCCTGAGTCAGGAGGAGTTGCACGTGTTTCAGGAGGAGCTGTACCTGAGTCAGCAGGAGTTGTACCTGAGTCAGGAGGAGTTGTACGTGTTTCAGGAGGAGCTGTAACTGGGTCAGGAGGAGTTGTACATATTTCAGGAGGAGCTGTGCCTGGGTCAGGAGGAGTTGTACTTGAGTCAGCAGGAGTTGTACCTGAGTTGCGATGATTTGTACCTGAGTTGCGCTGATTTGTTCTTGAGTCAGGAGGAGTTGAGTCAGCAAGAGTTGTATCTGAGTCAGGAGGAGTTGTAGGTATTTCAGGAGGAGCTGTACCTGGGTCAGGAGGAGTTGTACCTGTTTCAGGAAGAGTTGTACCCGAGTCAGGAGGAGTTGTACTTGAGTCAGCAGGAGTTGTACCTGAGTTGGGAGGATTTGTACCCGAGTCAGGCGGAGTTGCATGTGTTTCAGGAGGAGCTGTACCTGAGTCAGGAGGAGTTGTACGTGTTTCAGGAGGAGCTGTAACTGGGTCAGGAGGAGTTGTACGTATTTCAGGAGGAGCTGTACCTGGGCCAGGAGGAGTTATACCCGAGTCAGGAGGAGTTGTACTTGAGTCAGCAGGAGTTATACCTGAGTTGCGATGATTTGTTCCCGAGTCAGGAGGAGTTGTACCTGAGTCCCTGAGTCAGGAGGAGTTTTACCTGAGTCAGGAGGAGTTGTAGGTATTTCAGGAGGAGCTGTACCTGGGTCAGGAGGAGTTGTACGTATTTCAGGAGGAGCTGTACCTGAGTCAGCAGCAGTTGTACCCGAGCCAGGAGGAGTTGAGTCAGCAAGAGTTATACCTGAGTCAGGAGGAGCTGTACCTGGGTCAGGAGGAGTTGTACCTGAGCCAGGAGGAGTTGTACGTATTTCAGGAGGAGCTGTACCTGGGTCAGGAGGAGTTGTACCTTAGTCCCTGAGTCAGGAGGAGTTGCACGTGTTTCAGGAGGAGCTGTAGAAGGAGTTGTACTTGTTTTAGGAGAAGTTATGCGTGAGTCAGGAGGAGTTGTACCTGAGGCCCTGAGTCAGAAGGAGTTGTACCTGACTCAACAGGAGTTGTACCTGAGTCAGGAGGAGTTGTACGTATTTCAGTAGGAGCTGTACCTGGGTCAGGAGGAGTTGTACCTGAGTTGGGAAGTTTTGTACCTGTTTCAGGAGGAGTTGTGCCTGAGTCAGGAGGAGCTGTACCTGGGTCAGGAGGAGTTGTACCTGAGTTGGGAAGTTTTGTACCTGTTTCAGGAGGAGTTGTGTCTGAGTCAGGAGGAGTTGTACCTGGGCCAGGAGGAGTTGTACCTGAGTTGAGAGGATTTGTACCCGTTTCAGGAGGAGTTGTGCCTGAGTTGAGAGGATTTGTACCCGTTTCAGGAGGAGTTGTGCCTGAGTCAGGAGGAGCTGTACCTGGGTCAGGAGGAGTTGTACCTGAGCCAGGAGGAGTTGTACGTATTTCAGGAGGAGCTGTACCTGGGTCAGGAGGAGTTGTACCTTAGTCCCTGAGTCAGGAGGAGTTGCACGTGTTTCAGGAGGAGCTGTAGAAGGAGTTGTACTTGTTTTAGGAGAAGTTATGCGTGAGTCAGGAGGAGTTGTACCTGAGGCCCTGAGTCAGAAGGAGTTGTACCTGACTCAACAGGAGTTGTACCTGAGTCAGGAGGAGTTGTACGTATTTCAGTAGGAGCTGTACCTGGGTCAGGAGGAGTTGTACCTGAGTTGGGAAGTTTTGTACCTGTTTCAGGAGGAGTTGTGCCTGAGTCAGGAGGAGTTGTACCTGGGCCAGGAGGAGTTGTACCTGAGTTGAGAGGATTTGTACCCGTTTCAGGAGGAGTTGTGCCTGAGTCAGGAGGATTTGTACCTGACGCAGGAGGATTTGTATGTGTTTCAAGAGGAGCTGTACTTGAGTCAGGAGGAGTTGTACCCTAGTTGGGAGGATTTGTACCCGAGTCAGGAGGAGTTGTACTTGTGTCAGGAGAAGTTATGCCTGAGTCAGGAGGAGTTGTACCTGAATCCCTGAGTCAGGAGGAGTTGTACCTTAGTCCCTAAGTTGGGAAGAGTTGTACCCGAGTAAGGAGGAGCTGTACCTGTTTCTGGGAGGTCGGGGCAGGATGAGTTGGGGTTGAGGGTCTGGAAGCAGACAGGCTGGCTGGGTTCAGTTCCCTTGCTCAGGCCAACACAGATCAGGGGGTATGGCTGCTCTGGGACAACCAACAGCTCCAGAACCTCCAGGGGACATGGAGGCTGGAAGTCCACATTCTAGTGACGAGACACAAAGAGTTATAACTGGGTCTGATTCTGACAGTCCATACCACACTGTATCACAGTGTAGACCTATAGGCTGAGCTCATTCATCAGAGACTATTAAAATTCAACAAGCTTATAATTGTTTTTAGGAATAATTCTGCCAATTATAAAAACTGACCCCTTTCTACCTTGAGGAGGAGCAGTTCTCCTCTGAGCTCTTCTTGTTCTTGAGCACAGATGCTTTTCTCAATGGACAACAGGTTCAGACTTAAGAACCCGTAGCTTCTGTTTTCTTACCTTGACCAGCATGAATTTCTGCATTGGCTCCACCCATTCCAGCAGGACCACACCTGATTGAAAGGCTCCACCCAGGTACTTATGACCTGTGTAGGGGTTTCTCACTGTGGGGGAAAACAGGGGAGTTTCATTGATCATTACTGTAGTTTACTTTTTTTTTTACGTTGATTCCTCCGTCTCAGTGTGTGTTGGGCTCATGTTTGGTCTTTTGAACAAAAAAATAAAATAAATAAAATCTAGAAACAGACTTTATAATACAGGTTCTGTGTCTACCTGTTGCCAGGTAACAAGCATTCACTTCTTTAATTTAACACCTTTGGCCTCTACAATCATACGGACTATTTATATATTACCAGTGTCATTATGACCATCAGGGACAAGGTGTTGCAGCGCTGACAGGAGTAAAAGTAGCAGGTTGCACCATGTTCTGGTAATTACTGCCTCAAATTAAACCTAATTGATGTTCTGGAGGTAACAAATACTCTATGGTCTGCAGCCTCAGGTCCACACTGACACTTTTTCTGACCCTGAGGTGAGATGGGTCAGATTTACCCAGGCCTGAAACACCTAGCACAGTGTGTGATGCATGATGGGAAACAGTAGACGACTCACCAACGCAGCATTTGAGACAGCCCTTAGTGTCAGGGATCTTATTGGAGATGGAAAACTTCCTGCAGACAAACAGAGAGACACAGTCAGGAGGACGCACTGAGACACAGTGAGAGGGAACATCTGTAACAACACTCTGATGTGATGCAGTAGTTTTACAGCGTTAAATGTTTTTAGCATGTTTAATGTTTTTAGTGTGTTGTGTGGAGGATCGTACCGAGGCAGGATGCGGTCAGGCAGACGGCGAGGGGTCATGGAGACAGTCAGCTTCTGTTTGTGTCGACTCTGTTCGAACAGACCGGCCAGACTGTGACAGTACAGGTGAGAGGTTTTACCTGCAGACAGAACTCAGGGTCACTCAACATAAAAACAAAACTACAAGAAAAGAAATGAACTTCCTTATATAGTGTGTTTAAGAAGCTTTTCTTTAACTTTATCATCATTTATTTTCAGTTTCAACATTCAAGGTTCATTATCAAAATCAGAATCAGGTTTACACATACAAGGAATTTGTTTTGGTGGTATTGGTGCAGAACAATTAACACTGAACAGAAAAAAAAAAGTAAAAGACTTAAATAGAATAAGATAAAAAAAATAGGCAATAAGAAGAAAAATACAAATATAAAAAGCAATATGTATAATACAAAATATGTACAACAGGTGTGATTAAAAACTGTACAGGTGTGCAGGATATTAATGAGTGCAAAAGCTTATGGTATAAAGTATCTAGTATAATGTATAAAGTTAAGTTATTTTCATTATTTTAAATTTACACTTTTTGTCTTTTCTTTCATTGTTAGTTTTTCTAATGAGCATGTCTGAAATTCAGTCCTTATAAACTTTCAGTTATGAAATTATCTTTGTTGAGTAAAAAAACATCCATTTGTCTTTATTCTCTGGTCCTCGTTTGTCAGTTTGTCCATGAACGCAGCATGAGATTCAGTGAGAGTTACTACAGTCTTAATAAAATAAATCAAAGTGGTGACGAATCATTAAAACAGAATCATTTAAACGTGAGCTCTGTCTGGTGATGTGTTTGAGTGACTCACCTGAGATGGAGATCAGAGTGTTGTTCATCACATAGACCCAGGTACATCTGCGTGGAAACAGCTGCACACAAAACTCAGTCACTGCTTTATCTCACACAGAGTCCAGACCCTGAACTAACCTCTGACCTTGACTAAAGCTCAGTAACGACCTGAAACTGGTGTCAGAGATCAGATGCGTCTCTGCTCTTTAAAGGGTTAACCCGTCCTGTGTGTTATATACCTTTGAGTGGTTAAGAGTCAAATCACAGGTACATTTCACCCTGCACCAGGTGATCCTGGTCGACCAGGTGAGCTGATGTTTACTGTGACTCACCTGTTCCATACAGTTCTCATGCAGCTCGTTCAGGTTCAGAGTGTAGATCCCCTCCTCAGCTCCAAAGATCAGATACTGATCTGAGAAACCACACAGACACGCACACACACACGCACACAGACACGCACACACACACGCACACAGACACGCACACAGACACGCACACACACAGACACGCACACAGACACGCACACACACACGCACACATACACGCACACAGACACGCACAGACACGCACACACACAGACACGCACACAGACACACACACACACAGACACGCACACACACAGACATGCACACAGACACGCACACAGACACGCACACACACACGCACACAGACACGCACACAGACACGCACACACACAGACATGCACACACACACACGCACACACACACGCACACAGACACGCACACACACACGCACACAGACACGCACACAGACACGCACACACACAGACACGCACACAGACACGCACACACACACGCACACACACACGCACACAGACACGCACACAGACACGCACACAGACACGCACACAGACACGCACACACACAGACACGCACACACACAGACACGCACACACACAGACATGCACACAGACACGCATACAGACACGCACACACACAGACACGCACACACACAGACACGCACACACACAGACACGCACACACACACGCACGCACACACACACGCACGCACACACACAGACACGCACACAGACACGCACACACACACACACGCACACACAGACACGCACACAGACACGCACACACACAGACACGCACACACACGCACGCACACAGACACGCACACAGACACACACACAGACACGCACACAGACACGCACACACACAGACACGCACACAGACACGCACGCACACAGACACGCACACACACACGCACGCACACAGACACGCACACAGACACGCACACAGACACGCACGCACACAGACATGCACACAGACACGCACACACATAGACAGGCACACAGACACGCACACAGACACGCACACAGACACGCATACCGACACGCACACACACAGACACACAGACACGCACACACACAGACACGCACCCACACACACAGACACGCACACAGACACACACACACAGACACACACACAGACACGCACACAGACACGCACACACACAGACACACACACAGACACACACACGCACGCACACACACAGACACGCACACACACAGACACACACACAGACACACACACACACAGACACGCACACACACAGACACACACACAGACACACACACAGACACGCACACACACACAGTTTAAATTGGGTTAGTTGCAGAAAATAAAAACAATGTTCAGCCTCATTGCTGTTTTTTCTGCCACTTTCAGAAGCATTAACGTTAGCCGTTAGCATTGTCTGCAGCAGGTCTGATTATCACTGATTTGTATTTGTCTGTAACGAGTGTCAGGAAGAGGAAACACTCTTTGCCCCGTCAGAATAAAAGTCTGAACCTACCTCTGGTGTCGGGGTTGATCCAGGAGGCAGCAGAATGAATCTTCAAAGGACAGCCGTTAAAAACCTTTGAGAAACACGCTCCCATCTGAGACACACACACACACACACACACACACAGAAACAGTGAGGATTAATATCAGCTCACCTGTCCTCCTGTTACCTGCAGACTGTGTGCGTGTGTGTGTGTGTGTGTGTGTGTGTTCTCACATGGACTTTTGGAGTGGGGGGGAGTCCGTTGCTGACAGGTTTCTGATGAAGAAACAAACACAGACGTCAGAAGTTTTTTTTAATCATCAGATATTAATAATCAATAATCATGAGGAGTCATGTGATCACGGTGTACGCTTGTTTTCAGCAGCAGGGGGCAGCAGAGGGGCGGAGTTTAAACATTCTGTGCTCAGTCAAAGAGCAGAAACATGTTTTTCTTACTGTAGGATCTTTACTGATGTGACCAGCAGGTGGCGCTGCAGACTGAGCATCAGAGGAGAGGCTTCCTGCAGGGAGAGAGTGAGAGAGAGAGAGAGAGAGAGAGAGACAGGCAGAGAGAGACAGGCAGGTAAAGAGAGACAGGACGGTAAAGAGAGACAGGCCGGTAGAGAGAGACAGGCAGGTAGAGAGAGACAGGCAGGTAAAGAGAGACAGGACGGTAAAGACAGACAGGCCGGTAGAGAGAGACAGGCAGGTAAAGAGAGACAGGCAGGTAGAGAGAGACAGGCAGGTAGAAAGAGACAGACAGGTAAAGAGAGACAGGCAGGTAGAGGGAGACAGGCAGGTAAAGAGAGACAGGCAGGTAGAAAGAGACAGACAGGTAAAGAGAGACAGGCAGGTAGAGAGAGACAGGCAGGTAAAGAGAGACAGGCAGGTTAAGAGAGACAGGCAGGTAGAAAGAGACAGACAGGTAAAGAGAGACAGGCAGGTAGAGGGAGACAGGCAGGTAAAGAGAGACAGGCAGGTAGAAAGAGACAGACAGGTAAAGAGAGACAGGCAGGTAGAGAGAGACAGGCAGGTAAAGAGAGACAGGCCGGTAGAGAGAGACAGGCAGGTAGAAAGAGACAGACAGGTAAAGAGAGACAGGCAGATAGAGAGAGACAGGCAGGTAGAGAGAGACAGGCAGGTAGAGAGAGACAGTGGGCTGTTTGTCTCTCTGCTTCTTATTTTTGCTCATTTTTGAATGAGGTTCTGAATGGACACAGACAGCTTCTAACACTACAGTACCCATGATCCTCTACTGCTGTTGCCATGGAATCAGAGTTCTAACCTTTGAGGTATTTCCAACTCACCTAGGCTGCTGAGCCTGTGGGGGGGCAGTTTGGGGGGAGGAGGTCTGGGGGGGCCCTGGGTGGCTGAGTGGGTGGGGCTTTGTGACAGAGGATGACACTTAATGGTGCCCTGGTTGCCAGGGTGATCGTCTTCATCAGGAGGCGGGGCTCCATCCTGGGGGGCAGAGATCTGAGATGTTAGTTCTTCTGACAGACAGAAACAATCCAAACTGACAGACCGACAGGTAAGAGGACCCACCTGAGAGGGAGGAGCTTCAGGAGGAGGGCTGGGTCGCAGCGTTGAGTCTATTACTCTGAAAGAGACACAGAAAGAAAAGAGAACTTCCTGTGAGTCAGAACTTAACAGAAGAAACACAACAAGAACCTGAACAGGTGAGACTTCAGTCAGAGCAGGAACAACAACATAATAATAGGAGGAGGAGCAAGAGGGAGGGGAGGGGGATGAAAGAGAGGAGGAGAGGAGGAGGAGGATCTTCATCACACTCACTGCATGTCTCCATCATCGTTGTCATGGTGACCTGCAGTCTCAGAGACGCCTGATTGGTCCTCATCCTCACCTGCAGCTTCATCATCCAGGTGAGCTTCTCCACCTCTGGAGGGAAAATATTTATTAGCGGACAAACAACAGCGCACATGTCATCACCTGTGTGATGTCACACCTGTCTGTGCAGGAGGGAGCGGGGCTTGCCTCTAGTTAAGCTCCTCCTCCTCAGACCTCAGCAGGCTTCTGATTGGACTAAAAAACAACAAACAATCAGAAACTCACAGGTGTCAAACTGAGAGTCATCTGAGGGTCACCTGTGCTACACAATGAAGCCTGTGAAAGGTAGCTGATGACCCAGCTCACCTGCCTGATGACCTCAACTGTATCCTGTTTCTGTTTTTCCCTTTAAACTCTTGAGATTTTTAGAAAGTTTTTGTTTGAACAGAGGTCTAAGAGCTGAGATGAACCTCAGAGTGAGGTGTGGAGGTCAGAGGTCATCACGGTCACTCAGTAGAATAAGAAAACATGGCGGTGAGTTGGGACAATGAGCAGAAATGTCAGGCGTCCATTTAAAAGCTTCAGAGCTGCTTTTTCTTCTCCGTTAGCAAATATCCCAAAGTGCTCCGACGCAGAGTCTTTAAATTTTCATCAGCACCGCCGCTCTGTGTTCAACCCCCCCCACACACACACACACCTCCCCCCTCTGAGAGCAGACATGAATAATTCAGAGGGAGCTGAGGTCGAGCTCTGATGGAGGAAACGCAGCAGCTTTAGACTGAATCACATGGAGCTGTTTGAGAGTCGGAACATTTCTCAGCTTCGCCTGTTCAGTCTGTCTCACCTCCACCTGCAGGTCCTCTCATCTACATACTGAGCTCTCACACTATGATAGTTAGTTAGTTTACAAGCTAAGTTAACAGGCCAGGCATAGTGAGCAGAGACACAGATAGCTGCTAATCAGTGCTAACATATAAATGAAATAATGAGTGTAAAACAGTGTCAGACTTGTTGGACAGTCTGTTAGTCCAATTAAGCGCACACGCAGATTATCTGTCTGAATTAGCTGAGAGGACACCTAGCAGACAGCTAGCAGCTCCCACCTGTCACTCAAAGAGGCCACGCCCCTAATGATGCATCACTTTAAGCTTTAATATTATGTAAACAGGTGAGTTGTATAAGATTCTCCTTGTGTGCAGGGAGCCAACAATAGGTCAGCTGGCTTGGACACAGGAAGTCTCTACCGAGCATGCTCAATAGGCCCAGTGTGAGGTTGTTCTCAGTTTGTTCCCAGCGAAGGAGATTCTCAACGCTGACTTTCACACCTTTACACACCTGCGGCTCCTCCTAAGGAACCGACTGTTGTGTTCAGTCTGAACCTGCTCAGGTGTGATTTGTTCTCACCTGTTTCCACTGAGCATGGATCCTGACTCTGCAGCAGCATCTTCATGCTCTTCATCCTCCATCTGCAGCTCCTGCAGCAGACACACGGCAGGTTCAGTTAGGTTGGGAGGGGGTCCTGAATGTTTGACTCAACATGATGTATTATTTTCTGCTCAGAGGATCAGATCTCCTCCTCTTCCTCTCTCTTATAGAAGCTGCTGTTAGGAGCCTTCATCACAGCACATGCGGAGGCAGCTGATTGGTCAACTCAGAGCTGCTGCTGACTCAGCAACTTCCTGCCGGGAGAGTCCCCGAGGACCAAAACACTGCTGCACCGCTGCACCTCAATTTACCCACTTCCTCATCTTCATCTTCATCTACACAGAGCTCTGCTTCTACTGCAGCTCACACACACATACACACACACACACACACACACACACACACACACACACACACACACACACACACACACTGTTGGTTATTTCCTCTGGTCCCTTATTGTATATAACTGGTTCTACTGGGAACACTGGCAAAGCTCCGACTGCTGACTGGACTAAAACAGACTAATTCAGACCAACCAGTGATAGCATAGCAGGAAGTGACATCATCCAGGTGGGACAGAGACAGACGGTGAAGACTGGAAAACATGACTGACAATTAGCATGTTAGCCTGTTTCACTAAATTCAATGTTATTTTGTTATTTGCTCTCATCAGACTGTTTAATGAGTGCAATCAGTGATTAACAACTAGCTAGCTGTTAGCTAGCTGGGCAGTTAGCTGAAGCCTAAATAGCCTGTTAGTTTCTCTTAAGTTTTAATGTTCAATAATTACAAGTGATGATAAACAGCAAGCCAGTTAGCTAGCTAATCAGTTAGTCATAATAGGTATAAGAAGAGATGTTAGTTAGTTAGTCTAGTTCAGTGGTTCTCAACTGGTCCAGCCTCAGGAGCCACCACCACCTTCTTATCAATCTTGGATCCCATCAGCTATAGTCTGAGATGATACAGCCTCTGGGCACACTGGTGTAGGTGCCGGCCGGTAAGCGATAATCGACTTCCCCTCAAGACTTCCTTTTCTGCGTGCTGCATTGTTAGAGAAAGAGAAACCGTTCTCTTGTGACTGACTTGTTATTAACCGGTCTTACCTTTGCCCAAATTTCAACATCATGATGCAGATTTGTAAGAAGTAAAAATTCAAGCTCTGTCAGGTCTGTCGTCAAGAGGAGAAGAAAACTTTCAAAATGAGAAGTTTGTTGAACGGAGGTCGTATCGATCTGATGCATTCGAGGAAGTTGGGAATTCTGAACGCTGAACGTTTTTCGTGACACAGCGTCAGGGGAATTTTTCTAAAATGTTTGATCTAGAACAGATTGTTAGCTGTTAGCATGCAGATGTCTGTTTATAGAGATTAATAAGAAGATAAATCACCATCAGATCACACTGATGGAGCCGGGATGTCATTACAGCGGATTACGTTCCGCCTGCTTTTGCTCTCCTCACAGACTGTTTTTCTTGCATACACCGCAGCCTGCTGATACGTGATTGGTCAGTATAACTTGGACTACAAGCGCAGTTCAAACGGAAACCAGAACACTTGCCTTCCCGGAAATCCACGTCCCTGCCTACAGATTCTACTATGTAGAATCTGTATATAGAGATTACCTTCTTAGTGATAAATCGTGACCCAAATTTCGAAGATATTGCCTCTGCAGAAATATGCTAAAAAACTGCAACATAAATGCAACTGCTGTAGGGCCCATCAAATTTGAAGAATTAAATTTAGCTGGGACTACCCAATCAGTGGATACATGGAGTGTGAATAAACTACACTACAACTGCACGCACATCATAGATAACCTATGTCATATAAAAGTGCAGTGTAGACTGCTATAACCCACTAAAAAAAGCTTCCTGACCCACTTTTGGGTCTCGGCCCACCAGTTGAGAACCACTGCTTTAGTTAGCCTGTTAGCATTAGGCCGCCCTGTGTATGTATGACTATAAAAGTTTCAGGTACCAGGTGGGACCTTGCGGTGTAGTACAGCTCCTCCTCACAGTCCAGAAAACGATCGGCATCCTACAGAGAGCAGAAGAGACCAGC
>NW_027211681.1:29460000-29525000 GCF_022749685.1 Semicossyphus pulcher
AGGAATAACACATGTTCCTGTAGGTACGTTTGTTTTGTGCATTATATTAGTCAGACTGACACCTTCAAGAATAAGAGTCTTTTGGAATTACACAGGACACACAGATTTGTGTGTCATGTAACGCTTTTCACTCAAACACAGAGCATTAACTGTAACAGTACTTTAGCCCCTTCCCATTACCTCTGCATCAATCTCGTCATCATCCAGGTGGTCCAGGTAGGATGTCTGGTCGGGGTTACTGACTTTTTCCAGAAGTTCAATGGCCAGAGTCCGACTGAGAGGTTGAGAGACAAATGGGTGCTGGGGGACAAAAAACTATGTCAAAACCCTTTTACCTGCAGCCTGAAAACACAGAACTCTGCTGTCAGAACAGGATGGTTCTAAAAAACGTCTGAAACACGGCTGGAATTTCCAGAAGACTCAACTGGATGTAAAAATGCCTTTATCATCATGATAGGACTGTGTTGTTACCTGCAGCAGTTTGTCAGCAGCAGGTCGTTTCTTGGGGTTCTTGGTCAAAGCGATTCTTACAAACTGATGGAAGTTTCCGGTCCTGCAGAGACACAGAAACACCCAATCAGAATCAGCTTTAATAACCAGGTATGTCTACACAAACAAGGAATTTGACACCAGTTTTACATTGTTGTACCAACTCAGATGTACGTCGCTTTGGACAAAGTGTCTAAATGAAGTTGTAATATTTTAACATTGCTCTTATAATAGTGAGAATTAGACATAGGCAAAGGAGAGTACAACAAGCTTGTCAAAAGTAACAAACATTAAGCTACTGTGTACAGGCCAAGAGATGTAAATATAAAGTATATTTTACATAATTTAAAAAGTATTTAAAAAGACAAAAACTTAAAACTTCACGGGAGGGTTCCAGTGGTGATTTCATGTTCCACTGGTGATTTACTGTTCAAGTGGTGATTAATTGATCCAGTGGTGATTTACTGTTCCCGTGGTGATTAATTGTTCCAGTGGTGATTTACTGTTCCCATGGTGATTTACTGTTCAAGTGGTGATTTACTGTTCCCGTGGTGATTTACTGTTCCCGTGGTGATTAATTGTTCCAGTGGTGAGTTACTGTTCAAGTGGTGATTAATTGATCCAGTGGTGAGTTACTGTTCAAGTGGTGATTAATTGATCCAGTGGTGATTTACTGTTCAAGTGGTGATTAATTGATCCAGTGGTGATTTACTGTTCAAGTGGTGATTAATTGATCCAGTGGTGATTTACTGCTCAAGTGGTGATTAATTGATCCAGTGGTGATTTACTGTTCAAGTGGTGATTGACTGTACCCATGGTGATTTACTGTTCAAGTGGTGATTTACTGTTCCCGTGGTGATTAATTGTTCCCGTGGTGATTTACTGTTCCCGTGGTGAGTTCATGTTCCAGTGGTGATTTACTGTTCCCATGGTGATTTACTGTTCAAGTGGTGATTTACTGTTCAAGTGGTGATTTACTGTTCAAGTGGTGATTAATTGTTCCAGTGGTGATTTACTGTTCCCGTGGTGATTAATTGTTCCAGTGGTGATTTACTGATCCTGTGGTGAGTTCATGTTCCAGTGGTGATTTACTGTTCCCTTGGTGAGTTCATGTTCCACTGGTGATTTACTGTTCCCTTGGTGAGTTCATGTTCCACTGGTGAGTTACTGTTCCCGTGGTGATTAATTGTTCCAGTGGTGAGTTACTGTTCAAGTGGTGATTAATTGTTCCAGTGGTGATTTACTGTTCCTGTGGTGAGTTATTGTTCAAGTGGTGATTAATTGTTCCAGTGGTGATTTACTGTTCAAGTGGTGATTAATTGTTCCAGTGGTGATTTACTGTTCAAGTGGTGATTAATTGTTCCAGTGGTGATTTACTGTTCAAGTGGTGATTTACTGTTCCCGTGGTGAGTTACTGTTCAAGTGGTGATTAATTGTTCCAGTGGTGATTTACTGTTCAAGTGGTGATTAATTGTTCCAGTGGTGATTTACTGTTCAAGTGGTGATTTACTGTTCCCGTGGTGATTTACTGTTCAAGTGGTGATTAATTGATCCAGTGGTGATTTACTGTTCCCGTGGTGATTAATTGTTCCAGTGGTGAGTTACTGTTCAAGTGGTGATTAATTGTTCCAGTGGTGATTTACTGTTCAAGTGGTGAGTTACTGTTCCCGTGGTGAGTTACTGTTCCCGTGGTGAGTTCATGTTCCAGTGGTGATTTACTGTTCAAGTGGTGATTAATTGTTCCAGTGGTGATTTACTGTTCCTGTGGTGAGTTCATGTTCCAGGGGTGATTTACTGTTCCCGTGGTGATTTACTGTTCCCTTGGTGAGTTCATGTTCCACTGGTGATTTACTGTTCCCTTGGTGAGTTCATGTTCCACTGGTGATTTACTGTTCCCTTGGTGAGTTCATGTTCCAGTGGTGATTTACTGATTCAGTTATGATTTAATGTTACAGTGGTGATTAACTGTTCCAGAGAAGATTTACTGTGTTTTTCTGTTACAGCAGTGATTTGCAGTGATTTTTAATCTTGGTTCAGAGGTTTTGAACCTGATTCTTCAGGGATGTAAAATCAGTCCAAACTCACCATCAGTCTGCTGCTCACGTCACTGCTCTGCTATCTTTAGCTCCAGCTGACATTCCAACAGAATATTCTCTTTATTAGCATTAACAGCACCTGGTTGGCTGCTGTTAATAATTCAGCAGCTGCTTGATTGGATGCATAAATATTACATCACAGTTTCCAGGCTCAGATAGATAGATAGATAGATAGATAGATACTCACCACTTCTCCTTGTCTTTCAGTTTGGGGGGCTGGAAGTTGCTCTTGGTCATCAGCAGCAGAGCTCTGAGAGAGAGATAAATATCAGTCCTCATGCTGACAGGGAGTCTGAGCTCATTAAATCTTCTGATCTGACTCCATCTTAGACCTCGTTAGTCAATTCCTCCTCCTGCCTCCAGTCAGCTGTTACCCAGAAGCCCTTTCTCCTGCAGCAGCACATTATGTATACACACAAATTATAATTCTGTACTCGTGTAGCTGTAAGTCTGTTTCTTTAATGTAAGATGTTCTGATGCTTCTAATGCTGCCCCCCCCCCCCCGTCCCCGTCCCCCAACAACCTCCACCTCCTCCCCCAACTACCCCCACCCCCATCTCCCTCATCCTCTTTATGCTACATGTTTTATCTCTAAGTTATTAATGCCAAATATACTGGGATTGGCTCTCGGAATTTGTCCCAATACAAAGACACCACACAGGGTGGTGTGTTTATTCAGCCCTAGGTTTTGTTTGCAGGCTTCCTCTCTCATGGTATGCAGCCTGAGAGGAAACACTCAGGGGAGAGATCCCCCCAATTATTAAAGCTACACCTGGATGGAGGTGACAGAGAAAGACCTGAAAGTTGGTCTGATGTAATGTGACAAACATGAACACACACACACACACGCACACACACACACACACACACACCACCTCATAGGATGGAGGTCAAACATGGGCGGCTGCAGCTCTGCCAGCTCAATGGCGGTTATGCCGACAGCCCAGATGTCACACAGCTGGTTGTATCCGCCCTTCCTCTCCACCGCTGCCACCTCCGGAGCCATCCTGTAACAACACACATCTGAGAGCTGGACAATCACAGAGCTCGATACACAAACAACCAATCACCGAATAAAAGCAGCAGGAAGGGGTGGGAATGAAAACAACAGACAAGAAAAGAAACACGCTTCACTCAAACCAGGAGGCTAAAGACAAGACGGATGCTGATTTATGCTGCAGACATCAGGGTCGCCATGGAGATGAGGAACAAGGTCGTACCAGTACGGAGTCCCGATGAAGGACTTTCTCTTAGCGATGGTCATGGAGATCTGAGCTGACACACCAAAGTCCGCTGCCAACACACATACACACACACACACACACACACACACAGGGCCAGGGGTCAAAGGTCAAATCATTCCTCACCTGTATGAGCGTGTGTGTTGTTTTGTCTTCTATGAATCAGCTGTTGTAGAAGGCGGTGCTTAAAGCACTGAATATTCCTTTTGTGTATGCGCAGTTCGAGTATGTATACCAACAACGTCCCCTGTGACCCCTGGATGACCCGAGAGAGGTAATATCTTCTGGTGTCATCAAAGGTTCTGTTCCGTTTTTCTTCTCACGTGCAATTTGTTGCATCACATAGCATTAGCCGTAGCTAACGCATTACTAAATCATTTTGAAAGAGTCTTCTAAGGAACCGTCGCCAGGCGCCTTGTGACCGTGTCGGTCGAAGCAGAGAGGAATTGTCCTCCAAGGGCTGCAACGGCTGTCCCTCCTTGGTTTGTGTGAGCTTTTCAAGTGACGCTGTGGCGTCCTTTTCGTTTTTCGAAGGTATGGTTGTGCTTCACTCTCCTCTCTGGGTGTAAGGTATGTACCTAAATTAATCTGACATCTCAAATCAGTTAGTGAACTTCCTAACTTGGTATAGTGATTTTGACGGCGTAGGCAGCGTCCACGCTCCCTCCCACTGGCTTTTGTTACTTTGGTTTGACTTTCATTTAGTTAGTTGCTGTGTTCGCCGAAGCTAACTTGTTACAGTTGTTTACAACCTTTGATGGTGAAGGCAGGGTCTGTGCTCCCCGCTCCCGGTATTTTGGTTATAATTTGATTATTCTTGTATGGTGTTATTGGTCTGGTTTGCGGTGGCGTCGGCACCCGAGCTAACTGCCCTTTTTATTTTCGTCTCTGTGAAAGGAGTCCACCTGGGCTGGTGAAGGCAGCGTTTGCGCCCCCTCTCCCAGCCTACGGTGTTGTGTTTACTTGGCTGTAGTGCTTGCACTACACTAGTAGCACTAGGGGTAGTATTAGTGCTTCTGAAAGTAGGCTGCTGCTGGTAGGGCAGCATTCATGCTCCCTGACTTCAGCATATGGTGTGGTAGTTCACGCCACAAGCTAACTTGCGCTAACCTTTGCTGGGTAGGCGGCATCCAAGCCTCTTTTCCTCAGCTTACGGTATTTTTTGCAAATCAAACCTGTGCTAGCTGGTGCTGTATTGATGTCTGGCCACTCACATCTCTGCTGTGCAGGCAGTGTTTGTGCCCCCTTCCCTCAGCTTACGCCGTTTACAGTAATGTAGCGTTTGACACGATGGACGGTTCACATTACTGTGTTGCCTGTGGGGCTCCTCTTCAGGCCGAAGATGCCCTTTACCTCTGCCCGGTGTGCCTCGGTCCTGATCACCTGAGGGAGGGGCTGTCTGACAACCCTTGTATGAACTGCAGCTACATGCCTCAGGCGCTGAGGGCTGCTAGATTGGCACAGGTACCCTCAGTGGGTGAGGGTGACCTTCCCTCCTCAGGCCAGCTGCCTCCAGCCCAAACTAGGCATTTGAAACATCGGGTCGAGCCTGCTACTGCAGCTGCCCCCTCTAGGAAGAAGGCAAAACCGGGGCTCAAGCCCTGGCAGCCATGCACAATGTGGCAAGAGTTGGCCTGGATCGCATGCCTGCTGTTGAGCCTGCCATCGCATCCCTCATTGTGTCTCCTGATGAGGCGCTGTGACTGGATGTCAGATGCCCTCGACCCCAATGTCAGTTCACGGACGACGTTCCCACGAGGGCTAATAATGCTGGCGTACGTGCTGGCCGTATTGGCAGCTCCCTGGCTCTCCTCATGTTCGCCCTCTCTGCTTCCCTGCAGGAAGGCAGTGTTGACGCTTCCTCCATCAGCCTTAGCGATTAGCCTCATCATTGCAAGCTTTTGCCCTCATTACTAGGGAACTTGGGCGGATAATGTCCCTCTTGGTTCAGACTCACTGCCAGGTAAGGCTTGCACAGTCCCCCCAGACTTGTAGGAGGACCCTCCATAGTGTCCCGGTGGAGCCGGGGGAGCTGGTCGGTTCAGCTGCACTCTAGCGAACCGTTTGGGCTCAGGAGACCATGCAGCATCTTTTGGGTCTTAGTAGAAGCATGCCTCCCCCCAGCAGACCTGGGGGCCCCTCGACTGCTCCCCGAGCCTGCCCACCACCACAGGCTCACTCCACTGGCGGTCATGGTCCTCAGCACTCTGCGCAGAGGCCCGCCAGGGACTTTTGTTGCGCTGCCTGCTTCGAGCCCCAGACCCTGTCCGTCGCCCCTCCATGGCCCCTAGGGGCCGGGGGGCCAGGGATTGAGGCCTTGGGGGGGCCGTCGGGTACTTTTCCCACCAGCAGTGGTTATTGGACTGCTTACGCTTCGGACACTTGGTGGTTGCCACCTTAACCCACGGGTACAAGCTCCAGTTCTGACGCCAGCCTCCCATCTCCAGCTGGGTCAAACTGACCATCATAGGCAAGCCGGCAAAAGCCCTAGCACTGGAGTTATCTGCCCTCCTGGCCAAGGGCACAATTGAGGCTGTGGACCCTCTGTCACCCCCCAGAGGCTTTATTCCACATATTTCCTCGTCACGAAGAAGAAGAAGAATCTTGGACTTAAGGAGACTCAACAGGTACCTGAAAGTGTTGCCATTTCATATGCTAACCACGGCAGACATCTTACGAATGGTCGCCCAGGGAGAATGGTTTGTGCCCATAGACTTGAAGGATGCCTACTTTCATGTCCCCATTGCACGGCAACACAGGCAATTTCTGTTTTTGCCTACCGAGGTCGCCACTGGCAGTTCAGAGTGCTTCTATTTGGGCTCTCCCTCTCTCCAAGAGTCTTCACCAGGTGTATGACAGTAGCCCTTACGCCTTTGCAGTCTCGTGTGAAGGCTCTGCCGTACCCGGACGACTGGCTGATCTGTGCACCATCCAATGCTCAGGTGGCCCAGGACATGGCTTGTCTTTCCCATGTGGCCCGGTTGGTCCTCAAGGTCAAACTGGAGAAGAGCTGCCTGAACCCTCTCAGAACACAACCTTCATTAGTGTGGCCTTGGACACAACGACCATGAAGGCCTGTCCTTCCCCTCACTGTGTGAACGACATTCTACACCTCCTTCCCCTCTTCCGAAGGGGCAGGTTATTGCCCTATGTCACTTTCCAGCGTGTCTTGGGCAAACTAACATCAGTCTCAGCTCTCGTTCCATTGGGCTTGCTGTCGCTGCGCCCCCTGCAGAGGTGGTTGAACAGCTTCCACCTGGATGCCAAACAGCACCAACACCGGAAGCTCAGGGTGTTACAGCAGTGCCTCCTCTCCCTGGGTCAGTGGAGGGAAAGGGCTTACATGTCCAGGGGTGTCCCTATGGGCTCTGTCCCAATCCTGACGAGATATTGTCACCACAGATACCTGCCCCTCGGGATGGAGTGCAGTGTGGCAGAACATGTCTGTGCAAGACAGCACCGAACACATCAATGTGCTAGAGCTGTGAGCGGTCATTCTAGCTCTCAAGCACTTCCTGCTGTACCTGAGAGGAAGGTCAGACAACAACTCGACTGTTTTCCATGTCAACCACCAGGGTGGCACCAAGTCTGCACAGCTGCTGGAGGTGTCTCAGGACCTTGTGACATGGGCGGCCCAGCGGCCTGACCAGCCTGCGGGCGATGTATCTAACAGGAGAACAGAACCAGCTTGCAGACTTCTATTCCTGTCAGAAGCCCCCACCGAGGGAGTGGCGCCTCCACCCAGAGGTAGAGCACACAATCTGAGGCCTCTTCGGCAGAGCAGAAGTGGATGTCTTTGAGTCAGAGGAATCGACCCACTGCCCCCTTTGGTTCTCCCTGGCAGAGACGACTGGCCCTCTGGGCCAGAATGCGCTGGCTAATCCTTGGACAGAGGGTCTTCTGTACGCATTTCCTCTGATTTGGCTAGCACTTCAGAGAGTTCTTCAGGAGGGTCACAGGATGTTGCTGGTCGCCCCCTGCTGGGGTTTTTTCTTCTGCTGCACAAACTCTGTCACGGGACGCCATGGCGCCTCCCCGACAGGAAATACCTACAGTCTCAACTGTTGTGCTAAACAGCTGTGTGGACCCTGTCAGACAGACCATCCTGTACGCCAGAGCGCTGTCCACCCGGCAGCAGTACGACAACAAGTGGAAACTGTTTTCAGGTTGGTGTGCAAGATGCAGATAGAAGGATCCAATGCGTTGCACTGTACCTACTATCCTGGAGTTCCTGCTGTCTCTCCTGGATGAAGGCCGGTCTCCCTCTACCCTAGGGAGTCACAACCTGGCAAACCAGAACTGTTCTGGCTCTGAGACCATATGTTGCAGCTACCTCAGACATTCGGCGCCTCTCCCACTGGATTGTGGATGTCATTCACCATGTCATTCACCATGCATATGGGACAAGTAACTGCTCCCTGCCATCTGGTGTGAGGTGCCACTCTCCCAGGAGTATTTCCATATCATGGGCTGCCCTGAGAGGAGTATCCCTGGAGGCTTTATGTGCTGCTGCCTCATGGGCTTCGCCTAGCACATTTTCCAGGTTCTATAGGGTGAATGTTGCCACTCCCCATCCACTTGTCGTGGTCCTCTTGCCGGTCCTTCCCGCAAGAAGATTCTGTAGGAACAGAGCCTCTAATGACACCGGAAGATATTACCTCTCTCGGGTCATCCAGGGTTGGTATACATACTCGAATTGCGTATGCGCAAAGGGAATATTCAGTGCTTTAAGCACCGCCTTCTGACGGTCATTCAGGATTAATAGAACCGTAGTTACATTCGTAACTTAATTTTCTGGTGTAAATGTAAACGGACTGATGGTTCCCTTCAAAAGAATACATACAGGTCTATAAACCTGTATTTTAACCTGCCTACAGAGCTACAGACCGTTACACTGAAATATGGATCACTCAGTGTCCCTGCAGCTGATGTCACATGTGAGGAAATCAGAGTGAAAATCACCCCGACAGTTTAGTAGTTCACTGAATGTCCTCCACAGATTATGACGATCACATAAAATCATTCACTTGTGATAAATTACAGAATGTTCTAAATATAACTAATAGCAAAAGTTCATTAAGACTGCATGAACCAACGATGGCAGGTCGAATATGATTTACTGTTGAATCAGCTTTAAAACAAAAGTGTGATAAAGAATTAAAAACATTCTGATCAGAGGAATCATCATTCAAATATTTCTACTCCCCCTTCAAAATAAAAGCCCTCATTCCAGACAACATTTTAACCCTTACCTAACCTCTAGAGCTGCTCCTGTGACCTTCATTCATTCATAGGCTCTGCCCCTGTGCTCTTAGTGGGCCGAGTCTTTTGATGACAACACTAACCTGACAGTTAAATGAGACTTACCCAGTTTTACGTATCCACTGTCAGTCAGCAGGATGTTCGCTCCCTGCAGGCACCACACACACTGTTAGATAGCTACTGAAGCCCCGCCCCCTTACTAACAACATGTTAACAAAACAAAAAAAACACTTATGACATCAGAGCTCACCTTAACGTCTCTGTGCATCTTTCCTCTGCTGTGCAGGTAGAACAGTCCCTGGTAGAATAGGACACAGACAGAATCTGATCAACAAATCTGATTGGACGTTACCTGTAGAGTCTAAGAATGTGATTGGACGTTACCTGTAGAGTCTAAGAATGTGATTGGACGTTACCTGTAGAGTCTAAGAATGTGATTTGACGTTACCTGTAGAGTGTAACAACGTGATTGGACGTTACCCGTAGAGTGTAACAACGTGATTGGACGTTACCTGTAGAGTGTAAGAATGTGATTGGACGTTACCTGTAGAGTGTAAGAATGTGATTGGACGTTACCTGTAGAGTGTAAGAATGTGATTGGACGTTACCTGTAGAGTGTAAGAATGTGATTGGACGTTACCTGTAGAGTGTAAGAATGTGATTGGACGTTACCCGTAGAGTGTAAGAATGTGATTGGACGTTACCTGTAGAGTGTAAGAATGTGATTGGACGTTACCTGTAGAGTCTAAGAATGTGATTGGACGTTACCTGTAGAATGTAACAATGTGATTGGACGTTACCTGTAGAGTGTAAGAATGTGATTGGACGTTACCTGTAGAGTCTAAGAATGTGATTGGACGTTACCTGTAGAGTGTAAGAATGTGATTGGACATTACCTGCAGGGTTTCCCGTAGAACATAGGCGATCTGGGACTCAGTCAGTGGACCAGTTACTGAAAGACAAACAGCAGAGTCAGCTTTATTTCAGACTCCGCCTCCACCCAATGCATGCTGGGATAACTTTCAGCAAACAGATTCAAAGTCCGTGGCTGGAAACCAAAAGAGGAGAGAGGAAACCAAGAGAGGAGAGAGGAAACCAAAAGAGGAGAGAGGAAACCAAGAGAGGAGAGAGGAAACCAAAAGAGGAGAGAGGAAACGAGGGAATGTTTTTTAAGAGACATGAGACGTCCTTTCCGATGAAGCGTCACGTGCTGCGACGTCCGTTTGTGATGATCGCGTCAGCTGATCACCGCTGGGTCAGCTGTCAGTCTGCTTTAACAGCTGTTTGTGTCTGCACACATGTGCTCTGTATTCATTCTAATGAAACACGCAGTAACAGTGTTTCCTCTCTGTAACCTGTTACCTGTGTAACAAACACCTGCACATGAAGAACAGGCTGCAGTCTGTGTTCCTGCTGCAGAGCCAGACGGACATTTCTTACAGCACTGTGTCTTTATATTATTTGTTCATTATTTACATTTGTGATCACTGATCATCTGATCTGAGTTAATTATTTAATCAGCCCAAATACTGTCTGTTCATGAACTATGAACATTATTGATTAGGCTCAAAGTTTCAGGATAAATAGAAATCACGTCACGCTGATCAAACCCGACCTCACTGATGATCACGCTCACACGTAGTGTTACCTGCTGACAGAGAGACTCTCCTGCTCCCTCTGAATTCATTCATTCATCTGTAATAAAAGTTAGCAGGGGACTAACTGATCATGACGAGAGGTATTTCTTTAGATTACATTTAATAGAAATGAATCTGTTTTTGCTGCTTTTGATTTTTAGATGATTTTTACTCAGATGTTGACTCAGAAAACAAATCAAATCTGCAGTTATTCACTGCATTTTATATATTTTACGACAAGTCATGATCAATATTTCGTTCTAAACGATCTCAGCTTGTCAGATACCAACTCATTATACCGACTTTGTTTATAGTCGGTTTCAAGGCGCCCTGTAAAGTCTGTTTTAAGGTCCGCTTCTTCCTCTCTGCGATATGAAACTCCGGTGATGTTGTGAAGTTTCACATCAGTCCAATCTGCTGCAGCGTCCAATCACTAACTGATCTGTAATAAGGGGGCGTGTCGGACAGTAAAAGACTTCCGTGGAGGCTGCTCTCGTGTATCCTCGCTTATCGCTCCTCAGAACTCCCTCCTCCCTCCTCGATCCTCGCTCGAGCGAGAAGAGCTTTGAGATGTTCCTCAATATGGCGGCTCCGGAACTACTTCCGGTTCGAGCGAGGAGCGAGGAGCTATCAAATAAGAGACTTGGGAAGCAGCCTGTGTCACTCTAACTACTGTCCTCTATTGCTTCGGAATTTTAAGGTCCTTTTATTGGTTTATAAAGCTCTTACTGGTCTTAGCCCTGTCTATTTATCAGATTTGCTTTTAACCTATGAACCCTCTAGAACCCTCAGGTCTTCTGGTAGTGGCCTTTTAATTATTCCTAAAGTCAGAACAAAAACCCACGATGAGGCATCCTTTTATTACTATGGTCCACGCCTGGAACAGCCTCCCTAAGGACCTGAGGGCAGCAGAGAATGTTGATATTTTTAAAAGCAAACTCAAGACCTACTTTTTTAGTCTGGCCTTTAATTGAGCTTGATTTATTTATTTATTTATCTGTCTATTTATTGTATTTTACCTTTTATTTATTTATTTATTATTATTATTTATTTATTATTTTTCATCTATTTCCAATCCTGCCTCTGGTGTTTCCTCACTGTAACTTAACGAGATCACAGATGACCACTGATGGTCAGGTGACCTGCAGGGAGGGGGCGGGGCTACAGTATCATTTTCTCGTGACACGTTCGGAGTCAAACTGTTGTTTCAGACATTTTGCAGCAGTTTTAATCGTTATCTGTCTGCAGGGAGTCTGGCTCCTCTCACTCTGCGGGGGGTGCAGCTTTTTTATCAGACCAGCAGGTGGGCGGAGCTTTTGATCAGATCAGCGGGGGGTGGGTGTGGTGCCCCCGTCACCCTCACTGAGGTTTAATGATACCGAGCAGTCGGCGTTTTACCGCTCGTTAACTCTAACTGACGACACCCCCAGCTCCCACCAGGCCGCATTAACGAGGTCAGATCTTACTAAGGCCAGATCTTAACAAGACCCGGTCTTAACGAGCTGGCAGATGAAGGCAGAGTGGGCGTTGTCATGGCAACAAGGACCACTGAGGGCGGACAGAGAGTTAAAGATTCAAAGATGGCCGCCTCAGAGTGAACGCTCTCATTACTGATCAGAGCTCAGATGTTTGTTCAAAGATGCAGAAAGTTTACAGACAGAAAGTGACTGTGTGTGTGTGTGTGTGTGTGTGTGTGTGTGTGTATGTATGTGTGTGAGCTTCAGCTCTCTGTTACAGTAATCTAAGTGTCTGAATAGACACTCAGAGTCCACGTTTGAAATTGTATGTTCACCTGTTTATAATCTCAGACACAGTAACCCCTCACCGTACACATCTGTGACATCATCATCATCATAAAACAGAGTTCACAGAGGTGGCATTAAAACGGACAGGTAGAGCGACATTTCATCTCTTCTACCTGCAGATAAACTGTGAGGAGGGAAGTAACGAAGAACAGATACTGTGTTACCTCAGTGTCTGTATGTCTACCAGAGTACATGTGATTAATGATTCATCATGATTAATGATTAATTATTGATTATCAATGACTGATGATTAATAGTTAATCATTATTAATAATGATTCTGACTAATGATAATGACTAAGCCTAACCCATGAACATTTGTCTTCTACAATAAAGACTTTACAGTTCACCATCCGAGTGTGTGTGTGTGTGTGTGTGTGTGTGTGTGTGTGTGTGTGTCTCACTGTGGTAGATGTCCTGCAGTGATCCTCCTCCACAGAACTCCATACAGATCCACAACTTATCCCTGCTGCACACACACACACACACACACACACACACACACACACACATCACTGTACAGGACCTTCTGATTGGTTGTTTTGTCTGTTTATCCATCAGGGGGCGATTCCATTGGTTGTAAAAGAAGTGTGCTCCCATTTAGAGTCACACAGACCAGAAAGAGGGGAGGGTTTAGGGCGGGGCTACCTGTGATTGACAGGTCGAGACCTGAAAATGTCTCTGAGGAGTCAGCTCGTAAATCATTTTTTACATTTAGTTTAAAGCATGTTTTTAGCTAATTGCTGTCCCGACTATTATATCACAGTTACTACACATCTGTAAAGCTCACACAGTGTGAAGAAGCCTTAAAGGATAACTTGGGGATTTTTCAGACCCCATGTGTTTGTGTGTAAGTGACGAGTGGAGACAACAATTATTGAAATGGATCCAGTGTTCAGGGAGGGAGCACCGGCCGGCAGCCGCCACATGAGATACAATGTAACTCAACGGCGCACCGCCCATAAGCTAATATACAGCCACTACAAGCGCTTGTTTTTGCTCCTGACAGGCTCAGATCGTTATAAGTGTCTGACAACACTGTGGCAGCCATGCTACTTTACCTTATGCTCTCTGGAGAGAGAAAGGAGGAGACACTTCTCCCTCTTCGTCTTCGTCATCTCTCACTCCTCTCTCCTTCTTCCTGCAACAACTACGGTCTCACGTGAGACTTCTCCGTGAGCGAGACTTGGTTACAGACAACAACAGAGATGGTAACACTCACCGGAGGTAGCTGCCATAGTACGCCACGATGTTGGAGTGTTTACAATCCTTCATCATCAGGATCTCCTGCTGCACCACCGCAAAGTCCTCACCTGCACACACACACACACACACACACACACACACACACAGACATGCACACAGTCACATACACACACACACACACACATACACACACACACACACACACGCACACACACACAGACACACACACACACACACACACACACACACACACACACACACACACACACACACACAGAGACATGCACACAGACACATACACACACACACACACACACACACACACACACACACACACACACACACACACACAGAGACATGCACACAGACACACACAGACACTCGTGCACACACACACACACACACACAGAGAATGATTCACAGTGGGCTTCACGTTTGGACTGAGCTCACTTCATCGGTATTATAACTTACAGATTTATAAACGTGATCTCTGTGATGCTAAACAGTCACAAGAACCGGAGCAGTTTTTGTGTATTTTGACTGGTGTGTTGACAGCGAACCTGCTGCTCTGGGCTTACAGAGTCTGTGTTTGTTCTGAAGACAGACTGGCTATACACACTGAGCACCTGTTCAGGTAAACTCTCAGCAGCAGGCTGAGACCAGGTGTTTCTGTGATCGTGTCCTCAGAGCTGCAGAGACGCTCAGATTAAAGAGTCTTTGTTGGATCTTCAGGCCTCATTAAAGCTGCTCCATCCTTCAGCTGAGCAGAATAACAACAACATTTACTGTATGTAAGAGCCTCATTAAAACAAAGATCTGCTGAGAGCTGTTGGTGGAAGAGAGGTGTCACTCTGAAAAAACATTCAGGAAAAATTTTCCCTGAGAAAACAGCAAAACTGAAAATTAAACCAGTTTTAATCCTCGATGACAGAAACTTTTATAGAAATTCAGACCAAAGAAAATGACATGGAGCCATTTCACTGAGCCGATCCAAACTGTGCGGATAATTGATCAGGTCCTCTGATCTGATGAATGTTTATACAGTTTATTATCTGCTGTAACTGACGTCTTGTTTTCACTCTGAACACTGCAGTGATCCGTCTTTGACCACAGCCACTCCTTTATTATTCACTGATCGACTCGTTCTATTTATATCATCCTGCAGGCCCGAGGTGGCTGCTGAGTCAGCACCGATCAATACTGTCAGTGACCAGCTTCACCTCCAGTCCACCCTAAACAAGCTTCACTTCCAGTCCACCTTAAACAAGCTCTACCTCCAGTCCACCTCAAACAAGCTTCACTTCCAGTCCACCTTAAACAAGCTCTACCTCCAGTCCACCTTAAACAAGCTTCACTTCCAGTCTACCTTAATCAAGCTCTACCTCCAGTCCACCTTAATCAAGCTTCACTTCCAGTCCACCTTAATCAAGCTTCACTTCCAGTCCACCTTAAACAAGCTTCACTTCCAGTCCACCTTAAACAAGCTCTACCTCCAGTCCACCTTAAACAAGCTTCACTTCCAGTCCACCTTAAACAAGCTTCACTTCCAGTCCACCTTAAACAAGCTCTACCTCCAGTCCACCTCAAACAAGCTTCACTTCCAGTCCACCTTAAACAAGCTCTACCTCCAGTCCACCTCAAACAAGCTTCACTTCCAGTCCACCTTAAACAAGCTCTACCTCCAGTCCACCTTAAACAAGCTTCACTTCCAGTCTACCTTAATCAAGCTCTACCTCCAGTCCACCTTAAACAAGCTCTACCTCCAGTCCACCTTAATCAAGCTTCACTTCCAGTCCACCTTAATCAAGCTTCACTTCCAGTCCACCTTAAACAAGCTTCACTTCCAGTCCACCTTAAACAAGCTCTACCTCCAGTCCACCTTAAACAAGCTTCACTTCCAGTCCACCTTAAACAAGCTTCACTTCCAGTCCACCTTAAACAAGCTCTACCTCCAGTCCACCTCAAACAAGCTTCACTTCCAGTCCACCTTAAACAAGCTCTACCTCCAGTCCACCTTAAACAAGCTTCACTTCCAGTCTACCTTAATCAAGCTCTACCTCCAGTCCACCTTAAACAAGCTCTACCTCCAGTCCACCTTAATCAAGCTTCACTTCCAGTCCACCTTAATCAAGCTTCACTTCCAGTCCACCTTAAACAAGCTCTACCTCCAGTCCACCTTAAACAAGCTTCACTTCCAGTCCACCTTAAACAAGCTTCACTTCCAGTCCACCTTAAACAAGCTCTACCTCCAGCCCACCTCAAACAAGCTTCACTTCCAGTCTACCTTAAACAAGCTCTACTTCCAGTCCACCTTAAACAAGCTTCACTTCCAGTCTACCTTAAACAAGCTTCACTTCCAGTCTACCTTAAACAAGCTCTACCTCCAGTCCACCTTAAACAAGCTTCACTTCCAGTCCACCTTAATCAAGCTTCACTTCCAGTCCACCTTAAACAAGCTTCACTTCCAGTCCACCTTAAACAAGCTCTACCTCCAGTCCACCTTAAACAAGCTTCACTTCCAGTCCACCTTAAACAAGCTTCACTTCCAGTCCACCTTAAACAAGCTCTACCTCCAGTCCACCTTAAACAAGCTTCACTTCCAGTCCACCTCAAACAAGCTTCACTTCCAGTCTACCTTAAACAAGCTTCACTTCCAGTCTACCTTAAACAAGCTCTACTTCCAGTCCACCTTAAACAAGCTTCACTTCCAGTCCACCTTAAACAAGCTTCACTTCCAGTCCACCTTAAACAAGCTCTACCTCCAGTCCACCTTACACAAGCTCTACCTCCAGTCCACCTTAAACAAGCTTCACTTCCAGTCCACCTTAAACAAGCTCTACCTCCAGTCCACCTTAAACAAGCTCTACCTCCAGTCCACCTTAAACAAGCTTAACTTCCAGTCCACCTTACACAAGCTTCACTTCCAGTCCACCTTAAACAAGCTTCACTTCCAGTCCACCTTAAACAAGCTCTACCTCCAGTCCACCTTAAACAAGCTCTACTTCCAGTCCACCTTAAACAAGCTTCACTTCCAGTCCACCTCAAACAAGCTTCACTTCCAGTCCACCTTAAACAAGCTCTACCTCCAGTCCACCTTAAACAAGCTTCACTTCCAGTCCACTTTAAACAAGCTCTACCTCCAGTCCACCTTAAACAAGCTTCACTTCCAGTCCACCTCAAACAAGCTTCACTTCCAGTCCACCTTAAACAAGCTCTACCTCCAGTCCACCTTAAACAAGCTTCACTTCCAGTCCACTTTAAACAAGCTCTACCTCCAGTCCACCTCAAACAAGCTTCACTTCCAGTCTACCTTAAACAAGCTTCACTTCCAGTCTACCTTAAACAAGCTCTACTTCCAGTCCACCTTAAACAAGCTTCACTTCCAGTCCACCTTAAACAAGCTTCACTTCCAGTCCACCTTAAACAAGCTCTACCTCCAGTCCACCTTACACAAGCTCTACCTCCAGTCCACCTTAAACAAGCTTCACTTCCAGTCCACCTTACACAAGCTCTACCTCCAGTCCACCTTAAACAAGCTCTACCTCCAGTCCACCTTAAACAAGCTTAACTTCCAGTCCACCTTACACAAGCTTCACTTCCAGTCCACCTTAAACAAGCTTCACTTTCAGTCCACCGTAAACAAGCTTCACTTAAAGTCCATCTTAAACAAGCTTCACTTCCAGTCCACCTTAAACACTACATTGTAACACCAAACTACACACTGATCTCTCCAGAGGATGAAGCTTCACAATGCGATGACATCATCATGTTTGAGTAGCAAGCCCCTCAGGACACACTGAGCATGTGCAGGATGTGTATGATGATCTGTGCAGCCTGAAGTGGCCGCTGCTCCTACAGGCTCATAAACCCTGTGTCCTCATAAAGATGTAAAAAAAGCATCAAACACTGTGTGTTAATCTTAATGATGAACACCTGATCAGTATTCACAGGTGGATACACACACACACACACACACACACACACAGTCACTCTCTCTCTCACACACACACACACACACACACACACACACACACACACACACACACACACACTGTCTGTCTACTCTGATAAACAAGGAGAATAATGAAAATTATGATCTGCTTCCTGCATCACGATCAGCTGATCTCAGGTTGATCACTGATCAGAAGTCAGCTGATATCAGGTTGATCATCGATCAGAGGTCAGCTGATCTCAGGTTGATCATCAATCACCTGAGATCAGCTGACCTCTGACACTTCCTGTTCACTCGAACACGCAGACAAGCTGCTCTGAGTTTATTTAATGTTCAGTAAAAACTGGTCAGGTTGTTTGTACTTTTAACAGTGGACTGTTCTATCAGAGAGGCATGAGGACAGATCAGCATGAGGACAAAACAGCATGAGGACAGAACAGCATGGGGACAGATCAGCATGAGGACAGAACAGCATGAGGACAGATCAGCATGGGGACAGATCAGCATGAGGACAGAACAGCATGAGGACAAAACAGCATGAGGACAGAACAGCATGAGGACAGAACAGCATGAGGACAGATCAGCATGGGGACAGATCAGCATGAGGACAGAACAGCATGAGGACAAAACAGCATGAGGACAGAACAGCATGAGGACACAGCAGCATGAGGACACAGCAGCATGAGGACACAGTAGCATGAGGACAAATCAGACTGAGGACACAGTAGCATGAGGACAGAACAGCATGAGGACAGAACAGCATGAGGACAAAACAGCATGAGGACAAAACAGCATGAGGACAGAACAGCATGGGGACAAAACAGCATGAGGACAGAACAGCATGGGGACAGATCAGCATGAGGACAGAACAGCATGAGGACAGAACAGCATGAGGACACAGCAGCATGAGGACACAGCAGCATGAGGACAAATCAGACTGAGGACACAGTAGCATGAGGACAGAACAGCATGAGGACACAGCAGCATGAGGACAGATCAGCATGAGGACACAGCAGCATGAGGACAGATCAGCATGAGGACACAGCAGCATGAGGACACACGCACACTGTTTCTGCTACTATCTGTCTACTCTGATAAACAAGGAGAATAATGAAAATTATGATCTGCTTCCTGCATCACGATCAGCTGATCGCAGGTTGATCATCGATCAGAGGTCAGCTGATCGCAGGTTGATCATCAATCACCTGAGATCAACTGACCTCTGACACTTCCTGTTCACTCGAACATGCAGACCTGCTGTCGTTTGTTCTTTTAACAGTGCACTGTTCTATCAGAGAGGCATGAGGACAGAGCAGCATGGGGACAAATCATCATGAGGACACAGCAGCATGAGGACAAATCAGCATGAGGACAGCGCAACATGAGGACAAATCAGACTGAGGACACAGCAGCATGAGGACAGAACAGCATGATGACAAAACAGCATGAGGACACAGCAGCATGAGGACAGATCATCATGAGGACAGAACAGCATGAGGACAGATCAGCATGAGGACACAGCAGCATGAGGACGGATCAGACTGAGGACACAGCAGCATGAGGACAGATCAGACTGAGGACACAGTAGCATGAGGACAGAACAGCATGAGGACAGATCAGACTGAGGACACAGCAGCATGAGGACAGATCAGCATGAGGACAGAACAGACTGAGGACAAATCAGACTAAGGACACAGCAGAGTGAGGACAGATCAAACTGAGGACAGATCAGACTAAGGACACAGCAGACTGAGGACAAATCAGACTAAGGACACAGCAGAGTGAGGACAGATCAGACTGAGGACAGATCAGACTGAGGACACAGCAGGATGAGGACACAGCAGACTGAGGACAGATCAGCAGGAGGACAGAGCAGTATGAGTACAGATCAGACTAAGGACACAGCAGAGTGAGGACAGATCAAACTGAGGACAGATCAGACTAAGGACAGATCAGCAGGAGGACAGAGCAGTATGAGGACAGAGCAACATGAGGACAAATCAGACTGAGGACAGAACAGACTGAGGACAGATCAGCATGAGGTCAGATCAGACTGAGGACAGAGCAACAGGAGGACAGAGCAGCATGAGGACAGATCAGACTGAGGACAGAGCCTCAGAGAGCCTCACAGACACGAGATGAACCAACCAGGGGACGGACAGAGTCCTGACACATGGATCTGAGTTTATTAAAGCAATAAAACATTGCAGAGGTGTTTTCTTCATACCTGGTTCCAGTTTGATGACCTTGATGGCAGCAAGTTCTCCAGAGCTCACAGTCCTCGCCTGACAGACAGACACAGAGACAGACAGACAGATTATTTCTTTATGTAGTTCATAAAACTTTTCTTGCTCTCAATGTCTGCTATAATATTAAACATTCATGCAAACACAGTTTAAACTTGATCTTAAGCAACACACACACACACACACACACACACACACACACAAGCAGCAGCGTCGATCAATTAATGTGTCCTGAGAGCTCACACACCTTCAGAGCAAAGTGTGTGTGGGTGTGTGTGTGTGTGTGTGTTGGCTCAACACAGTTCAGTTCTTGTCCAAATTGATCAGTAAGATGATTATTATCAATACAGAGTGTAATCAGTGCAACTTCATGTTCGGACATTCAATCAATTTTAAAAAGACAGACTTTTATTGTGAAACACCAGCAGGAAGTGCTGGCAGGGAGCAGCAGTGAGATGATAACCTTTTTAAGTGATGTTTAAATGTTGAAACATAAAAACATGAAAGGTGACGCAATAATCTGAAGATCTGCGTCCTCGTGTCTTCATTCTGCTGACACCTAAGGACCTGATGGAGGACACACTGACTCCACCCACCCCCCCACCCCCGACCTTGTCCTTCTGCTGGTTCACACACACACACGCACACACACACACACACACACACACACACACACACACACACACACACACGATGTTCACACCTCTGAGTGCTGCTGCTCCCTGACTGAGTGTTAATTAAAACACAGCTCATGATTATCACCCCCCCCCATAAAGGTGAAGCAGCATTGTGCGGGTCGATATGAGCTGATGGAGCTTCAGGACACCGATCAATATCCTCTGATGGGGGGATGGGGGGCACTCTGATGCTAACAATGCTAATGACACACTCACACACATACACACACACACACACAGAGCAGAGGATCGTGGGAAACGGCCCCCCAGGTATTCAGGATCACTGAAGTGTGTGTGGGGGGGGGGGGGGTCAGGCTGCTGCTGCCTCTGAGCAGCACAGGTCTGTGTAGATTCACATGATGACCTCATCACATCAGAGACAGAACATCTGTGTGAGGATGTCGTACCTGTGTCACATGTTTCATCACATATGGATGATATCATATATCTGTAGAGATGACATCACACGTTACATGTGTGATGTGTCTCTATAGAACATCAGTATGATAGACAGTTTATTGATTCAAATGACATTGATCACACTGATGATCAATCACTGTGACATCAGACAGGAGCTGACATCAGCCAATCACAGATGTCAAAGTCAAGGTGGGAGTCTCCATGGCGAACGGGGAGGGGATCGTGTTACAGGAAGCAGGACGTCCTGAATTATTGATCAACTCAACGGACAAACTTTCATTTTTTCTGCCATCACGTCAAGTTTTCACTCGGAGGACTAGGGACGCCGTCACTTGAGATTTCCCATGAGCCCTCAGTCACCAGGTCGCCAAGGAGACAGAGACAGAGAGACAGACAGACCGACAGTCAGTGGACTGCTTTACCAGGAAGTAAAGAGAAGAAACTTCAGGTGTTTGCCTCAGGTGAGTTTGGCCCAGTCCCAATCTCCACACTTACGGACTCACAGACTTTGAGGTGCGTTCCCGGTGAGTGTGTGAGTGCTTAGTGCAGTCCCACTGTCAGATCACTGAGTGTGTGAGGGCTCTGATGCAGACTTTTCTTTTTTTGTCATTTTTATTTTTATTGTTCCAGAGTACAATGCGACTGCATCCATAGGCAATGAGACAAATTAGGTATGTAGACATACAATATTATGGTACATTACCATCTCCAGATGAGAGGAAAATAACCCTAGCCCTAACCCTATAAAATACAGAAAAATGTATCTTCTAACAATATTAGTCTCAGCCTTATTCCTAATATTCCTTGAGTTTAAACTCTTAGATTCTTTTTCAGTTTCAAAAGATGGCTAATGGAAGGAGCCATAACAAAACGATATACATCCAGAGAGAAAGAGAAAACAAAAAGGCCTAAATAGATATCGAATAGCAGTTTGGCTTTATATATGTACAGATAATTACAGTGAAGAATTTAGACACAAAACATTCATATATATAAAGAAATAATAAAAATTACAATTGTAATATATCAGCTGTTCCTTCAATTCACTATCTTAACAAAATCAGGTCTAAAAGGTTTGACATATAGCACCCATTTTCCCAGTGTGATAAGAATATATTCAACTGTGTAAAATCTGAGTCGTACGCACACCAACTCAAAATTTTGATCATCTTCTACTTTATGTTCTTTTATCACCGTTTTCTTCTTCAGGACAGATTTTACCCATGGATTTTCTACTTCATCGATGTATCTTTGCAGGTTTCTATCTGATAGTACCGCTTGTATATGAACATCAGGTATCATTTGACATTCAATATCCTTCCATTGTGCCTGATAAGATGGGTTACACCAACAAAGTAATGCTCTGATCTGAGCTGAAATATAGTAATTTTTCAGGGATGGCAAGCCCCAGCCTCCTTTCTCTTTTGGTAGCTGTAATGTTTTATATTGTACTCTGGGTCTTTTTCCATGCCATATAAACCTTGATATCATTTTGTCCCACTCCATAAAGTGTTTTTTTGTAATTGTAATTGGGAGAGCCTGAAAAAGGTAAAAGAATCTTGGGAGAACGTTGATTTTAACAGTTTCAATTCTTGAACTCAGACTTAGAAAAGGAATGAGACTCCATCTTGCAAGGTCATCTTTGATTTTACGATATAGAACGTCATAGTTTACATCAAATATTTAAAGTCTTTAGGCAGAACTACACCCAAGTATTTGAATGATTCTGTTTTCCATTTTATAGTATATTTGTTTTTAACATTTTCAGACAGATTTTAATTGTATGTAAGAATTTCCGTTTGTCCTATATTTAGTTTGTAGCCCGATAGAGGGCCAACACTTCCTAGGAGATTCATCACTTCTGGGAGAGATCTTTCTGGGTTTTTTAAATACAAAAGAACATCTTCTGCGTAGCAAGCTATTTTATGTTCTATGCCATTAATGTTAATACCGGTAATTTTGTCATTCTGTCTGATATGTTGGGCTAGTGGTTCTAAAAAAAAGTGCAAAGATAAGTGGGGACAAGGGGCAGCCTTGTCTTACTCCTCTCTCGAGTGTGAAAGGTTTGGATAAGTGACCATTCATTTTAATTCTTGCTGTGGGATTGTGATAAAGACCCTTAATGTTGTCAATCATTAACTCATTAATACCAAATGTATATAGTACTTTGTATAAATATTGCCAGCTGACAGAGTCAAAGGCTTTTTCGGCATCCAAACTTAGTATCATTGCTTTTTCTTTATGTCGCTGTATATGATCCATAATATGCAGAGTGCGCCTTATATTGTCCTGTGTTTGGCGCTTGTGTATAAATCCTGTCTGATCATTGTGAATTAATCTAGGAAGGACTTCTTCCATCCTCCTAGCCATTATAGAAGTGTATATACGATAATCAACACTAAGGATCGAAATCGGTCGGTATGAGCCACACTCAGTCTTGTCCTTTCCTTCTTTAGGTATTAGAGATATTATTGCCTCTTTCCAAGTAGGGGGGGTAACAGCCTTCTTAAGTGCCCAGTTGTATGTGGTTAGTAACATAGGTATGAGTTCCTTTTTAAATGCTTTGTACCACTCAGTTGTATAACCGTCACTTCCTGGTGATTTGTTCGGTTTTAGTTTAATTGCCTCTATTAATTCTTTTTCAGTTATTTCTGCGACCAGGACACTATTCTGGTCTTCAGTTAGAACCGGTAGTTCTAGAGACTCCAAAGAGGAATCAATCTGGTCATCATCCTCGGATGCACTAGAATAAAGCCGTTTATAGTAGGATTCGAAGACTGCCTGGATCTTATCCTGTCTGCTCTCTATGGTGTTTTTGTGGAAATCTCGTATTTTATATATTGTGCTATCTGCTTGTTGTTTCTTCAATTTTCTTGCCAATACTTTTGTAAATTTAGAGCCATTCTCATAACATCTTTGCTTAGTGTAAAGCATCTTTTTCTCTATTTCTTGTGTATATATCATATTCATTTCTTTATTTGTTGTAGTATCCTTGGGTCTTGACTCTGTGCGTGACAAACCTTGAATTTGCAACTCAAGTAATTTTTTTTGACGCAACTTTTTTTTAAGTGAGGTTACAGCTATTATTTTACCTCTTAGTACTGCCTTTGCTGCGTCCCAAAGTATAGGCGGTGAAATCTCTCATTATCGTTTTCTTTTATGTACATTTGTATGTCCTTAATCATTTGTTTTTTAAATAAGGGGTCGTTGAGAAGGCTAGAATTAAACCTCCATGTGGTATTTCTCTGAGTGTTCCCCAAGTTAACTGTCACATAGACAGGGGCATGGTCACTTAAATCTATTGTTCCAATATCTGCATCTTTAATCTTCGACCTATCTTCACTGAAAATAATGAAGTAATCAATTCTGCTGTATACCTTGTGGGGGCAGAATAATGTGTGTACTGCCTTGTATTTGGGTAGATTTCTCTCCATACGTCTATTTAACCTATGTCTTTCATTAATTCCCTGAACTTTTTACTCACAGCTTTAGAGGTGTGTGTATGGTTTGACACATCCAGTTTTGGTTGCAGATGTATATTCATATCACCTCCACATATTAGTACCCCCTCAGGGTGACTTATTATTATGTCAAATATCATCTTAAAAAAAGAAACATCACTTCCTGGGGGGGCATAGATGTTGAGCAGAGTGATTTCATTCCCATCTATTATTCCTCTAACTAAAACGAATCTGCCCTCTTTATCCTTCTGTTCATATGTGTCTCAAACGGGATCCTGCTGGAAATCAGGATGGCAACCCCTCGTTTATGCTTCGATTTGTATGATGAGGAAGATATTTTTGTAAAGCCCATCTTTGTTAGTTTTTCATGTTGTTTTTCATTTAAATGCGTTTCTTGCAAATATACAATGTTGCCTTTTTTTTTCATTTTGGATCTTACTACGTTTTATTGGGTTAAGTATGCCATTGACATTGAAGGAAACTATTTTAAGCTTTTCATGTGCCATCTTCTCTGTTATAGTACTCAAACTGCAAAAACAATCTCTCTGGTAGAACATAGAAACCAAAACACAAACATATCAAACTGTCCAAATTTGACAAACCATCAATTTGACAAACTTTAGCTTCCAAAAGAAAGGATTCTGTGAAAAGACCCTTTAACTGGCCAGAAAAAACATCAAGCCTTGGAGGGAAAGCCTCTCTAAACATTTGCCAGAGTAGGGCCCTCCAAAGCAGCTCTGTCCATACGTCTTTCATGTCCGTCACAAAAAATGTCTGATATTTTCATCCTCCGACTTACTTTTACAGTTCGTACTTTAAGGAAAACTGAGGGGAAAATAATCTTTTATTAATTATTATTAATTGGAAAAAAATAAAAATAAAATAAACAATTGCACCAGGCATCCTCATTTAGTCTTTCATGTCTTAAATTTTACTATTGCTAATTTTCTCATGCCTATCGGTGTGTTTAAGAACGAGAACATTTTCGTTGTTGAGCGTGTTACCTTGTATGTAGAGTTGCATTGCAGTTATTTGTATCTTGCCATTCAACAGGAGGATTGTCTCCTGAAAGCCTGAAGTTTGTCTCTGATGTCCGCGCTCCTGGATGAACCTCCTCCTCGCCCTGATCGTCCTTCCCCTGCAGTATGCCAGGCGTGGTAGTTGAGTCGCTCCGCTGGGTCCTCCGGTGAAGGTACGACTTTAACCGGTAAACCTCTGTCCTTCATGTCTTTAGTGGCCTCGCTGATCGTGTGGTAAAGTCGCGTCCCGTCCTCATAAAAGACGCGCAGCCTGGCCGGGTAGGGGGTCTGGAAGCGGATCTTTTTCTCCTTCAACACTCGTTTCACTTCATTGTACTCTTTTAGCTTGTGCAGTATCATGGCTGGGTAATCATGATAGAAAAAAGTTTCTTTGGTTGTTAAGGAGAATGTCTTTCTTTTCCCAAGCTTTTCGTAGGACTTTTGTTTTGTACCGGTGGAATTTAATCACGATGGATCTGGGTTTACCTGGAGAGGTGGGTTTTGGGGCTAGCGCTCTGTGCGCTCTTTCAATATGGAGTTCCATAGTCGGGGGAGTGTCAAGTTTGTCGCGGATGAGTGTTTCCACAAAACTTATCATCGAACTTCCTTCTTCATTTTCTGACACGTTGTAGATTCTAATATTCTCTCTCCGTGACCTTTCCTCTTGGTCGACGAGCTTATCCTCGTGTTGAGTTTGGACTTTTAGCATATTTCTCATCACCTGCTCCATTGTTTGCAGTCTCGTTTCCGCCTCGTTGATACGGTCTTCTGCTTCTCCGATTCTTTGGTTTGTTTTGTTCAGTTCGTCTTTAATGTCATCCAGCTGACAACTGTTTTCTTTTCTAAAGTCCTGAATTTCTTGCAAAATTCTCTCCAAATTCACTTTAGACTTCTCGTCGTACTTCTGCTTTCCGCCATCTTTCCCGTTATTAGGGCACGACTCTGCACCTCGTGTTTCTTTGTCGTCCTTGTGTAACTGGCATATTCTTCTTACTTCTTTCCCTGGTTTCCATCCTTATCCTGCTACCAGACTGAATTTATTACTTGGTAAGATTAAATCCCTAATTTGCAGGATATTTTAAGATTCTGTCGGTGGACACGGTGTACTAGGCTGCCATCTCTGGTGGAGGCGGAACCGGAAGCTTGATGCAGACTTTTCAACGACAAATTATGGACTTTCCGTGAGTCCGTATATCTGCAGACTTTCTTGTGGGACTTACCCAGAGTTCATAGCGAACTTGGTGACGTATACAAACGTGATTGTCCAGCCCCCCCCCACTAAACGTAAACAAATGTTCGTACATTGAAGTCGTATTCAATAAAGTTTGAACAAATGTAAACAATGCGAGCGTGGACTTTGATGGGAACTGCAAATATGTTTATCTGTAAGTGACAACAATTAAACATTTGCAAATGATGAACATTAAGGTCTTTCTGACTTTTGATAGTTTTTTAAATAAAGCTTATCTGATCTTATCTTAAAATATGTAACCACTGTGAGACACACACACACACACACATACTCCAGGTCGGCTTTTTTTCTTATTAGACATAAGGGTCCATCTGGTTTCCAGGCAACGTGTGATGTCATAATAGTGTGTCCCATTACTCATATTTATGCAGTTCTCAAACCATCACGCACTCACACACGGCATGCCTGACACCATTCAAGTCCATGAGTGTTCAGTGCTCAGACTTTGAGGTGGACACTGGCATTGGGCCTTTATAATCCTGAAGGCGCTTCTTTGTGTGTGTGACATCCTGAAACAGGAAAACATTATTGATGCGTTCACTCAGGTACAGACCACAGCTTCATGCAGGTGAGAGTACCTGTGTTAGTATGACTGATAGTACTGATCAATACTCTTGATATAAATGTGGTTTAAATAGAGGAAGGCAGGAACTGCTCATTAGCCGTGAAAGGATGTGACATCACAAGCTCTCTCACCTGTGGTCTGCAGGTGTGTATTCCAACCAAGCTGCTTCAGGAAGTCTTTCCCTCAATCAGCACTTCTTTACTAGATATGATCAATATGTCTTTATCGACGGGCTATGTACCCCAGCCTTTTAAACTAGCTGTAATTAAGCCACTTCTTAAAAAGCCTACCCTAGATTCAGGCACCTTAGCTAACTATAGACCTATATCTAACCTTCCTTTTATCTCAAAGATCCTTGAGAAAGCAGTCGCTAATCAATTATGTGACTTTCTTCATAACAACAGTTTATTTGAGGACTTTCAGTCAGTCAGGAGTCCACCACAGCACTGAGACAGCACTGCGAGTTTCAAATGATCTACTTCCTGCTTCAGACAGAGGACTTCTCTCTGTACTCGTCCTGTTAGATCTTAGTGCTGCTTTCGACACGATAGACCATCACATCCTGTTACAGAGACTAGAACAGTTAATGTTCATTACAGGATCTGCATTAAGTTGGTTGAAATCTTATTGATCAGATCGATCTCAGTTTGTTAATGTTCATGATGTGTCCTCTATGCACACCAAAGTTAGTTATGGAGTTCCACAAGGTTCTGTGCTCGGACCGATTCTTTTTACCTTATATATGCTTCCTCTGGGTAATATCATGAGGAAACACTCCATTAATGTTCATTGTTACGCAGATGATACTCAATTATACTTATCAATGAAGCCAGACGAAACCAATCAGCTATCTAAACTAGAAGCATGCCTTAAGGACATAAAGATCTGGGTGACTAGAAACTTTCTGCTACTTAATTCAGACAAAACTGAAGTTATTGTGCTCGGCCCAAAACACCTTAGAGACTCTTTCTCTAATGATATAGCTGCCCTAGATGGCATCAGCCTGGCATCCAGCACTACTGTTAGGAATCTGGGAGTTCTGTTTGATCAGGATATGTCCTTCATCTCCCACATAAAACAAATATCAAGGACAGCCTTCTTTCACCTTCACAACAAACATCAGACACATCCTGTCTCAACACGATGCAGAAAAACTCGTCCATGCATTCGTTACTTCCAGGTTGGATTATTGTAACTCGTTACTATCAGGCTGCCCTAATAAGTCACTAAAAACTCTGCAGCTGGTACAAAATGCTGCAGCACGTGTGCTGACAAGAACTAGGAAGAGAGAGCACATCTCTCCTGTATTAGCCTCTCTGCACTGGCTTCCTGTAAAATCTAGAATAGAATTTAAAATCCTTCTTCTTACTTACAAAGCTCTTAATGGTCAGGCACCATCATATCTTAAAGAGCTCATAGTGCCATATTACTCCTCTAGAACATTGCGCTCCCAGGATGCAGGCCTGCTTGTGGTACCTGACGTCTCTAAGAGTAGTGTTGGAGGTAGAGCCTTCAATTACCAGGCCCCCCTCCTCTGGAACAATCTACCAGTCAGGGTCCGGGAGGCAGACACCCTCTCTTCTTTTAAGAGTTCAAACTTTCCTCTTTGATAAAGCTTATAGTTAGGCCTGGCTCAGGCTGGGACTAGCCCATAGTTATGCTGCTATAGGTTTAGACTGCCGGGGGGATCTAACACACCGAGCTTCTCTCTGTCTCTCTCTCTCTCTGTCTCTCTGTCTCTCTGTCTCCCTCTCTCTCTCTCTCTCTGTCATATTAATGCAGCTCATTAACTCTGTATCTTCTGGTCCCATTAACATTACTAACCATATATCTTCCCGGGAGTTCTTGTGCTCCCTTGTCTTGAAGGTTCCACGAGATCGTTGCTGCAGACCACCTGCTGCTGTGGACCTGCTCGACTGCAACAACTACTAACATCAGCCTTCCCCATAGTGTCATTATTGTTGTCAACAGGTCTACTATTAGCTAATGCTAATAGTTGGGCCTCTCTTTAAATAACATAACAAAGAGTCGGTCTAAACCTGCTCTTTCTGTAAAGTGTCTTGAAATAACTGGTTATGATTTGGCGCTATACAAATAAAATTTGATTTGATTGATTTATTGATTGGGGTGGGGGGGGGGGGGGGGTTAGGGTTAGGTTCCGCTCCAAAGAAAAAAGATTGGGAACTACTGACCTGAAACATTCTGACGTCATCTTAACACTACTCTCTCTCACACACACACGCACGCACACACACACACACACACACACACACACACACACACACACACAGAGTGTGACGTAGTGTCCGTTGCATACCTTGTAGACGTCACCGTACGTCCCGCTGCCGACCCGCTGGACGAGTCGGAAGTCCTCCTGCGGGTTCCTACGGGAGAAGTCCGTACAGAAGCTCATCCTTTCGGCTCCTCACTCCGACCCGACCCGCAGACTCTGACCCGGACCCACCCGGACTGACCCGGACCAGCACACACACGACAGGGCCTGTCAACACAGCTGGAACATGGCTTCTTCCGTGAGTTAGGCGCATGCGCACTGTACCTCATACAGACCGGCTGGGAGGGTTAAGATGCCTTCAGAGGCAGTGGGAGAAGTAATAATTTCAAAAACAATAAACCAAATAAAGCCGGAAGTATTTGAATGACGGGAATATAATGACATCACGGTGTACTTCTATGTCCTAAGTATTCTGCTCAGGATTTGGGCTGAAGCTCTGAGGAGACCCCGAATGCATCATGGAGCAGCTTGGTCTGTGATGTCTGTTTGTGAGCTGTGACCATGAACGCATCAAACAAACAAAAGAACTCTGCTCTGTGCCTCCTTTCTCTTTGTATCCTCCTCTCCTCCTCTCCTTGTCTCCTTGACTCCTCTGTCCTCGAGCAGAACAATGAACACATCATTATATATATATATTATATATGTTTATATGTTTAGACATTTTTATACATGTTTATATAGTTTATTTATGTTTATGCATGTTTATATATGTTCATACGTTTATATATTTATACATTTTTATACATGTTTATATAGTTTATTTATGTTTATATATGTTCATATGTTTATATGTTTATACATTTTTATACATGTTTATATATGTTCATATGTTTATATATTTATACATTTTTATACATGTTTATATAGTTTATTTATGTTTATATATGTTCATATGTTTATATGTTTATACATTTTTATACATGTTTATATAGTTTATTTATGTTTATATAGTTTATACATGTTTATATATGTTTATATATGTTTATACATGTTTATATATGTTCATATGTTTATACATTTTTATATATGTTTATATGTATATACATTTTTATACATGTTTATATAGTTTATTTATGTTTATATAGTTTATACATGTTTATATATGTTTATACATGTTTATATAGTATATACATTTTTATACATGTTTATATGTTTATACATGTTTATACATGTTTATATATGTTTACGTATACGTGTATATAATAATAATAATAGTAATGATGATGATAATAATTATAGTTGTTGTTGTCAGTGGTTTGTGCAGAGGCAGAGAGAGACAGACAGACAGACAGACAGACACAGGGAGAGAGAGAGTCCACACCCAGCTCACTGAGGAGGCTCGTCACCATAAAGTCACCCACCGTGACGTCACACCAGCACTTCCGGTGTCTTGTATCAAAATAAGACTGAGTGATGAACGGCGTGAATGTGTTTGATGTGTCACATGCTTAGACTGCAGCATGTCTACTTGTTAATAATGTGAGTATGTCACTTGTTGTTTCCATGGCAACCATGACAGTATCCACAATCATGACATAGAGAGAGAAACTAGTTCAGACTTCACAGACTGATGGATGACACAAAACATCTGTTCAAGGACTTTCAAGGCCTGGGCAAGGTGAGCAGCAGTATTAAAGAACATGTTCATGTGTTCACCTGGTCAGGTGGTCTCACCAGTCTCAACTCATGATTGTGGAGGACACACCGATCCGTATTTTTCTCCAGGCAGAAGTTTGGTTACAAACTCTGAAACAGTTTTTCTTCAGTTTGTTAAACTTTGTTTTTAAAACTTAAACAATCTTTTAGTTTTTGTTTCTGTGGAAACAGTCAAATATGAACAATTTATGAAACGTCTGATTCTTTATGTAGTGTGTTTTCTTCATGTTGAGCTGAAAATAAAGTGTTTTTGACATTATTGACATGTTCTTTTTCGAGTCAATCAGCAGGTCTGGACTCCTTCACACCTCAAATCATTATTCCTGAATGTTAAACAGTTTTATTTTGAAGGCTGTCTCGGGGACTTCCGGTGCTCAGGTGCGTTTCTTGCTGTCACCTTGACACAGCTCTGACGGTCCGTCAGTCGGCATGACAACGCGCTCTCGGGAGCAACCGGGAAACGGCTGACGAGCGCGAGGATGGCAGCAGAAGATGCCCAGTAACGGAAACAGCGGCGGAAACCCAGAGAACACCGAGACCGGAAACGGGACCGGGACCTGCTCCGGGAGCGGCTCGGTTCATGTCCCGGCCATGGAGAGAGCCCGGCCGGTGACGGTGACGGTGTCCGCGGTGAGCCTCACACTCAGCGTGCTGTCCCTGCTGCTGCTGGTCACCGCCATCTCCACCGACCACTGGTACGAGACCGACACACGTAGACACAAGGACAACTGCGACCGGACCGGGTCCGACTCCAACGACCAGAAGAACCGGGAGATGCCCATCTACCACCTGCCGCTGGTGGACACCGGCAGCGGCGGGGCCAGGCAGCGGGACGTAGCGCTGATGAAGCCGGTTCATGTGGGCAGCAGGGAGGAGGAGCTGCTGGAGAACTGGCGGGCCATCCTGGGGATGGGCATCCTGGAGACCGAGTGCGGCAGGCCGCTGTTCTCCACCCACTCCGGCCTGTGGAGGAAGTGCTACTTCAAGAGACTGGACCCGGACATCGACAAGCTCATCGACCGCGGTCAGTACACACACTGTGTATTTATACTGCATATACTGCATTTCTATACTGTAATGTATCTGTACACGGACAGTATAGTATATATAACATCAGTGCTACCAATGGACCAGGACATCAACATGTTCCGTGTATACTATACTACATATAAGTCCATATACACAAATACTGTTCAAATACTTTTTTATCATCAATCACTTTATTTATCTCCAAATCATCAAGACACAAACAGAGCAGGTCTCTGCTCATTCTTATATTAGAACACCAGTACTATTGTCATAATGGACATCACATCATCCATCACGCTCACACACACACACACACACACACACACACACCATGTATACATTTTATAATAACAACATTAATGTATTAATGAAGCTGCAGCTTACTGACAGAGATCAGACTCCCTGTACATACACACTCGTGTATATTAGTAATTATATACACACTGCACACACTCACACTGCACATATACACACTGCATAAACACTGCACGTACACACATGTTTAGATTAGAAATAGTGTACACACTGCACACACACACTGCAAAAACACTGTACATATACACACTGTACAAAGAAACACTGCACATGTACACACCCTTACTGCACATACTTATACTGCACAAATACACACACTGCACACATACACACACACTGCACAAATACGCATACTGCACTCATTCACACTACACATTCACACTACACATACACACTGCACATACACACTGCATAAATACACACACTGCACAAATACATACTGCACTCATACACACTACACATATACACACTGCACATATACATACTGGTCTAAGATTGGCTGTTGGACTGGTTTCAAACTGATTTTAGGCCTGGTTTCAAACTGGTTTTAGCCTGCTTTCAGACTGGTTTTAACCTGGTTTTAGGCCTGGTTTTCGGTTGGTATTAGGATGGGTTTTGGTTTATTTTAGCCTAGTTTTAACCTGATGTAGCCTGACTTTAGGCCTGGTTTCAGACTGGTTTTATGCCTGGTTATAAACTGGTTTTATGCCTGGTTATAAACTGGTTTTATGCCTGGTTTCAAACTGGTTTTAGCCTGGTCTCAGAATGGTTTTAGCCTGATGTAGCCTGGCTTTAGGCCTGGTTTCAAACTGATTTTATCCTGGTTTTAGGCCTGGTTTCAAACTGGTTTTAGGCCTGGTTCCAGAATAATTTCTGCCTGGTTCAGGCCTGGTTTTAGCCCCCGGTTATTGCCCCCGGTTATTAGACTGGTTTTAACCTGATGTAGCCTGATCTTAGCCTGGTTTCAGACTGCTGTCAGGCTGGTTTTAGCCTGGTATTAGGATGGTTTTATCCTGGTATTAGGATGGCTTTAGTCTTGTTTTAGGCCTGGTTTCAGACTGGTTTTAGCCTGGCTTTAAGATGGTTTTAGGCTTGGTTTTAGCCTGGTGTAGCCTGGTTTCAGACTGGTTTTAGCCTAGTTTCAGCTTGATTTTAGCCTGGTTTCAGACTGGCTTTAGCTTTGATTAGCCTGGTTTTGTGCTAATTTTAGCCTTGTTTCAGGCTACTTTTAGCCTGGTTTCAGAATGGTTTCAGACTGCTCTCAGACTGGATTTAGCCTGGTGTTACGCTGGTTTTAGCCTGGTTTTAGGACTTGTTTTACGCTGGTTTCAGACTAGTTTTAGAGTGGTTTCAGCCTGGTTTAAGCCTGGTTTTGCCCTGGTTTTCGGGTGGTTTTAGGTCTGGTTTTACATTGGTTTGAGCCTGGTACAGCCTGGTTTTAGCCTGGTGTAGCCTGATTTTAGCCTGGTTTCGGCTTGGTTTTAGTCTGGTTTCAGACTGGTTTTATCCTGTTTTCAGACTAGTTTTGGCCTGGTGTAGCCTGGTTTAGCCTGGTTTCAGCCTGGTGTAGCCTGATTTTAGCCTGATGTAGCCTGGTTTTAGGCTGGTATTAGAATGGTTTTAGGCTGGCTTTAGGCTTGTTTTAGCCTGGTTTCAAACTGGTTTTAGGCTGGTATTAGAATGGTTTTAGGCTGGCTTTAGGCTTGTTTTAGCCTGGTTTCAGACTGGTTTTAGCCTAGTTTCAGCTTGATTTTAGCCTGGTTTCAGACTGGCTTTAGCTTTGATTAGCCTGGTTTTGTGCTAATTTTAGCCTTGTTTCAGGCTACTTTTAGCCTGGTTTCAGAATGGTTTCAAACTGCTCTCAGACTGGATTTAGCCTGGTGTTACGCTGGTTTTAGCCTGGTTTTAGGACTTGTTTTACGCTGGTTTCAGACTAGTTTTAGAGTGGTTTCAGCCTGGTTTAAGCCTGGTTTTGCCCTGGTTTTCGGCTGGTTTTAGGTCTGGTTTTACATTGGTTTGACCCTGGTACAGCCTGGTTTTAGCCTGGTGTAGCCTGATTTTAGCCTGGTTTCGGCTTGGTTTTAGTCTGGTTTCAGACTGGTTTTATCCTGTTTTCAGACTAGTTTTGGCCTGGTGTAGCCTGGTTTAGCCTGGTTTCAGCCTGGTGTAGCCTGATTTTAGCCTGATGTAGCCTGGTTTTAGGCTGGTATTAGAATGGTTTTAGGCTGGCTTTAGGCTTGTTTTAGCCTGGTTTCAGACTGGTTTTAGCCTAGTTTCAGCTTGATTTTAGCCTGGTTTCAGACTGGCTTTAGCTTTGATTAGCCTGGTTTTGTGCTAATTTTAGCCTTGTTTCAGGCTACTTTTAGCCTGGTTTCAGAATGGTTTCAGACTGCTCTCAGACTGGATTTAGCCTGGTGTTACGCTGGTTTTAGCCTGGTTTTAGGACTTGTTTTACGCTGGTTTCAGACTAGTTTTAGAGTGGTTTCAGCCTGGTTTAAGCCTGGTTTTGCCCTGGTTTTCGGGTGGTTTTAGGTCTGGTTTTACATTGGTTTGAGCCTGGTACAGCCTGGTTTTAGCCTGGTGTAGCCTGATTTTAGCCTGGTTTCGGCTTGGTTTTGGTCTGGTTTCAGACTGGTTTTATCCTGTTTTCAGACTAGTTTTGGCCTGGTGTAGCCTGGTTTAGCCTGGTTTCAGCCTGGTGTAGCCTGATTTTAGCCTGATGTAGCCTGGTTTTAGGCTGGTATTAGAATGGTTTTAGGCTGGCTTTAGGCTTGTTTTAGCCTGGTTTCAAACTGGTTTTAGGCTGGTATTAGAATGGTTTTAGGCTGGCTTTAGGCTTGTTTTAGCCTGGTTTCAAACTGGTTTTACGCTTGATTTAGCATGATTTCAGCTTAGTTTTAGCCAGGTGTAGCCTGGTTTCAGACTAGTTTTGGACTGGTGTAGCCTGGTTTCAGCTTGGTTTTAGCCTGGTTTTAAGCTGGTTTTTGGCTTGGTTTTAGCCTGGTGTAGCCTGGTTTCAGACTGGTTTTAGCATGGTTTCAAACTGGTTTTAGCATGGTTTCAGCTTGGTTTTAGCATGGTTTCAGCTTGGTTTTAGCCTTGTTTCAGACTTGTTGTGGCCTGGTGCAGCCTGGTTTAGCCTGGTTTCAGACTGGTTTCAGCTTGGTGTAGCCTGGTTTTAGCCTGGTTTCAGACTGGTTTCAGCTTGCTGTTGCCTGGTTTTAGGCCTGGTTACAGACTGGTTTCAGCTTGGTTTTAGCCTTGTTTAAGCTAGGTGTAGCTGGTTTTAGCTTGGTTTTAGCCTGGTTTCAGCCTGGTGTAGCCTGGTGTAGCCTGGTTTCAGATTGGTTTTAGCATGGTTTCAAACTGGTTTTAGCATGGTTTCAGCTTGGTTTTAGCCTTGTTTCAGACTTGTTGTGGCCTGGTGCAGCCTGGTTTAGCCTGGTTTTAGCCTGGTTTCAGACTGGTTTTAGCCTGGTTTCAGACTGGTTTCAGCTTGGTGTAGCCTGGTTTTAGCCTGGTTTCAGACTGGTTTCAGCTTGCTGTTGCCTGGTTTTAGGCCTGGTTACAGACTGGTTTCAGCTTGGTTTTAGCCTTGTTTAAGCTAGGTGTAGCTGGTTTTAGCTTGGTTTTAGCCTGGTTTCAGCCTGGTGTAGCCTGGTTGTAGCCTGGTTTTAGGCCTGGTTTTTGCCTGGTTTCAGACTAGTTTTAGCCTGATGACAGACCACACATCAGATCACAGGAAACTTCAGGGTTAATTCCAGGTTTTCAGTACTACGAAGGTGGCTAACTTCTAACTGTGCATTCACACCGAACGCGAAGCGAATATTCGCCTTGCGTTACTCGCGCAAGTTTGACTGCCGGATCAAAATTCTCTTTAAATAACAGGCGAATATTCGCCCTTCGCTTACGGAATGGAGGAGAGGAAGTGGGGCTTATCTCCATGGTTACCAACGGCGCCAGGAGAATCTTGATGTTGATAGGCTTTCACTATACCACATGACGCGAATTCGCCGAGGAAGTTTCAACTCACGTGAATTTGCGTTGTGATTATTCGCGCCACGGTCATTTGCGCTGTCCAACGCAAATTTGCGTCTACTTGCATTGCATTGACTTTGTATTGAATCTCGCCGAATCTTTAACATCTGATTATATGAAATATATTTATGAAAGATATTCACTGAGCTCCACTGATATATATCTACAACAGAGACTGATCACAGCACTGAAGCCTGGTGACTGATGGACTTATAAGATATGAAAGTAAACTTTAAGCCGCTTTAAACTGTGATTTTATATTAAAGGGGTTATATGTAACATTTTACATATATTCATCAATTAAATATCATTTTTTATTGCCAATGTGTGAAGGGATAGTAGAGGAACTGATCAATTGAGACCTTCCCCAACTTCCTCCATCGGCCCTAACAACCTGTGGGCTTATTTTAAAGCACTCGGGACGGTTTTTCTGGGAAACAAGAGGATGTGACGTATCTGTGCCCGAGCGAGTACCTCTGCCGAGAGCTCATTCTGCACCACTACAGTCAACAGTGTGCAACAAGAGACAACGCAAACTGTGAAATGGAGATGGATGGCAACAAACGACAGCACCCACAACAACACCAACACAAACTATACACAAGAAAAAAAACAAAAACAAAGTTTGATCTAGTGAAGCCGTCTGACTTAACAGGAAGTGACCGACGTCAGGGGGAAAACTAGAGTCAACATCGGCAGTGCATGTGAATCATGGAGACCTTCGACTGCTTTGGGGATCAAAACAGACCCACAACTTATTGTTATCATAGAAACAAAACCTGCGTGCAGCGTTCTTTCCCCTGGTGCAGCGTTTTTTCTCTCACAGCACAAGTGCTTCATCCCAGCTCTCTGCAGCTGCCCCGCCCCGCCTGGCTGATGTTCGCTGATGCTTGTGATGATTTGCTGGTTCGCCAGCGTAATTTGCCATTTGGTTACAAAGCACAATGCCAGAGTCATGCCGTGTATTTATGTTAGAGCTAGTTGGCTAACCTTAGCATGCTCGCTAACGTTATGACTACCAAGAAAAGAAAAGAAAACACAGAGTCAAATTCCTTGTATGTGACCACATACTTGGCCAATAAAACTGATTCTGATTCAAAATACTATCCGAGTGTGTATGTCAGTGTCAGTCTAGCTTGACAAATAACTTGGCCACCTAACATGATACTAACTGAGGTATTATGACAAACAGTGTTGATCTTGGACAACATGATGCCGGTCAATGAACACGTCTCGTCAGTGAAAAGTAAACAGAGCCGATGAGTTCTGAGACTGAGCATGCTCAGTTCCGTGTGTCTTCAGCAAAAACCCCGGATGCTCGTTCATGCGCACAAGTATCCGCGCGAGTGTTTACAAGAAGGTTGACTGCAGTTCACTTAACGGTCGACCGTGTCGCTAGGAATGAGGATTTTCTGAAAGTTACATATAGACCCTTTAATTGTATTAGCTCTGTAAGTCTGTTTGATGCGGCTGAGGCTGAGAGAATAAGTCTGTTATAAATCTGCAACATATAAATGTAACGTAACACACACGTGTTTATATTGTCAGTATATGGTGCTCTCTCAGTGTCATGTGACCGCTTAGCATGATCTCCTTTGTCAAGGTTACTGAAGATAACTAAAGATAACCTGGGTATGTTGAACTCACTTTGTAGCACAAGCCTCAGGTAAACACATTGTGGACAGGTAAACACGGTATGGAATGCAATGGACTGTACTTAGGGTCTTTTCTAGTCTTTGCGACCACTCAAAGCTGCTTTTACACTACATGTCACATTCACCCATTCACACACTGATGGCAGAGGCTGCTACGTAATGTGCCCAACTGTCAATCAGTCATCACATTCATACCCGTCATAACCAGGGGCAGTTTGGGGTTCAGTGTCTTTGCCCAAGGACACTTCGACATGTAGCCTGAGGGAGCTGGGGATCGAATCTCTGCCCTTCCGATTGAAAGACGACCGACTCTACCACTGAGCCACAGCTGCCCCATGGACAGGTAAACACGGTGTGGACAGGGAAACACAGTATTGACAGGTAAACAAAGTGTGGACAGGTAAACAGTGTGGACAAGTAAACAGGTCACATGATGTGAAATACCCTGAGCTTCTAACAGTCAGGACGAGTTTCAGTTCACTGAGCTGCTGTTTTATTATTTCAGCCTGATAATACAGGTGTACAGACTACAACTCCCAGAGTGCACCTGGATCTCCCGTCTCACCTGTCTCACCTGTCTTTCTCTGCAGGCATAGCAGACCGCTGCACAGCTGTGAAGTATCACTTCTCTCAGCCAATCAGATTGAGGAACATCCCTCTGAACCTGACCAGGACGATCCAACAGGACGAGTGGCACCTGCTGCGTGAGCACACACACACACATGAATCAGTCTTATTAAGCAAATTATAGATTTGACATTATAGATCAGGGCGGTACTGTGGTGCAGTGGTTAGCACTGTTGCCTCACAGCTGTCAGGTCCCTGGTTTGAGTCCCGGTTCAGACGTAGTGGGCCTTTCTGTGTGGAGTCTGCATGTTCTCCCCGTGCATGCGTGGGTTCCCTCCGGGTGCTCCGGCTTCCTCCCACAGTCCAAAGACATGCTCGTTAGGTTCACTGGTGACTCTGACCGTAGGTGTGAGCGTGAAAGGTTGTCTGTCCCTGTGTGTCAGACAGGTGACCCCCCCCGGTAGATGGCTGATTATAGATTATTGATGGTGTATGTCATGTGTGTTCTGCTTCTAGTCATCCTCACTTCTTGTCACTGGTTGCCATGGAAACACACAGTGACAGTATGATGTAACAGGGGGGGGGGGGGTGAGCAGAAGGTGGTAACGATGGCAACACTCGCTGTGTTTACCTCATTAATGATATGTGTGTGTGTGTGTGTGTGTGTGTGTGTGTATAATATAAATGTGTGTGTAATATAAATGTGTGTGTGTGTGCGTGTGTAATATAAATGTGTGTGTGTGTAATATATATATGTGTGTGTGTGTGTGCGTGTGTAATATAAATTTGTGTATGTGTGTAATATAAATGTGTGTGTGTGTAATATATATATGTGTGTATGTGTGTGTAATATAAATGTGTGTGTGTGTGTGTGTGTGTGTGTCAGACCTGCGGCGCATCACGGCGGGCTTCCTGGGCATGGCGGCGGCCGTGCTGCTGTGTGGGAGCATCGTGGCGTCAGTGGGATTCTTTTGGGAGGAGAGTCTGACGCAGCACGTCTCCGGCCTGCTCTTCCTCATGGCAGGTAACTCACCTGAGACTGTGGGCGGGTCTCATTTCTCTACTCTGAGTCTCCTTGCCTCCGTATCTCCTCCCCTCTTTTCCTCCTCACCTCCCCGTCTCCTTGCCCCCTCACCTCCCCTTCTCCTTACCCCCTCACCTCCTTGTCTCCTTGCCCCCTCACCTCCCCATCTCCTTGTCTCCATTCGCCTGAGTCAAACACCTGTATTAGGTCACATGATCCAGGTGATCACCTCTGTCAGTCATCACAGATCAAGTTCCTGATGAGCTGGGCGGAGTCTGTCTCATCTGACCAATCACAATCATGAACAAGTATCTCTCATATAAAACTCACTAAACAAAGTTTCTAATAGCACCAGGTTATGTCAGATGTGCAGCATAAGTTACCATGGTGATGTACCTGATCAAGAGGGAAAAAGTTCGGCTCCCGGTCTGCCGATCATTTGGTGCATGTCATCCCCCACTCTCTACTCCCCTCTCTCACCTCTCTGAGGCTGTCTCTCGTCAGCTCGTCGGCAAAAAGCCAAACAAATAATCTTTTAAAAAAAAGAAGTGAAAAAGTGCAGATCACTCTTTAAACTCCTCCCCTCCAGACGTTACCGTGTACGCCAGGACCTCCAGACACAGGCTGTCACTCTGATGAGCAGCAGAGTCAGGGACAGTTCATGTGTAATAACCTGATACAGTTATACAAAAGCCCACTGTGATGGGAAACATGTTATTTATTATTATTGTTCACCCTCTTTTGATGTCTACATTATCACTACATCAAAGGCCAATCCACATTCTCTGTAAATACCATCTACCTCCTGTATACAACGGCCACATTTATCTCAGCATCTTTGCCCTGTCTCCTCTAAAAGGGCTGTTGTGTTTTTAAATAATGTAAGTATATAATTGTATAATATGTATTCATAGGTCTGTATATAGTAGTTTTAGTTTTTAGTGTTTAAGTGTGTATGTTGCCTTTGTCTAACTTGTTTTAACTGTAGTATGTGTATTTGTGTGTCTGCACATTGAGAGTCACACTCCTTCTATGTGCAAACACACTGTAGCCCATCCTCGAAACTAACCTCAAGTTACCTCGCTAACCGCTAACAGCTAATCAAGTACAGAGCTCTAACCCGTCTGTGGTCTCTGTAGGGATCTTCTGCACCATCTCTTTGTGTACGTATGCAGCCAGTGTGACCTACGACCTCTCCAGGAACCCGCCCTTTATCTACGGCCTGCCCTCTGACGTGGATCATGGGTACGGCTGGTCCATCTGTTGCGCCTGGGCCAGTCTGGGTCTGACAGTGGCCGCTGGCTGCCTTGGCACCACCTTCCCCTTCCTGAGCCGGGGCGGAGCACTGAGGTCCAAAACGGCCCGCGAGTCCTCCGTCTGAGCTGTCAATCAAACTGAGGAGGCAGAGCCAGAGAAACCTCGGACATGTTTGTTGAACCACTTGCACCGCGTTAATGTGACCCGGTTCTGGACGGATGAGCGGCGGGGTTTGTGGACATTAATGTAACAACACATACACACACACACACACACGCACACACAGACACACACACTAAGTGAACAGTCGAGTCCGAGTCAGACTGAGACCTGCAGAAATCAGGTCCTCGTCTCTTCCTTCTCTTTATTCTTATATTATTGATCTTAAAGTGTGACTCAGCTGAGTTATGTCAAAGTGATGTCACAGTGATGTGAAAACTGTGGGATCCTGACACTCAGACAGACTGTAGAGACTGAAGGTACGCTATGCTATGCTAGCTTTGGTCTTTGTTAGCTTAAATGATGATGTCACTGCTGGTTTACTCAAACAGTTAAAATGTTATATTATTTCACTCAGCGTCAGCATCTGTCCTGAAACAGAGGAGACAGTTAATGACATGTTTCTGACATGTTGAACTCTTGGAGGCGGGAGGAGGAGGAGAAGGACGAGGGGGTCTAAGGAGAGCAGTGAGGAAGAGTTCAGACTGGGCTCAGACTCGACTCAAACACCCGTCAGAAACCCGTCAAACCTGAAGCTCATCAGGAACACAAACTCACCTTCTGTCTGTTTTCAGGATTCTTCTGTAAATCAAGTCGACGTAGTTTCACTGTAAAGAATCCTCAGAGCTCAGCCCGTCTGCACTGTAAAAAACACTTTAAAAACACTCTAAAATATGAATGAAAACATTAACATTGTCGTCAGTACTTTAAGATGTTTGAGTTTGTGTTGACGGTTTGATCACAGAGTTCACACAAACACACTCGGCTCACACAGGTGTGAATATCAAGTGTTTTTTACCTGACCTAAGAACATTTGATTGAACTGAATCGGTGTTACGTAAAGACGTTAAACTTCAGCCATCAGCCTGCGAGCTGAGCCACAGACTGAGAACATGTGGAACATCTGAGTCCCTTTACTCAAACCAAGAACAATCACTGGACCTGATCCAATAAGAGATCAGAGGAGCATGTTCTTCTTCACAGGTATGAACAGGTGTATCCAGGTGTGTAATCTGATGAGTATTTAACTGACTAAATGCTGCTGCTTGGTGCTTTGTTATTTATCAAACGTAGTCGTCATAGTTCAGAAGAACAGTTCAGTCATCTTCAGCTCAGAGTCACTAACTGCAGCAGGCCCGATGTCACATCTGTACCTTTATACCCTCCCATGTGTTTCTGATACCCCCTGATACCCTTTTAATGTGTTTCTGATACCCTCCCATGTGTTTCCTATACCCCCTGATACCCTTTTAATGTGTTTCCTATACCCCCTGATACCCTTTTAATGTGTTTCTGATACCCTCCCATGTGTTTCTGATACACCCTGATACCCTCCCATGTGTTTACTATACCCCCTGATACCCTCCCATGTGTTTCCTATACCCCGTGGCCCCCTTCCAAGTGTTTTCTATAACCCCTGATACCCTCCCATGTGTTTCTGATACCCCCTGATACCCTCCTATGTGTTTCCTATACCCCCTGCTAACAGAACAGGCTGAAGATGGACTGAACGTTTGTTCTTCTGGTATTTTTGATTCAATCATCTAAAACCTCTGAAACAAAATGAACCCTATCACACAACTCTAATACCCTCTGATCCTCCTTGATACCCCCTTAAACCCTTCATCTTACATCCCCCTTTGATACCCCTTCATACCCCTTCTGTACTCTCCAATACCCTTTTGTACCCCAAGTTTATTTTCTGAAGCCCCATTAGCCTCGAGTGTTGGCCTCCTGATAGCCTAAGACAGTGGTTCCCAACCTGGGGTCTGGGCCCCCCTTAGGGACGCCAAAGAACGCTGGGGGTGCGCGAGGCTTTGTCTGCACTGAGACTGTAAAGATTAGATTTGCATATGTTAAATAAAATCATTAAAAAACCTTACTTGATCATCAAAAGTCTGTTTAAACTATTTAAAAAATATACAGTATATATATTTTTGTCCTCATTCAAATATAGCAGCTACTCTGTAGGCCACACCTCTGCGAACTATCGGCTGATTGGTGTTAAGTTTTGCCAATAAAGATTTTGAATTAATATCTTTATTGTTTCGGTGTATGTGTATATGGGCTGGGGGGCACAGTCTTTCTTAGATACAAGCAGGGGGGCTCCAAGGAAAAAAGGTTGGGAACCACTGCTCTATGATACTGCCCTGTGTACCCTCTGATACCCCATCATACCCACCCCATGCTCTCTCTCACTCTCCTCAATACTCTAATAAAAACTAATATCCTCTTCTTGGTTCTGATGCCGGGCTGCACGGTTGTGCAGTGGTTAGCTCTGTCACCTAACAGCTAGAAGGCCCAACCCCCCCAAAAAACTTCTTATATCCTATAATAGCCCCTGATACCCTTTCATACCTCTCCTGATACCCTGTTAAACCTAATAATAGAAATTCCTGGTAAGACTGCTGAAACCTCCTGATTCCCTGTGATATCCCCTCTGTACTGTTTGATAGCCCATCATATCCCATGGTACCATGTTACACTTTACAAACCCTTTGATTCCCACCTTCCATATAATACCCCTGCTCTGCAGTATTATTATAATAAAACCTTTAATACCCCTCATGTAATGTCTGATGCCCCATCACCCTCCTGTACCCTCTGAAACCCTGTGCTGCCCTCTGCTGGACGTTCACAGCATCTCTTCAGTCTGCTGATGTTCAGCTGTAAATAAACAATGTAAACATCGTCAGACTCTCTGCAGTGTTTTAAAGATTTATTCATATTTGTTTCGTATATATAAATGATTAAATATATGATAAATAAAGTATTAAATATGTGTTATGTGTTATTATCACTGTGTATCTCTGGGACACTGTTTTAATGCTAATCTGATTAAGCATGAAATTGATCTGACATTTGTCTGTCAGGTTTTAGGATTTGATCTTTCATCTGATGTCACTCATCTTGTCACCCAGAGTTAGTTCACCCTGCCATTCTGCCTCCATGTGTTTCAATTAAAGATGACGTGAAACAGAGGTGTTATATCCCAGCTTCAACTGGCAGTGTGATAGGGGCTTTAGAGACTTTAGGTACCACAAGCAGGCCTGAGGAGCACTATGTTCTAGAGGGGTAATATGGCACTATGAGCTCTTTAAGATATGATGGTGCCTGACCATTGAGAGCTTTGTAAGTAAGAAGAAGGATTTTAAATCCTATTTTTACAGGAAGCCAGTGCAAGAGGCTGCACATTGCCCAGACAATACCCAACTCACCTCAACATTCTAAAGTTGGCAGTTGCTGGTTGCAGTCTTGAGAATGTTCCAGAAACAAACTGCCAGCTCCACACTGCCCAGAGTTTTTGCTTTATTTTACATGGATGAAGGTCATGCATACCGATGTTCCACACGCAAGTATAGGCTAGTTGTCAAGGGAACACACTCAGAATGTTAAGGTTTGTTGGGAAAAGGCGCATATTGGTCCGACTTTCCACGACTCCACCAAACCTGTCTGGACATGTCAAACTCGAACAACTCCATCCAACCAACTCCAACCAGCAGCTGACAGTTGGTGTTGGATGGAGTTGGTTGGCATTAGTCTGGGCAGTGTGCAGCCACCATAATACAGGAGAGATGTGATCTCGTTTCCTTATTCTTATCAATACACGCGCTGCAGCATTTTTTACCAGCTGAAGAGTCTTTACAGACTTATTAGAGCAGCCTGATTATAACAAATTACAATAACCCAACCTAACGAATGCATAGACGTTTTTATGCATCGTCTTCAGACAGGATGTGTCTGATTTTTGTTGTGAAGGTGAAAGAAGGCTGTCCTTGATAATTGTTTTATGTGGGAGATGAAGGACATATCCTGATCAAACAGAACTCCCAGATTCCTAACAGTAGTGCTGGATGCCAGGCTGATGCCATCTAGGGCAGCTATATCATTAGAGAAAGAGAATCTTTGAGGTGTTTTGGGCCGAGCACAATAACTTCAGTTTGTCTGAATTAAGTAGCAGAAAGTTTCTAACCATCCAGATCTTTATGTCCTTAATCTAAATGTGTCGACAGAACACTCTCGGTCAGTAATAACTCAGGATTTGTTGTTTGTTATTTTTCTGGTGGCCGCCGGGGGCAGCAGACGTCACTCTGCCACGCGCCGCCTGCATGAGGCACGCACTCCCACTCAGGAGCCCCGCCCATGTACGTCAGAACCTGCCCACTGCGCATGCCCAGTGTCTCCACATCCTACGATACCGCACACCGGAGTCACAACAACCGACAGCCGTCCACTGTGAGCGGCCGTCAGCTCCGTGACTGTCCGCCTGTCAGGAGGCCGGGGCCGGGCAGCTTAGTGAGAGAGGCCGGGGACAGAGCCGGAGCAGCGGACACACAGCGAGGCTGAACAGAGTCGCTGTGTTCGGTTAGGATGTTAGCAGCGGAGCGGAGAGCACGGAGCAGCCCGCTGATTCATACCGATAACCCGGGTAACCGTCACCGTGTGTCCGCACACTCTCAGACAGACTGACGCTAACTAGCTGCTGCTAATCTGACACCAAATTAAACCGAGCTTCTGCTGATGGATCCTTCCCCAGGCTGCTAGCATCGGCTAACATTAGCCAGAAGAGCTAACAGGCTAACAGTCACAGCCAGCTCAGCAGCGTTAGTGTCCCGGTACTGCTAGCATGCAACGGGTAACAGTCAGTATGCTAGCATCCCGGTAAACAGAACAACAGCCAATAGTTAGCTGTTAGCCTGGAGCTAACAGTTAGCTTGACGCCGGGAGCTAACAGTTAGCTGCGGAACATCTGGCCTCAGGCAGCGCTCCGTCGAGCGGCCGAGGATGGTCGCAGTGACAGCGGCTGTTTTGGAGGAGCGACCCGCCCCCACCGGAGGTTCTGATAGCGTCACCCCCCCTGCTGGGCTCAGGACCCGGCTCTCAGCCTTCATGTAAACCGCTGAACCGCTCACACGGTCCCGCGCCGCCGCAGCAGCAGACATGCAGGCGGCACAGCTGCAGTACGACTTCTTCTGCGACGAGAACGCGCACAAGTGGAGAGGCCTGCTCGTGCCCGCGCTGGAAAAGGTACACACATTCATACACAATGACACACTGTAACACGCACACACTCACTCTCTCTCTCTGTCCTCCTGATGAAGATCAAACTGATGAGGTTCTGGTTCCTGCAGGGGCAGAGAACCTGTTCAGGTAAACCTTTGTAGAGATGATGTGTTACTCCATGTGATGAAGATGTGTGTGACCTCAGAGTTAAAATTCACCTTCAGTCAAATTAGACTGAAAGACTTAAAAGGGGCGGGGGCCACAACGAGAGGGGGCGGGGCCAGGAAGTTCTGCTCTCCGGATGACTTTCAGACAGTGGTCACAGACTGGTAACCACAGCAACAGTTTTTATTCTTTATTCTTCTGATGAATTTTTTCGTTGTATCGTTTGTTCTGTTAAACATCGTACAAACACATTTCTGAACGACTTCATCATTTACACCACCTGGTTACCCGTGACAGGTGTGGTGTTCGTCCTGCTCAGACTCAGGTATAAACTCAGCTGTCAACTGGAGAGCCAATCACAGAGCCCCTCGGGTGTCACATAGCAGGAGTCCACTTCGCTGACAGTCATCAGGGTGTTTCTGTCTGTCTCACCCTCTCTCTCTCTCTCTCTGTCTCACTCTCTCTCACCCCTCTCTCTGTCTCTCTCTCACCCTCTCTCACCCTCTCTCACCCCTCTCTCTGTCCTACCCTCTCTCTGTCTCTCTCTGTCACCCTCTTTCACCTCTCTCTCCGTCTCACCCTCTCTCTCTCTCTCTCTGTCTGCCTGTGTCACCCTCTGTCCGTCTGTCTGACTGTCTCTCTCATTTCAATTCACATGAGCTTTATGAACATGTGAAACGTGTTTACGTTGCCAAAGCAAGTGGAAAATAAATACAAATACAAATTAATTACAATAAAGCAAGATAAGGACAAACAGTGTAAACAGAGCTGTATAAACCTGCAGCATTATGATCACTTAGAGAATATGTGGAGTCAAACTGAAAATACAAACTGAAGATGCTGAATTTACTCTTAAAATATAAACAGAGAACTTAAGATAAAAAAAAGTGTCGACAGCTGTTAAGAACTATAAAGTTCAGCTGTTTAAACCAGAACAGTTTAAAATGTGTTGACAGTTCTTTGTTCTTTGTACAGTTTGTTTATATACAGAGGTGAGCAGTGCACACGCTCAGTGCAGGTACACACAGGTGCTTAAACAGTCTCATGGAGGTTTGGGCTGTTGGACGCCCTCTTCCTGACACAACAGCTCACACACCTTGCTGCTGTGTTTGCACATTGCTGTCCTTCACCCAGCAGGTATGGGAGTTTCTGCGTGTTCATGTTGTCAGAGTGTTTGTGGGTGTGTGTAATCAGTGGGAAGTGTGTGTGTCTGATGTCCTGCTACAGTTTGCAGGTAGCTAAAAGGTGTCGCTCTGTTTCCACCTCCTGTTGAGTGCAGTGGCTGCAGAGTGTGTCCTCTGTAGGGAGCCAGGTGTGCCTGTGGCGGCCTCTCTCCATGGCTCTGCTCACTGAGTCTGTACAGAGTCAGTGATGTCCACAGTGCTCAGGTGTTCTGCCACTGAGTGCTCTCTGTTTAGGGACAAACAGCATTCCACTTTGCTCTGTTTGTTGGTTGATTCTTTCCAGTGTGTAGAATAGTTTTCTTGTTGTTGCTCTCTGTTCGGCTCAGTCTCACTGGGTTTCTGTCTGAGGGCTCTGCTTGTGAGTCCCAGGACCAGCTGGCTGAGGGGGCAGCTCTGTCCAGTCTCTCTGGAGGTGAGGGCTTTGTTATGGAGCGTGTCGGGGTCACTTTCTTTTACAGCGTTATAACATTTACGTGCTCTCTGTTGGATTTTGATAAGTCGTGGATATCGTCCGGATTCTGCTCTGCGTGCAGTGTTTGGTGTTTTTCTCATTTTGTAAAGTCTTGAGACTTTCTCACCCCCTGTCTCTCTCTGTCTCTCTCTCTCTGTCTCTGTCTCTCTCTGTCTCTCTCTCTCTGTGTCTCCCTCACTCTCTCTGTCTCTCTCTGTCTCTCTCTCTCTGTGTCTCCCTCACTCTCTCTCTCTCTCTGTGTCTCCCTCACTCTCTCTCTCTCTCTCTGTCTCCCTCACTCTCTCTCTCTCTCTGTCTCTGTCTCTCTCTGTCTCTCTCTCTGTGTGTCTCCCTCACTCTCTGTCTCTCTCTGTCTCTGTCTGTCTCTGTCTCTCTCTCTCTGTCTCTCTCTCTCTGTCTCCCTCACTCTCTCTCTCTCTCTCTCTCTCTGTCTCTGTCTCTGTCTCTCTGTCTCTGTCTCTCTCTGTCTCCCTCACTCTCTGTCTCTCTCTCTCTCTCTGTCTCTGTCTCTCTCTCTCTGTCTCTCTCTCTCTGTGTCTCCCTCACTCTCTCTGTCTCCCTCACTCTCTCTCTCTCTCTCTCTCTCTGTCTCTGTCTCTGTCTCTCTGTCTCTGTCTCTCTCTGTCTCCCTCACTCTCTGTCTCTCTCTCTCTCTCTCTCTGTCTCTGTCTCTCTCTCTCTGTCTCTCTCTCTCTGTGTCTCCCTCACTCTCTCTGTCTCCCTCACTCTCTCTCTCTCTCTCTCTCTCTGTCTCTGTCTCTCTCTCTCTGTCTCTGTCTCTCTCTGTCTCCCTCACTCTCTGTCTCTCTCTCTGTCTCTGTCTCTCTGTCTCTCTGTCTCTCTGTCTCTGTCTCTGTCTCTCTCTGTCTCCCTCACTCTCTGTCTCTCTCTCTCTCTCTCTCTCTCTGTCTCTGTCTCTCTGTCTCTCTGTCTCTCTGTCTCTGTCTCTCTCTGTCTCCCTCACTCTCTGTCTCTCTCTCTCTCTCTCTCTCTCTCTCTCTCTCTCCCAGTGACATGTTTCTCCTGTTAATGGTTAATAAAGGGACTTTTTAAACCTCAACCTCTCTCTCTCTCTCTGTCAGTCTCACCCTCTGTCTCTGTCTCTCTGTTTGGTCACTGTGAGACTGTTAGTAAAGTTTACTTCCTGTCATGTTGTTTTAGTAACCAGCCTCCTGATTGGCTCTTGTATACAAACTGAAATCGCTCTCTCCATACGTTTACTCCATGATAAGCTTCCTCCACCCTGAACCACTGCTTCCAGTGTGTCTGCTACATACATTCAGTTTTCTATAACGTCACAATTGGACGACTCTGCGGAGATTTCTGCTCCAAATGAGCGGTCGTTTGCCCTCTCTCCTCATCGATGAAGAGCGCTGAAACAGTCACTTGTGAAGTCGTGTCAACCAAATAAACAACAGCGGTACCAATTTACTCCTCACTCACTACAATATTGTAGTGAAATGAGGAGCTATTGTGTATCTAACTCATTGTTTCAACTAGGCCACATAATGAGTGGCAGTTTTGAGCTGAACTTTTTAGCTGTCAGACGCCCGGTTCCTATTTCTGTTTGAAAACACTGCAATGGACGAGGAGCAGCTGATTAAGGAAGTTGATAGATACCCTCCTGGATGTGGAGACTCTGTCTGCTATAACTGCCTCTCCTGCTGGTAAAGCCTCCAGAGATATAGACTACAAACAAAACATACGCTATATGAAAAGTATAGAAAATGTGATTTTTGAGTAATTCTTTTTATAAAAAAATTTTGTGGTTTCAGCTTCCTGAGTTCATGAGCAGGCCTAATAACCTGATGATGTCATCAGGGTTTAGTGCTTTCAGTCAGGCTGCAAACTTTGCCACTGTGGCTTTAGTGCCCTCTGTGTAAATGTAAAAACAGATATGTGTTTAAAGTTTGATTTGTTGTCAAGTCATTTTGTCATTCACTCCAAACACAGTACAACAAAACCCTCTACCCCCGCTGCTTAAAAAAATCCTAGAGGAATCACTGGGTTCTGTGTGAAGCAGAGGCTCATGGGTATTATAGTATTTAGGCCCAATCCTGAGAGCAGAAACCTTTGATGGTTCCATAATTTCCATTCAAAAGCTCATTTAAAAAACACTTAAATAAGAAACTCTGCAGCTCCACCTCAGTGCTCTGTTGTGTGTTTATACCGTATATACAACGTGTGTGTGCGTGTTTGTGTGTCTGTGTTTGGGTCGGTGTGTGTGTGTGCGCACGTACGCTGCTTCTGCTGATTGAAGTAAGTTTGCTGTTGGTCAAACAGAAACATGCAGGTCAGTGTGTTCAAACAAAACTCACCTGTATACAGGACACACACACACACACACACACACACACACACACACACCTGCACACAGCAGTTAGTGAACAGATCAGGTGATGTGAGTCAAAATGATTAAAGAAATGTTTTTCTCAATGACATCAGCACCACGTAAAGCTTTTAAAACAGAAGCACAAACCTTAACCCGTGTTTCTCTGCACGGCAAGTGTGTCTCCTTGTACAGGTACAGAGCAGGTGTGTGTCCTCTTTCAGGTACAGAGCAGGTGTGTGTCCTCCTACAGGTACAGAGCAGGTGTGTGTCCTCCTACAGGTACAGAGCAGGTGTGTGTCCTCCTACAGGTACAGAGCAGGTGTGTGTCCTCTTTCAGGTACAGAGCAGGTGTGTGTCCTCCTACAGGTACAGAGCAGGTGTGTGTCCTCCTACAGGTACAGAGCAGGTGTGTGTCCTCTTTCAGGTACAGAGCAGGTGTGTGTCCTCCTACAGGTACAGAGCAGGTTTGTGTACTCTTTCAGGTACAGAGCAGGTGTGTGTCCTCCTACAGGTACGTGTCCTCCTACAGGTACAGAGCAGGTGTGTGTCCTCCTACAGGTACAGAGCAGGTGTGTGTCCTCTTTCAGATACAGAGCAGGTGTGTGTCCTCCTACAGGTACAGGCCAAGGCTGTCCTCCATGTTTAGCTGTTTTGTTGGCCAGTGCAAACTGAAATCAAAGTTCACTTTTCTGAAGATAGATCGCCATGGTAACTTATGCTGAGCACCTGACCTGCTCTGGAGCAAGTGATGTTCGAGATAAGAGATCAACCTGAACTAAACACCACCCACTGACCAATCAGGTCTCTTGATTCAGGAGAGAGTGGTAAAACACTTCCTGTTTACCGTCTGATTTCATAGAATATACTCTACTAAGATATTCAACGAGCTCCACTGATTTTTTATTTTATTTATATAGCACATTTAAAAAAAATCAAAGTTCACCAAAGTGCTGCACAATGAAATTAAAAAGCAGAAATAAAAACACAGTATATATACATCTACAGCAGAGACTGATCACAGCACTGAAGCCTTGTACCTGTTGTACTAGGCCGTTAACACACCTGGGAGGGAGGGAGCAGGTGAGTACGGACTGAGGTTATGACGTGAGATGAAACGTTGTTTGATCATGAAGGCTGATGCTCCTCTAAAGCTCTGTGTTTATCAGTTAAATATATGAACTACACAGCATATGGACGTACGGCAGCATGTGGAGAGGAGTTAATAGTAACTGCGCAGAAATACGGACAGATCGCAACGTTATTGAGGCAGATACAGAGCATGAGAAACACACACAGATCTGTGACATATCTGCTCCTCTCTGAACGTCTGTCTCCTCCCCGCGCGGCATGATAACTGATAAATACGCAAGTGGATCACTTCATTTTTAAACTTTGATAAAATGCTTCTGGATCATCCCTCTCTAACCTGGGCTGTCTCTCCCCCTCGTCAGTTCGGAATCGACTTGTATTAAAACTTAAATTCAGTCCCTCTCTCTGAATAAACACAGACACAAACCGTCTGTGTTTCCATGCACACTGTAAATCTACGTTTACACACAGTGGAGTGACATGAGAAATAATTAAAAATAAGATTTTAAAGAGACACTGCAGAGAAATGTTACATCAGACAGGAATGAGAGACAAGTGAGCTCCCGTATCCACGTGATCTTTGCCCTGGATACGGGGGGTGCTTAATGTGGTCCGGGACACATGTGCGTACACACTGCCAGACATATGTGGATAAATGCGACCCAGACCACCTCCGTATTGGCCTCCCGTGTGTACAGTCTGGCTCTCATTTAGTTTTAAGTTTGATAATAAGGAAGGCACAGGAGCTTTAACCTTTATTGTCTGCTAGTTTCACAGCGGTTACGCTCTAAACAACAAGCTTACACGTCTACACCTCCGTACAACCCCGCAGGAAGATACAGGGTTTTGTTTTAATAAGCCATCGCCGCGCTGCTGCCAGGTGTGTGCGTCTGTCCCCTCCGCCCTCAGCACACCTGCAGCTCCTTACAGCAGCAAGACACACACACACACACACACACACACACGGACTGTTCTCATTCACAGAACGGCAAATGAAGAGGTTTTGTGAAGTCCCTTTCACGTCTCATAAAGATGTTAAAGTTATGATGTTACGGTGCTACAGACAGACAGAGAGCAGAGCAAAGAGGCAGCCATGTCACCGTGATGCTACGTGATGATTGAGTCCCGACCTGCGGACTGTTGGCTGAGCTCCAGACCTCTGCCCCGCGATAGACAGTCCATAGATCGTCCCAAATGCCCCAAACAGAGCAGAATAATAAGAATAGAAACACAGACGAGGGCAGATCCTCTGCAGATACAGACACCAGCTCACACTTCTCCTGGATCATGATGTTGATTAACAGGGAATATTTAATATGGAAAATCCTGCTCATTAAGCCTTTATTACTATTATTAACAGCATCAGTCTGTCAGATGAGCTGGTCTGTGTTTAGTGACTTGTATCTTCAGCAGCACTGTGTGCAGGTGGGAGAAACATCATTTTGTTCCTACTGTTGTGTGTTTTTGTTTTATACTCACGTCTATTTAATTTGTTCTTTTATTTTGATGCTATTTAAGTTGCTACAGAAACACTATTTCATTAGAATTTTGTATGTCATGCAAATGTGACAATAACCTATAGATTAGATTTGGAATTTTATTCTTTTAATTTCAGATACATTTTGAACATATGTGAATATGTAATACCTTCAATAAACACAAGTTTAACTACAATGTATATATATATTGGCCGATATATCAATATCAGATTTTTTTTACTCCCTAATATCGGAATCGGCATCAGCCCCAAAAATCCAGTATCGGTCGGGCTCTAATTTCTAGGTGTTTGATCTCCAGGTGTTTGGTGTCAAGGTGTCTGATCTCCAGGTGTTTGGTGTCTAGGTGACTGAAATCCAGGTGTTTGGTATCTAGGTGTTTGATCTCCAGGTGTTTGGTGTCAAGGTGTCTGATCTCCAGGTGTTTGGTATCTAGGTGACTGATCTCCAGGTGTTTGGTGTCTAGGTGACTGAAATCCAGGTGTTTGGTATCTAGGTGACTGATCTCCAGGTGTTTGGTGTCTAGGTGTCTGATCTCCAGGTGTCTGATCTCCAGGTGTTTGATCTCTGGGTTTTCGATCTCCAGGTGTCTGATCTCCAGGTGTTCGATCTCCGGGTGTTTGGTGTCTAGGTGTCTGATCTCCAGGTGTTTGGTGTCTAGGTGACTGAAATCCAGGTGTTTGGTATCTAGGTGACTGATCTCCAGGTGTTTGGTGTCTAGGTGTCTGATCTCCAGGTGTTTGATCTCCAGGTGTTTGATGTCTAGGTGACTGATCTCCAGGTGTCTGATCTCCAGGTGTTTGATCTCTAGGTGTTTGATATCCCGGTGTTTGATGTCTAGGTGTCTGATCTCTAGGTGTTTGATATCCAGGTGTTTGATGTCTAGGTGTCTGATCTCCAGGTGTTTGATGTCTTGGTGTCTCATCTCCAGGTGTTTGATGTCTAGGTGTCTCATCTCCAGGTGTTTGATGTCTAGGTGTCTGATCTCCAGGTGTCTGATCTCCACGTGTTTGATGTCTAGGTGTCTGATCTCCAGGTGTTTGGTGTCTAGGTGTCTGATCGCCAGGTGTTTGATGTCTAGGTGTCTGATCTCCAGGTGTCTGATCTCCACGTGTTTGATGTCTAGGTGTTTGATCTCTAGGTGTTTGATATCCAGGTGTTTGATGTCTAGGTGTCTGATCTCCAGGTGTTTGATGTCTTGGTGTCTCATCTCCAGGTGTTTGATGTCTAGGTGTCTCATCTCCAGGTGTTTGATGTCTAGGTGTCTGATCACCAGGTGTTTGATGTCTAGGTGTCTGATCTCCAGGTGTCTGATCTCCACGTGTTTGATGTCTAGGTGTCTGATCTCCAGGTGTTTGGTGTCTAGGTGTCTGATCGCCAGGTGTTTGATGTCTAGGTGTCTGATCTCCAGGTGTCTGATCTCCACGTGTTTGATGTCTAGGTGTCTGATCTCCAGGTGTTTGGTGTCTAGGTGTCTGATCGCCAGGTGTTTGATGTCTAGGTGTCTGATCTCCAGGTGTCTGATCTCCAGGTGTTTGGTGTCTAGGTGTCTCATCTCCAGGTGTTTGATGTCTAGGTGTCTGATCTCCAGGTGTCTGATCTCCACGTGTTTGATGTCTAGGTGTCTGATCGCCAGGTGTTTGATGTCTAGGTGTCTGATCGCCAGGTGTTTGGTGTCTAGGTGACTGATCTCCAGGTGTTTGGTGTCTAGGTGTCTGATCTCCAGGTGTTTGATCTCTGGGTTTTTCCATCTCCAGGTGTTCGATCTCCGGGTTTTTCGATCTCCAGGTGTCTGATCTCCAGGTGTTCGATCTCCAGGTGTTTGATGTCTAGGTGTCTGATCTCCAGGTGTTTGATGTCTAGGTGTCTGATCTCCAGGTGTTTGGTGTCTAGGTGTCTGATCTCCAGGTGTTTGATGTCTAGGTGTCTGATCTCCAGGTGTTTGATGTCTAGGTGACTGATCTCCAGGTGTTTGATGTCTAGGTGACTGATCTCCAGGTGTTTGGTGTCTAGGTGTCTGATCTCCAGGTGTTTGATCTCCAGGTGTTTGATGTCTAGGTGTCTGATCGCCAGTTGTCTGATCTCCAGGTGTTTGATCTCTAGGTGTTTGATGTCTTGGTGTCTCATCTCCAGGTGTTTGATGTCTAGGTGTCTGATCGCCAGGTGTTTGATGTCTAGGTGTCTGATCTCCAGGTGTCTGATCTCCACGTGTTTGATGTCTAGGTGTCTGATCGCCAGGTGTTTGATGTCTAGGTGACTGATCTCCAGGTGTCTGATCTCCAGGTGTTTGATGTCTAGGTGTCTGATCGCCAGGTGTTTGATGTCTAGGTGTCTGATCTCCGGGTGTTTGATCTCTAGGTGTTTGATATCCAGGTGTCTGATGTCTAGGTGTTTGTTCTCCAGGTGTCTGATCTCCAGGTGTTTGATGTCTAGGTGTTTGTTCTCCAGGTGTCTGATCTCCAGGTGTTTGATCTCCAGGTGTCTGATCTCCAGGTGTCTGATCTCCAGGTGTCTGATCTCCAGGTGTTTGATCTCTAGGTGTTTGATATCCAGGTGTCTGATGTCTAGGTGTCTGATCTCCAGGTGTTTGATGTCTAGGTGTCTGATCCCCAGGTGTTTGATGTCTAGGTGTCTGATCTCCAGGTGTTTGATGTCTAGGTGTCTGATCCCCAGGTGTTTGATGTCTAGGTGTCTGATCCCCAGGTGTTTGATCTCCAGGTCGTTGATCTCCAGGTGTTTGATGTCTAGGTGTTTAATGTCCAGGTGTCTGATCTCCAGGTGTTTGATGTCTGGGTGTTTGATCTCCAGTTGTTTGATCTCACTGGTTTCTAACCCTAACCCTAACCCTAACCCTAACCCTGGTTAGTCTAGGTGTCTGATCTCCAGGTGTTTGATCTCTAGGTGTTTGATATCCAGGTGTCTGATGTCTAGGTGTTTGATCTCTAGGTGTTTGATATCCAGGTGTCTGATGTCTAGGTGTTTGATCTCCAGGTGTCTGATCTCCAGGTGTTTGATCTCCAGGTGTCTGATCTCCAGGTGTCTGATCTCCAGGTGTTTGATCTCTAGGTGTTTGATATCCAGGTGTCTGATGTCTAGGTGTCTGATCTCCAGGTGTTTGATGTCTAGGTGTCTGATCCCCAGGTGTTTGATGTCTAGGTGTCTGATCCCCAGGTGTTTGATGTCTAGGTCTCTGATCCCCAGGTGTTTGATGTCTAGGTATCTGATCCCCAGGTGTTTGATGTCTAGGTGTTTGATCTCCAGGTCGTTGATCTCCAGGTGTTTGATGTCTAGGTGTTTGATGTCCAGGTGTCTGATCTCCAGGTGTTTGATGTCTAGGTGTTTGATCTCCGGGTGTTTGATCTCCAGTTGTTTGATCTCCAGGTGTTTGATGTCTAGGTGTCTGATCCCCAGTTGTCTGATCTCCAGGTATTTGATGTCTAGGTGTCTGATCTCCAGGTGTCTCATCTCCAGGTGTTTGATCTCAAGGTGACTGATCAGCAAGTGTTTGATGTCTAAGTGACTGATCAGCAAGTGTTTGATGTCAAGGTGACTGATCAGCAGGTGTTTGATGTCTAGGTGACTGATATCCAGGTGTTTGATGTCAAGGTTACTGATCAGCAGGTGTTTGATGTCTAGGTGACTGATCAGCAGGTGTTTGATGTCTAGGTGTTTGATCGCCAGGTGACTGATCTCCAGGTGTTTGATCGCCAGGTGACTGATCTCCAGATGACTGATCTCCAGGTGTCTGATCAGCAGGTGTCTGATCTCCAGGTGTTTGATCTCCAGGTGTCTGATCAGCAGGTGACTGATCTCCAGGTGTCTGATCAGCAGGTGTCTGATCTCCAGGTGTTTGATCTCCAGGTGTCTGATCAGCAGGTGACTGATCTCCAGGTGTCTGATCAGCAGGTGACTGATCTCCAGGTGTCTGATCAGCAGGTGTCTGATCAGCAGGTGACTGATCTCCAGGTGTCTGATCTCCAGGTGTCTGATCACCAGGTGTTTGATCAGCAGGTGACTGATCTCCAGGTGTCTGATCACCAGGTGTCTGATCACCAGGTGTCTGATCACCAGGTGTTTGATCAGCAGGTGACTGATCTCCAGGTGACTGATCTCCAGGTGTTTGATCAGCAGGTGACTGATCTCCAGGTGTCTGATCTCCAGGTGTCTGATCACCAGGTGTTTGATCAGCAGGTGACTGATCTCCAGGTGACTGATCTCCAGGTGTTTGATCACCAGGTGTCTGATCACCAGGTGTCTGATCACCAGGTGTCTGATCACCAGGTGTCTGATCAGCAGGTGTCTGATCAGCAGGTGTTTGATCTCCAGGTGTCTGATCAGCAGGTGACTGATCAGCAGGTGACTGATCTCCAGGTGTCTGATCAGCAGGTGTTTTATCCACGGGTGTCTGAGTGCAGTCTGTGTCAGACCTGCTCAGTCTGTGATCCTGATGGATGAAGTTTAATTTATTTGATTGATTTCTGTTTGTTTGTTTTTTAACCAGGTTTTTTCAAGGAGACTTTAGTGGATTGTTAATATGTGTGCGTGTGTGTGTCTGTGTGTGTAGGTACTGAACCAGGTGCATCCTAACCTGGTGTCCCAGCAGGAGGCACTGCAGTACATCGAGGAGCTGATCCTGCTCCTGCTCAGCATGCTGTGTCAGGCTCAACCTCGCACTGTGCAGGATGTGGAGGTAACACACACACACACACACACACACACACACACACACACACACACACACACACACACACTCAGTGTATGTACAACAGTTAAAACTAAAAGATCTTTATAAATGTTTGAGTTGAATCCTGAGGCTCTCATGCAGGTGTAATAACAGACAGGTGATGTGTTCAGCTTCCTGTCAGATCTTAATGTTTAAATTCATGTAAACAAATAAACACTCTCACACGTATGTTTTCCTTCTTTCAGCACTAACTCAGCTGTCAGTCTGACTCCTCAGTATAATAGAGTCATACATCACCCGCTGCGTTTGTTTTATTACAGAACACTTCAAGTTCTACAGTATAACTAACTCATTCTGTTTAAGTTCTTACAAGGACTTCACGTGAGATATAAATAAAGTCATGTTCCGTTAACTTGTCTCAGCGTGATATACAGCACTGTGCAAAAGTGTTAGGCAGGTGTGAAAAAATGCTGTAAACTGAGAATGCTTTCAAAAATATAAATAATAATTGTTTATTTTTATCAATTTACAAAATGATCAGTGAGCGAACAAAAGAAAAATCGAAATCAAATCAGTATCTGGTGTTACTACGCTTTGCTTTCAAACCAGCATCAGTTCTTACAGGTACACCTGCACACAGTCAGGGATTTTGTAGGATTATAGTCAGGTGTGTGATCAACCAATGATACCAGACAGGTGCTAATGATCATCAGTGTCACATGTAGGTTGAAACACAGTCATTAAGTGAAACAGAAACAGCTGTGTAGGAGGCTTAAAACTGGCTGAGGAACAGCCAAACTCTGCTACCAAGGTGAGGCTGTGGAAGACAGTTTCATGTCACAGGTCAGACACCATGGCAAGACTGAGCACAGCACCACGACACAAGGTAGTTATACTGCATCAGCAAGGTCTCTCCCAGACAAAGATTTCAAAGCACACTGGGGTTTCAAGATGTGCTGTTCAAGCTCTTTGGAAGAAGCACAAAGAAACGGGCGACGTTGAGGATCGTAGACGCAGTGGTCGGCCGAGGAAACTTAGTGCAGCAGGTGAAAAACACATCAAGCTTATTTCCCTTCCAAATGGGAAGATGTCCAGCAGTGCCATCAGCTCAGAACTGGCAGAAACCAGTGGGACCCAGGTACACCCATCTACTGTCCGGAGAAGTCTGGTCACAAGTGGTCTTCATGGAAGAGCTGCAGCCAAAAAGCCTCCGACATGGAAACAAGGCCAAGCCACTCAACGATGCACGAACACATAGCAACTGGGCTGCAGAGAAATGGCAGCAGGTGCTCTGGACTGATGAGTCAGAATGTGAAATATTTGGCTGCAGCAGAAGGCAGTTTGTTCGCCGAAGGGCTGGAGAGCGCTACGATAATGAGTGTCTGCAGGCAGCAGTGAAGCATGCTGGAGGTTCCTTCAAGTTTGGGGCTGCATTTCTGCAAATGGACATACAAAACATACAAACATACAGCCAATGTCATGAAGAACTATCTTCAGCGTGAAGAAGAACAAGAAGTCCTGGAAGTGATGGTATGGCCCCCAGAGAGCCCTGATCTCAACATCATGGAGTCTGTCTGGGATGACATGAAGAGACAGAAGGATCTGAGGAAGCCTACATCCACAGAAGATCTGTGGTTAGTTCTCCAACATGTTTGGAACAACCTACCAGCCGAGTTCCTTCAGAAACTGTGTGCAAGTGTACTGAGAAGAACTGATGCTGTTTAGAAGGCAAAGGGTGGTCACACCAGATACTGATCTGATTTAGATTTCTCTTCTGTTCATTCACTGCATTTTGTTCATCGATGGAAAGAAACTATTAACACTTCCATGTTTGAAAGCATTCCTAGTTTACAGCATTTTCTCACACCTGCCTAAAACGTTTGCTCAGTACTGTACAAATAAAGTAATTATCCTGAAAATCAGTGTTCCACATGATCACACATTCAGCGATGTTGTTTGAAGGTAGAACCAGCAGATCATAGCCAGTAGAACCAGTCCTAAGCTCACCTGGAGATGTGTGATGACATCACTGTCAGGCTGAATTGTGATCGGTCTGGTTGTCTTCTTGTTTCAGCTGATGGAGGCTGCAGTGAGATAATGAGGTGCTCTGATAAAACATCATGCACTGCTGGTGTTTTACACACTGCCCCCCTGACCTTTTACCCCATCCTGACCTCTGACCCCCCCCCCCCCCTCCTTACCTCTTATCCCTCGACCTCTGCCCTTACCCTGACCTCTGACCCCTCACTGCTCCTCTGACTCAGGTCATGTGTGTGTGTTGTGTCTGTTTGGTGACATATTAAGTCAGTTGATCACACTGTGACAAACACCTGAAGCTAACAACTAATCAGAGCGGGTCACATGACCTGAGGCTGCCAGCAGACAGTCCTTGGCCAATCAGAAACAGACGCCTGTAGACTCCTTAGCTATGTCACAATCAAGATGCTGCAGCCTACGAAGGAGGCGGTCTACGGAGGATGCACCATTCATAGCCAATGTAGACTGCCGAACTGAAATGAGACGACGGTCTGGCCTACAGAGGATTTCCTATTTGCGTCACTAGCTGTTCCTGCCCTTACCCTTACATCACCAAACGCCGCTCCTGTCGCCTAGCAACAGGTAGCTAGCGGGCTAACTAGCTAGCATAACCAACGTCACGTAACTTAACCTATTCACTTAACTTAGTTCACCTATTTTTTTCAAGGGCCCTTTTGTTTTAGCGCATAACGCTAGCTCTTCAATTGAGTTGAGACCAAACATTTTGACATTTAAAAGTTTATTCCTCGGCCATGTAAGAGTCCGCCATCTCATTTGAATTGGTGCGCAATGCATCTCGGAATACGTTGGGGTGCGAAGGATGAACCCAATGGATTCTTCATGGCCCGGGAAAAGGAGGCTGCATTTAGCTGCCGCATCTGAAGGATCCTTGGAATTGGGACAGCCTTCGATGCGCCGCTGTGATGCAATCAGCCTTCAAATACGGCCTTCGAAGGATGTAGCCCCTGGATTGGGACACAGCTGTTTTCTGTCAGACAGATTTTAATATTTTAATGTGCTAATCTCGAAGATTTCAGTTTCGTTCTCTTTGGCGGCACCTATGGCGATAAACAATAAATGTGGGAGCACGCTTCCCAGATATCCAGACAGTGCTGCATGTGTGACGTCCACGGTTGGCTCCGGTTGTAACTCTTGATTTTCCTGGCTGACGGTCGCTTTCCTTTTCAGACTGTTGGCTTCATCTGAGCGTCGAGTTTGTTTCTTCTTCTTTGGATTTTCACTTCTTGTTGAAGTTGTATCTGTAGTCATCCATCTTTTCTTTGTTTGTTCAGCCATAGTAGATTACTGTTTACTCGCAACACTTGCAGAGACCGGAAAAGCAGCCGCTTATTTCCGCCTACCCTCTCTGGCAGACCAACCACTGCTGGCTGATGGAAAAAGGGGTCACTAACTGGGCAATTTTTTTTTCTGCGAATGTCGCCACAGACACCCAGACCATAATTCTGCAAATGCAAAGGCTTTCATCAGACGGCCATAGGCCCAATCACCATTGTACCAGTCTCATTCAGCGATTGATAGTGACTTAACATACATTTATTTAAATGAATATCTTTACAATTGCTACTTCAAACAGAAGAAGAGTAGATGTTTGCATTCAGTCCCATGATCATCAGTTTGATATGAACCTTCACAAACGGCTGTACAGGTGTCACAGGTGATGTCATAGGCCAGGCAGCAGCTGATTGGCTGATGAGCAGGTGAAAGCTTTGTAGAGACTGTGTTCAGTGACACCTCACAGCAATCTGTCCAATCAAATTAGATCAGCACAGGTGAGTCCTGCAGTGTGATCAACAAGACTCCTCTGAAGCAGCTCAAAAAAAGATTAAACCAGGTGCAAGACAGATTAAACCAGTGCACACAAGGGTTTTAGGCCACATTAGTCTAGGTGTTTAGGCCACATTAGTCTAGGTGTTTAGACCACATTAGTCCAGTTTTTTAGATTACATTAATTTAGGTGTTTAGACCACATTAGTCTAGGTGTTTAGACCACATTAGTCCAGTTTTTTAGACCACATTAATTTAGGTGTTTAGGCCACATTAGTCTAGGTGTTTAGACCACATTAGTCTAGGTGTTTAGACCACATTAGTCCAGTTTTTTAGACCACATTAATTTAGGTGTTTAGACCACATTAGTCTAGGTGTTTAGACCACATTAGTCCAGTTTTTTAGATTACATTAATTTAGGTGTTTAGGCCACATTAGTCTAGGTGTTTAGACCACATTAGTCCAGTTTTTTAGATTACATTAATTTAGGGGTTTAGACCACATTAGTCTAGGTGTTTAGACCACATTAATTTATGTGTTTAGACCACATTAGTCTAGGTGTTTAGACCACATTAGTCCAGTTTTTTAGACCACATTAATTTATGTGTTTAGACCACATTAGTCTAGGTGTTTAGACCACATTAATTTAGGTGTTTAGGCCACATTAGTCTAGGTGTTTAGACCACATTAGTCTAGGTGTTTAGGCCACATTAGTCTAGGTGTTTAGACCACATTAGTCCAGTTTTTTAGACCACATTAATTTATGTGTTTAGGCCACATTAGTCTAGGTGTTTAGACCACATTAGTCTAGGTGTTTAGACCACATTAGTCCAGTTTTTTAGACCACATTAATTTATGTGTTTAGACCACATTAGTCTAGGTGTTAAGACCACATTAGTCTAGGTGTTTAGACCACATTATTCCAGTTTTTTAGACCACATTAGTCCAGGTGTTTGGACCTTATTAGTCCAGGAAATTGGTGTTTGGCCTGTTGTGGTCCTCACCTGTCCTCCCCCTCATGTTTTAGGAGCGAGTCCAGAAGAGTTTTCCTCATCCGATCGATAAGTGGGCAATCGCTGATGCTCAGGCCGCCATCGAGAAGAGGAAGAGGAGGAACCCGCTGGCTCTACCTGTCGACAAGATCCACCCACTGCTGAAGGTACACCCGTCTTCATCATCATCATCGACAGCATCAAACCCGCACACTGACGTTTCCCATGATGGCTTGTGTTTCAGGAGGTGCTGGGCTATAAGATCGACCACCAGGTGTCAGTCTACATGGTCGCTGTGCTGGAGTATATCTCTGCCGACATCCTGAAGCTTGCCGGGAACTACGTGAGGAACATCCGCCACTACGAGATCTCCCAGCAGGACATCACTGTGGCCATGTGTGCCGACAAGGTACACAACAAGGACTACACAGTACCTACACAACAACTACAACTACACAGCTAAACTACAACTAAACAACTATACAACACAACAAATGTACAACAAAACAACATCACTTTTCTGTGTCTCACCTGTCTGTCTCCTACCTGTGTGTGTCTAACTTGACTGACTATGTCTAACCTGTCTGTCTCCAACCTGTGTGTGTCTAACTTGACTGTCTGTGTCTCACCTGTCTCACAGGTGCTGATGGACATGTTCCACCAGGACGAGGAGGACATAAGTAGGTTCCCTCTGATGGATGAGGAGCCGTCAGCCAATGAGGAGCAGAGTTACTACGAGCTGGTGCGGAGCTTCATGTCAGACGGTCGGACGTATCTGAGACAGCTCAACCTGCTCATCAAGGTGTTCAGGGAGCCCTTCACCTCCAGCCCCATGCTCTACTCACTCCATGTACGTATGATCACCTGGCTTTTGATTGGTCTGTTGTTGATGTTTGTTGATCTGTTGTTGATGTTTGTTAATCTGTTGTTGATGTTTGTTGATCTGTTGCTGATGTTTGTTGATCTGTTGTTGATGTTTGTTGATCTGTTGTTGATCGGTTGTTGATGTTTATTCATATGTTGTTGATGTTTGTTGATCTGTTGTTGATCTGTTGTTGATGTTTATTCATCTGTTGTTGATGTTTATTCATCTGTTGTTGATGTTTGTTGATCTGTTTCTGATGTTTGTTGATCTGTTGTTGATGTTTATTGATCTGTTGTTGATGTTTATGCATCTGTTGTTGATGTTTGTTGATCTGTTGTTGTTTGTTGATCTGTTGTTGATCTGTTGTTGATGTTTGTTGATCTGTTTCTGATGTTTGTTGATCTGTTGCTGATGTTTGTTGATCTGTTGTTGATGTTTGTTGATCTGTTGTTGATCGGTTGTTGATGTTTATTCATATGTTGTTGATGTTTGTTGATCTGTTGTTGATGTTTGTTGATCTGTTGTTGATCTGTTGTTGATGTTTATTCATCTGTTGTTGATGTTTATTCATCTGTTGTTGATGTTTGTTGATCTGTTTCTGATGTTTGTTGATCTGTTGTTGATGTTTATTGATCTGTTGTTGATGTTTATGCATCTGTTGTTGATGTTTGTTAATCTGTTGTTGATGTTTGTTGATCTGTTGTTGATGTTTATGCATCTGTTGTTGATGTTTGTTGATCTGTTGTTGATGTTTGTTGATCTGTTTCTGATGTTTGTTGATCTGTTGTTGATGTTTATTGATCTGTTGTTGATGTTTGTTCAGGACGTGGACAGTATCTTCAGTCGGATCGTTGATATCCACGAGGTGACAGTGAAGCTGTTGGGTCTGATCGAAGACACGGTGGAAATGACGGATGAAGGAAGTCCTCATCCTCTCGTGGGATCCTGCTTCGAGGACCTGGCTGAGGTCTGTACCTGTTTGTCTCTACCTGTCTGTACCTGTCTCTCTCCCATGTATGAATGATTAGCTGTGGTTGTGTCTGATATCTGATGTGTTGGTTTGTTGACAGGAGTTGGCCTTTGACCCCTATGAGACGTACTCTCAGGACATCCTGCGCTCTGGTTTCCATGAACACTTCCTGAGTCAGGTGTCCAAACCAGGAGCCGCCTTCCACCTGCAGGTAAGATGCTGTTATCACTTTGTGTTTAGTGACCTGTTTGTAATCAACTCATATTCTATGTGTTGACCTTTGATCCCACAGTCACAATGATCACTGATGTTGTTTTTTAAGACTTGACACCTGAGTCAATTAACTTTGAATTAATCAGTGTCGATGCTGTTTTGAGCTCCTACTTCCTGTCAGGTGACAGGTGTTTCTGTGATCAGCTTTCTTACCTGACACACCTGTGATAAACTTTGTGTCTTTAGTCCATCTGTGAAGGTTTCAAAGAGGCTGTGCAGTACGTCCTGCCCAGACTGCTGCTCACACCTGTTTACCACTGCCTGCACCTGTT
>NW_027211681.1:29532500-29637429 GCF_022749685.1 Semicossyphus pulcher
CAACGCAGGGAAGTAAACAACTACACTGAGAAGTAAACAACAATGCAGGAATCAAACAAGAACACAGGAATTAAACAACTACACTGAGAAGTAAACGACAACGCAGGAAGCACACAACTACACTGAGAAGTAAACAACAACACAGGGAAGTATACAACACAGGGAAGTAAACAACAACACTGAGAAGTAAACAACAATGCAGGGAAGTAAACAACAACACAGGAATTAAACAACAACACAGGGAATTAAAAAACAGCACAGGAATTAAACAACAACACAGGGAAGTAAACAACAACACAGGAATTAAACAACTACACTGAGAAGTAAACAACAACACAGAAAGTAAACAACTACACAGGGAAGTAAACAACAACGCAAGAATTAAACAACAACACAGGGAAGTAAACAACAACGCAAGAATTAAACAACAACACAGGAAGTAAACAACAACACAGGAAGTAAACAACTACACAGGAATTAAACAACAACACAGGGAATTAAACAACAACACAGGAAGTAAACAACTACACAGGGAAGAAAACAACAACACAGGAAGTAAACAACTACACAGGGAAGTAAACAACAACACAGGGAGGAAAACAACACAGTGGAAGTATATCGTACCCAGCCCTGTTGATTTTTGAGCTCAGCTTCAGAGACTTTGAAAGCATGTGGAGGACATTTTTATGTTTATTGATGCAGTCGTAAAGATAACGTGATGATCGTCCCCATTAATCACAGTTTAAATTACTGAATCATTAATGACTCACTGATCAAAATCACAGACAGAGATCTGATACTTTCTGATCAATAGTTTCTTACCTGTTTATTGAATGCTTCTTTATTGATGTCTTTAATCAGAATATATCACATTAATCTATGAAAACGTAAGAGGTTTTTCAGCCCTGATTGTTGTCTGTAGGTCGCCTATAGGGATGCACCGATACCACTTTTTTTCAGACCAAGTACAAGTACTTACATTTGGGTACTTGCCGATACGAGTACCGATATGAGTACTTAATAATATCATTCCAGTTCTCATAATGACTTAAAAAGCATTTTCATCAGATGGTCCTCATTTTCTGACTGTAACAAAGCAAATCAACAGAATGATGCAACTCTTTCTTACATTTTAACACTTTCTTTTACTTAACAAACAAACATGACACTGCCACACATTTTACTTTTATGTAGCCTATAGCACATTCAGTGGATTTCAGTATAACACAACATACCGCATATAGTGTAAAAAACGTCACATGATGAGCACTCCCATTTCTGAGCGCACCTGAACGCACCTGAACGCAGCACTACACAGCGCATCCCCTCGAAACACGGCAGCGAGGGAGACATGTCCGGACTTGTTTACTGCACCTAATAGGAAACATCAGTGATCGCTGACGGACTCTTTTTATTGTGTGTGCTTCCACGAATATCTAAGTTGGTTTGCCTTAATGTTTCTGTTTCTCTCTGTTCAGTTTGGCCGTGAGTGGACATGTTAGTGCTGTCTGTGAGGACGAAGCCTTTTTCTAAAAAGTGCTCCTTCTTCGCCTACCTGCTTAACTAACGGGAGGCTAATGTCAAGCCATAAAGTGGTATTCGGCTACGGTACTTGTCGTAGTTTTACGAGTACGAGTACTTGAGCTCCGATACACCTATCAGGCAAAACCCAGGGCACTGAAAGACCCAAATAATATGTGTGCTGCTGAGTCTTCCTCAAACAAAGTTTAGAGGCGTTTAGACAGCTGATAAACAGCAGGTGCACCAGCAGATGGGTTAGCCAGGTAGGTAGTTAGGTGGGTAGGTAGTTAGTGAGGCTCAGTAGTGATTGCAGAGATTAGTTTATTAAATCATGTCTGGATGAACAGCTGACAGAGTGAGAACTTTTCAGAGATCTTTGTGAGGGAGTCACATCTTCAGATCCGAGGACTCGAGGTGAACTGTTCCTTTAATAGTGAGACCAGCTTCAGCTCGTAGCACTAACACGTCTGTAGTTACTGAATCACACCAGAGCTAAAATGGGTTTCATCCCTGAACACAGACTGAAGGGTTCTCATTAATCTGTCTTCTCGTTCACTCTTCTTCTGTGGTGTGCAGTGAGTCGGCGTGTCGCTTCTACAGCCATCAGATGAAGGGGAAGCACCTGGCCATCAAGAAGATGAACGAGATCCAGAAGAACATTGACGGCTGGGAGGGGAAGGACATCGGGCAGTGCTGCAACGAGTTCATCATGGAGGGCACGCTTACCCGAGTCGGCGCCAAACATGAACGTCACATCTTCCTGTTCGACGGCCTCATGATCTGCTGCAAGTCCAACCACGGCCCACCGCGACTCCCTGGTGCCGGCTCCACCGCAGAGTACCGGCTCAAAGAAAAGTTCTTCATGCGCAAAGTCCAGATCAACGACAAGGACGACAAGGAGGGCGAGTACCGACACGCCTTCGAGATCATCCTGAAGGATGGGAACAGTGTGGTGTTCGCTGCCAAGTCCGCTGAGGAGAAAAACGGCTGGATGGCGGCGCTGATCTCGCTGCAGTACCACAGCACGCTGGAGCGCATGCTGGACTCGGCCATGCTGCAGGAGGAGAAGGAGGAGCAGATGAGGCTGCCAGGAGCAGAACTGTACCGATTTGCTGAGCCGGACTCCGAGGAGAACGTTGTTTTCGAGGAGAACGTCCAGTCCAAGTCCGGAATCCCCATCATCAAAGCAGGGACGGTCCTGAAACTGATCGAGAGGCTCACCTTCCACATGTACGCAGGTAAGTGATGTCACTCAGGTAAGGCGTGAGGTCACCCAGGTTTCTGACATTATTGAACCAGGTGTTCGTCTGTACCTGATAGTGCAGGTATCAGAGGGTGTCAGCTTCTTAAAGGTGAATATTGAATACTTGATAATAATACTTAATACTCAACTGTAGCCCTGCTGTTTAATTAGTGTCAAACTGAGCTTTGAGCCATTGTTTATCTGTGCAGTGTGAAGACAGTTGAGGCTGAGTCAGTTTTTATGAGTGCGGTTGTATAACAGCGTAGAAATTTACATTATTTAATAATGACACTATCAGCACTTACATCAGACCTCAACATGCGTTTAACACAATAAACTTCCTGCAGTGTCGACTAACAAATACAATCATTCATCAATCTGTTGGTTTTCAAACAATCAAACGTTCCTGTTGGTCATGAGTCACAGTAAAGTTCTTAGAAGGCTGTAAGACGTCGTCCCACATTCACAAACAATCCAGCTGTGAATCAGGCAGTGAGACACCTGAGAGAGGAGGGTTCTATTGATTTCACGACTGATACCATCAAATCAAAAAACAAAATAATAAATTAACTGTTTCAGCTTTAGAGGACTCCTTTCTCTTTCAATGACACAACCTGTTCAGACCTGACCAATGACTTTTGTTTGATCTGACCGCAGAGAGACAGAGCGCCTGACTCAGACCATCAGTCTGATCTGTAGACATGATCCTCCAGAGAATCAGGTCTCCTTTGAGCTTTTATTCTGAAAGAATGACGCTATTTTTGAACAAAATAAAATTCCTTGACTCAAAGGTCATTCTGGGGATTCTGGGTAATATTCTGGGCCTCCAGCTGTAATGTTGGATCACATGACCTATCATAGCCCTGTGAAGGCTGTGTCAGACAGAGCAGCCATGATTGTGGGTAAATGTGATGTCATCTGAGATGACAGGTGTATCTGAGGTGGATCTCAGCGGACACGGCACAGCTGCATGATGGGAAAATATTCCTGTGTCTGTTAGAGGATGGTTATGAACAGTGAGGATGTACAGTCAGGTACCAGTTCGCTCCCATGATGCATCTGTGCCTGGAGAACCTGTGACAGAAAATCGTCCCCTTATGGCCGGTTCTCACCCGAGCTCTTGCTCTCTCTCTCTCTCTCCCTCCCCTACCTCTCTTCCCCCCCCCCCCCCCCCCCCAGGGTTACATATTTAATTAAGTGCGTAAATTATTCTTAACATTTAGACAAGATGGACCTTCAAATGTTTGAATGACATCATCATGGTCATTTTAAAAGCTAGCATTGATTGACTGATTGATCGGTTAATTGGTTGATTAACGGTTGCAGGGTTAGGGTTAGAGTTATGTTGTAGTTTCCTGGCTCTGATGAAGGACAGGAAGAGATCACCTGTTGTCTTTTTGAACGCTGCATGTGATCACTGATCTATGATCTACTTTCTGTTTCCTTCAGATCCAAACTTTGTCCGAACATTTCTGACCACCTTCAGGTCGTTCTGTAAACCTCAGGAGCTGCTGGACCTGCTCATGGAGAGGTGAGCTCACCTGTCTGCATCACAGGGAACAATCACAGCACTTCACCTGCTCACATGTCCATCTGTGTGAGAGGACAAATGAGTGTCAGGATGTCTCAGACAGAATTTACTTTTAATTCAGTGAATCTCTCTAAATCTTAATTTACCAACACAGTTTTACAGTGTGCCACTGTTCAGCAGATTCACTGATCTCAGCTGTGAGTCTTATCTCAGGTGTGTTCTGCAGGTTTGAGATCCCGGAGCCGAGGCCCAGCGAGGCGGATCAGATGGAGGGAGGCGAGCAGCCACTCAGCGCTGAACTCAAGCGTTTCCGTAAAGAATTCGTTCAGCCGGTGCAGCTCAGGTAGAGACGACACCTGCTGGACACTCAGAGATCCTGCAGGCTGATCTCAGCACCAGCAGCCCTCTGAGTTCTCACAGAGAGATGAGGACGATGACGTCATCACGTCATCCTCTGCTGTAGTTGTCTGCAGAGACATTGTAAATAAAGTTTTGTTCAAGAAATTCTCCTGGTTAAATCAAAGTAAAATCAACAGAAACTTGATTGGCTGGCAGCGACGTCATAAGTATTTTATTCAAACCTCTGGTGCAGGGTGGTGCTGACTGTACCCTTAGTAACACCATATGTTTTATTGTTTTAAGTGTGATGTCATGATGATGTAAACCTTTACATTTATCATGTGACCTGTGATAACTCCGCCCCCTGCTGCAGAGTGCTGAACGTATGTCGTCACTGGGTGGAGCATCACTTTTACGACTTCGAGAGAGACGCTCACCTGCTGAGACAACTGGAGGAGTTCATCGCCTCCGTCAGGGGTACGTACCTGTCTAACACCTGTCTGACCACCTGTCTGACACCTGTGTATCCCCTGTAAGTCATACAGTATGTTGAACCTGTGATGCCATGTGTTAAACTCATGACTTACCTGTTATAGGTAAGGCGATGAGGAAGTGGGTGGAGTCGATCACTAAGATCATCCAGAGGAAGAAGCAGGTTCAGGTGAGCGTGCCCAGTCACAGCATCACCTTCCAGAACTCTCCTCCTCCCATTGAGTGGCACATCTGCAAACCAGGAAACACCGAACAGTTCGACCTCATGACACTGCACCCCATCGAGATCGCCCGCCAGCTCACCCTGCTGGAGTCTGACTTCTACAGGTAAAACTTGTACCACACCTGCACACCTATACGACACCCGTACGAGACATGTACGACACCATCTCTCGCCTGTTTCTCTCCTGTCTCTCTCCTGTCTCTCACCTGTCTCTCCCCTGTCTCTCACCTGTTTCTCCCCTGTTTCTCTCCTGTCTCTCTCCTGTCTCTCTCCTGTCTCTCACCTGTTTCTCCCCTGTTTCTCTCCTGTCTCTCCCCTGTCTCTCAACTGTCTCTCAACTGTCTCTCACCTGTCTCTCTCCTGTCTCTCTCCTGTCTCTCACCTGTTTCTCCCCTGTTTCTCCCCTGTCTCTCACCTGTCTCTCACCTGTCTCTCACCTGTTTCTCACCTGTCTCTCTCCTGTTTCTCAACTGTCTCTCACCTGTCTCTCTCCTGTCTCTCTCCTGTCTCTCACCTGTTTCTCCCCTGTCTCTCCCCTGTCTCTCACCTGTTTCTCACCTGTCTCTCTCCTGTTTCTCAACTGTCTCTCACCTGTCTCTCTCCTGTCTCTCACCTGTCTCTCACCTGCAGGGCAGTGCAGCCTTCAGAGCTGGTCGGTAGTGTTTGGACCAAAGAGGACAAAGAGCTTCACTCCCCCAACCTGCTGAGGATGATCCGCCACACCACCAACCTCACCCTGTGGTTTGAAAAGTATGTTATTACTCTGACATCACTGTGGACGGGGCCAAGACAGCAGATGTATCAGGACACGACATGTGAACAAACTCTGTTCAACTAATTTACCTACAGAGCTGCTCCACCCACCTGTAACCAAATGTGTATGTGTGTGCAGGTGTATTGTAGAGACAGAGAACCTGGAGGAGCGCGTGTCAGTCGTCTCTCGGATCATCGAGGTTCTTCAGGTGTTTCAGGAGCTCAACAACTTTAACGGCGTCCTGGAGGTGGTCAGCGCCATGAACTCATCCCCGGTCTACAGACTGGACCACACCTTCGAGGTAACATCACAGCGATATCATCACAGTGACATCATCACAGTGACATCATCACAGTGACATCATCAGGTCCAACCTGCAGGTTAGGGTTCTGCTGTCCGTCAGCATCTGATTGTTCAGAAACTCGTCATCATCGTCATCATCATCATCATATCTGAAAAAATATTCTCAATTTAGGAACAAAATCACCTGATCACTAACCTTAACACTAACTTGATCACTAATCAATAATCTGTTTTTTGTGTTTCAGCAAATCCCGAGCCGTCAGAGGAAGATCCTGGAGGAGGCTCACGAGCTCAGCGAGGATCACTACAAGAAGTATTTGGCCAAACTGCGCTCCATCAACCCCCCCTGCGTGCCCTTCTTTGGTACGCTCGGACTCTGTGAGGTCATTCAGGAGTCACCATGAAGGTCATAGGTTAAACATGAGCCTCTGTGTGTCTCAGGAATCTACCTGACCAACATCCTGAAGACGGAGGAGGGAAACCCTGACTTCCTGCGACGACACGGAAAAGACTTGATCAACTTCAGCAAGAGGAGGAAGGTGGCCGAGATCACCGGGGAGATCCAGCAGTACCAGAACCAGCCGTACTGTCTGCGGGGGGAGGCCGATATCCGGGTCTGTCTGATTACATCACTTCCTGTTCACAGAGCTGTGTGTGACGTCAGAGGGCTGTGTGTGACGTCAGAGGGCTGTGTGTGACGTCAGAGGGCTGTGTGTGACGTCAAGAGGGCTGTGTGTGACCTCAGAGGGCTGTGTGTGACGTCAGAGGGCTGTGTGTGACCTCAGAGGGCTGTGTGTGACGTCAAGAGGGCTGTGTGTGACCTCAGAGGGCTGTGTGTGACCTCAGAGGGCTGTGTGTGACGTCAAGAGGGCTGTGTGTGACCTCAGAGTGCTGTGTGTGATGTCATACACTGACTCTGTTCTGTGTTTCTGGAGCAGAAGTTCTTCGAGAACCTGAACCCGATGGGCGACCTGTCAGAGAAAGACTTTGCTGATCATCTGTTTAACAAATCTCTGGAGATCGAACCTCGAAACGCCCGCTCCTTACCTCGCTTTGTGAGTGTCACCATGGTAACGCACACCTGAACCTCCTGCTGAGACCTTAAATTAACTTTTAATTTGACCTAAAAACACCTGAAACCTAGAGCTATTACCTCATCATGAGCGATGATGTACACCTGTAATCATCACATAATCTGTTTCCTGTTTCCAGGTGAAGAAGTACACCTGTGCTCTCAAGTCACCGGGGATCCGCCCCTCCTCGGCGAGGCCCGGCACCATGCGGCACCCGACACCGCTGCAGAACGAGCCCAGGAAGATCAGCTACAGCCGCATACCTGACAGTGAGGCAGAGTGCGGGGCTGTCTCCGCCCCCAACTCCCCCCGCACTCCCCTGACTCCGCCCCCAGCCTCTGCCGCCTCCAGCTCCACAGACGTGGGCAGCGTGTTCGACTCGCCGCAGGGTCCCAGCAGCCCCTTCCACTCCAGTAAGCCCCACCCCCACACATTGTCCAATCACAGTCTGACTCATTAAACAATGTAGCTGTGTGTGTGTGTGTGTGTGTGTGTGTGTGTGTGTGTATCTTACACACACTAACAGCCCACACTAACCTTCATCTCTAGGGGTGCCAAGGATCACAAAACTCATATCCAGCAGCTGGTACTTTCAAAATAAAAGCTGACACTGTTAGAGCGAAAGTAGTAACGATGAAGCCTGTTTGACGCAAAGCAGCCAGAAGGTAGTGCTGCAGCAGCGGCTAAGCTAACATTTTTTCCCCAAATCTTTATGTTCTGTCACTGCGTCAATGCAGGATCATCTGCATCACGCTACATCAGGCCCACACCTTTAACACCTGTACATCATCAACACATCACGTGTGGTCTCTTTACTGTAGCTCTGCTCAGGAATTCAGTGGGTCAAACTGTTTCACACCATCAGTGATGTTGATGGTTGACGTTGAGTCCACAGTTGGTGATTAGAGTGGGTCTATAAAATGTTTCTTGACAACTTGTAGTGTTGAACTTTGATGTTGGTTTGGTTAAAAATAAACAGATATATTCACGTATGTTTCAAATGTATCTGAAATAAAAAGAATGAAATTCAAAATGGGAAGTTTTTTTGAAAACTGTCAAAGTAAGTCTTTCTGTAGCAACATAAATAGCACCATAATAAATAAATAAAATAGAGGTGAGTAGAACACGTGTGAAAAATACAACAAAAAAGTTGGTGCCTGAAGCCCCGAAATAGTTTTAACACATGAATTAAACATTCTCATCACCCTGACAGCATGAGCGGAGGAAACGTTTATTCACCACCACTAAGTTCATATCTACAATTGTTGAAGTAATTCCGTGGTGACGGGCTAGTTGTTGTTGTAGTGGCTAAACTAGCACGTAGCGAGACTGCACACGCCATCTCCTCTGCTCTGGAGAAAGGTTTGTTTTGCTGATGATTTGTTATAACACAAGTTTGTTGTTCTGTATTGTTCTGTTTGGGAAAGATGCGTCAGACGCAGGACGCGTATCTAGCAACATCACTGCACCATGACGTTAAACTTTGTGTCGGCCCGCGGATCACACATGTGCCGAATCGTGGGGGTGATCCGATTCAACACTATTCATGTCTGTGAGCTGCTGCCGTGATGTTTCCAGGATGAGTGACATCACAACGATCATCATTTATTAATGAGATCAATGACACGATCAACACATCTTAAAGGGACAGTAAGACCTGCTGATAGGAAACCATCTGTTCACATGGAAACATGTTCAGAGGACGACATGCTTAGCTTAGTTTAGTGACTAGAAATAGGGAAACAGCATAAAACGAATGAAACAGAATGAAACGAGGATGAATGCTAGCTTAGCTTAGCATTTCCACCTCCCAGCTCCTTTAAAGATCAACATGTTTTATTCATTCAGACAGAAACTAACCCACACTGAGGATCCTCCACCTCCTCTCTCTCCTCTCTTCCCTCCGTACTCCTTCCCCTCTTCCTTCTTCCCTTCCTCTTCCTTCCCCTCCTCCTCCTATTCCCTATCCTACTCTCACCCTCCTCTCTTCCCTCCCTACTCCTTCCCCTCCTCCTTCCTTCCCTCCTCCAACTCCTCCTCACAGTGTTTTCTCCTCTTCATCCTGCAGCCTGCGACAGTATCTTCTCTGTGGTCTCTCTTCCTCACGGTCCACGTTAGTATGATCCTCCTGATTCTGTACATCATCTTCATTACTGACATTACGCTCACCTGTCCAGTGACTCACCTGTCTGAACACACCTGTTCAACACTTGTTTTCATAGTAAAATTCTGTCTCCATGGAAACCATCAGAAGCTAGTTCACCATGTATTAGGTGATGTTTTGAAGAAACAATCAGCTGCTGGAATGATGAAGCTGTCTATCAGGTTCTACTGATTCACCTGTGCTGTGAATCACACCTGTACAGGTGTTCCTAATTAAGTAACCTCTGAGTGTGTCTGTCACATCAGTGTGTTCACGTCACCTTATTCAGACTGTCTCCAATTTGATCTCTAGGTATGCGTGTGTTCTACCTGTGTGCGTGGGTCCTACATGTGTGCGCGGGTCTTACATGTGTGTGTGTGTGTTCTACCTGTGTGCGTGGGTCCTACATGTGTGCGCAGGTCTTACATGTGTGTGTGTGTGTTCTACCTGTGTGCGTGGGTCCTACATGCGTGCGTGTGTTCTACCTGTGTGCGTGGGTCTCACATGTGTGCGTGGGTCCTACATGTGTGCGTGTGTTCTACCTGTGTGCGGGGGTCCTACATGTGTGCGTGTGTTCTACCTGTGTGCGTGGGTCCTACGTGTGTGCGTGGGTCCTACCTGTGTGCGTGGGTCTTACATGTGTGCCTGGGTCCTACGTGTGTACGTGGGTCCTACGTGTGTGCGTGGGTCCTACGTGTGTGCGTGGGTCCTACGTGTGTGCGTGGGTCCTACCTGTGTGCGTGGGTCTTACATGTGTGCGTGTGTTCTACCTGTGTGTGTGGGTCCTACCTGTGTGCGTGGGTCCTACCTGTGTGCGTGGGTCTTACATGTGTGCGTGGGTCCTACCTGTGTGCGTGGGTCTTACATGTGTGCGTGGGTCTTACATGTGTGCGTGTGTTCTACCTGTGTGCGTGGGTCCTACGTGTGTGCGTGGGTCCTACCTGTGTGCGTGGGTCTTACATGTGTGCCTGGGTCCTACGTGTGTACGTGGGTCCTACGTGTGTGCGTGGGTCCTACGTGTGTGCGTGGGTCCTACCTGTGTGCGTGGGTCTTACATGTGTGCGTGTGTTCTACCTGTGTGTGTGGGTCCTACCTGTGTGCGTGGGTCCTACCTGTGTGCGTGGGTCTTACATGTGTGCGTGGGTCCTACCTGTGTGCGTGGGTCTTACATGTGTGCGTGGGTCTTACATGTGTGCGTGTGTTCTACCTGTGTGCGTGGGTCCTACCTGTGTGTGTGGGTCCTACGTGTGTGCGTGTGTTCTACCTGTGTGCGTGGGTCCTACATGTGTGCGTGGGTCCTACCTGTGTGCGTGGGTCCTACCTGTGTGCGTAGGTCCTACGTCAATCAATCAATCAATCAAATTTTATTTGTATAGCGCCAAATCATAACCAGGGTTATCTCGAGACACTTTACAGAAAGAGCAGGTCTAGACCGACTCTTTGTTAAGTTATTTAAAGAGAGGCCCAACATCAATCCACCATGAGTAGCACTTAGCAATTCGGCACATTGGCAAGGAAAAACTTCCTTTTAACAGGCAGAAACCTCGAGCAGAACCAGACTCATGTTGAACAGCCATCTGCCTCGACTGGATGGGCCGAAAATGGGATAGAAGGAGATGCAGGATAGAGACAGGCAAAGAGAGCAACAACAACATATGTCCTTGTTACATGAACAACAACAGACACATACTTATGTATGTACGTGTGTGCGTGGGTCCTACGTGTGTGCGTGTGTTCTACCTGTGTGCGTGGGTCTTACATGTGTCATGTGTTCTACCTGTGTGCGTGGGTCCTACCTGTGTGCGTAGGTCCTACCTGTGTGCGTGGGTCTTACGTGTGTGCGTGGGTCCTACGTGTGTGCGTGGGTCCTACCTGTGTGCGTGGGTCTTACATGTGTGCGTGTGTTCTACCTGTGTGCGTGGGTCTTACATGTGTGTTCTACCTGTGTGCGTGTGTTCTACCTGTGTGCGTGTGTTCTACCTGTGTGCGCATGTTCTACTTGTGTGCGCGGGTCTTACATGTGTGCGTGTGTTCTACCTGTGTGCGTGGGTCTTACATGTGTGCGTGGGTCTTACATGTGTGCGTGTGTTCTACCTGTGTGCGTAGGTCTTACCTGTGTGCGTGGGTCTTACGTGTGCGTGGGTCCTACCTGTGTGCGTAGGTCCTACGTGTGTGCGTGGGTCCTACCTGTGTGCGTGGGTCCTACGTGTGTGCGTGGGTCCTACCTGTGTGCGTGGGTCTTACATGTGTGCGTGTGTTCTACCTGTGTGCGTGGGTTCTACTTGTGTGTGCGTGGGTCCTACGTGTGTGCGTGGGTCCTACGTGTGTGCGTGGGTCTTACATGTGTGCGTGTGTTCTACCTGTGTGCGTGGGTCCTACATGTGTGCGTGGGTCCTACCTGTGCGTGGGTCCTACCTGTGCGTGTGTTCTACCTGTGCGCGTGTGTTCTACCTGTGTGCGCGTGTGTTCTACCTGTGTGCGTGGGTTCTACTTGTGTGTGCGTGGGTTCTACTTGTGTGTGCGTGGGTCCTACGTGTGTGCGTGGGTCCTACCTGTGTGCGTGGGTCCTACATGTGTGCGTGGGTCCTACATGTGTGCGTGGGTCCTACCTGTGCGTGGGTCCTACATGTGCGCATGTGTTCTACCTGTGTGCGTGGGTCTTACATGTGTGCATTGGTCCTACCTGTGTGCGTTGGTCCTACCTGTGTGCGTGGGTCCTACGTGTGTGCGTGTGTTCTACCTGTGTGCGTGGGTCCTACCTGTGTTCTCACGGTGTTCTGTCTGCTCTCAGGGTCCTCTTCGGTCTCCTCCATGGTGAGTTTCAGTCGTGGTTCTGAGGAGGTTCCTGTTCCTCCTCCGGTTCCTCCCCGCAGACGGCCTGAGTCGGCTCCTGCTGAGTCGTCGCCGTCCAAGGTAACAAATGTTCAGAGAACATCGATGTTCTAAGGAGAACATGTTGAACCTGTTAAACAATAAGAGCAGCTGTGTGCTTCATACTGACCGTTACTCCCCCCTCTCTCCTACCCCTTCAGATGATGTCGAAGTTAGACAGCCCCCCCGCTGTCCCCCCTCGTCAGCCCACCTGTAAACTCCTCCCCCCTCGATACTCGTCATTGTCGTCATCTCCCCCAGACAGCCCCCCCTCCCTGCCTCCTCGGGAGCCTCTCAGCTCCCCCCTACACCTCCTGCCCCCCCCTCAGGGCCGCCCCCGCTGTGACCTGCTGCCTCAGGCCTTCTTCCCTTCCACCACTTCCTCCTCCTCCTGCATCAGCTCTGCGCCCACTGCCTCCACCCCCCCCCTTTCTGTCCCTGTCACCCCCAGCCCCACCCCTGCCTGTAGGAAGATGCCCCTCCCCTCTCCACCCCTCCCCCTCCTGCCCCTTGACGGCCCACCTGTGCCCCCCAGACATGGTGTTCCCAAACTCCCCCCTAAGACCTACAAGAGGGAGTCTCTGAGCCACGCCCCCCTGCTGGACACGCCCCCTGCCCTCTGAACAGACAGCCTGGACTTCCTGAAAGGGGAGCAGCTGATTGGACAGCCTGTTTGGGAGGCGGAGCTGCAAACACTATAGCTGATTGGTTCGGAACAAACAAAAGGATGGTTAAAAGAAAAACAAACATGTGATGGACCAATCATGACGTTCTGATCCGATCAAGACTAAAATACAGATCATGTGCCCTTATTCTGAAAAACTCACTCATGTGGCCTCCAGCGGCAGAACTTTGGAGAGTCCGTCTGCGGCCAGTTTTCATTTCTGTCCTCAGACTGATGTGGACTCTAAGGAGTCAGGAGCCTTCAGGTATCGGACCTGATCCAAAGAGGTACTGTGGTGGTCCTGGTCACCTGATGATGTTCTTCTGATTGTAAACGTGATGATTGCCTTCTTTCAAAACAAGGGAATAAACAAGTTTCTACCACCGAGCTGGAAGGAACCAAGAAACCAGTCCACTGTCTTTTCTGAGTCCACATTCCTTCAGTGTCTTAATTGATCTGTGAACCTGAGCGAAACAGTCTGATTTCCATGCTAATGGGTCAGACTGCATTAAACCTCTTTTGAATTGGTTTCATTGGTAACGTCCGGTGTTACTGTTACCATGGGAATAGATGTGTGAAACCTGGTTCATGTTTTTATTTCTACTTATTTTGGAAGAAAACATGAAAACTTGCTTTGTTTGTAGAAAATAAAAAATGTGAATAAATTATTATAACAGTTTTATTTCTAAAGGCCGCTTATGGAGGAAAAAGAGAGGACAGTGAATCCAACTTTTATTTTCTAAACATCAGTAATGACAGAAGTCATTTCACAATAAAATGAAGTGTAAACATTTTAAATGATTGAACACATCCTGGTCCTTCATTTATTCTTCTGCAGTTTTATTTCAGGTCTTCTTGTGAACCAGACGAACATGGAGCCCATTTCCTGTTTCTGTGTTTAAACGTCTGAAAGTTTTGTTTTTATTAAAAATTAAAATGTGAGTTGCTGCTCGAGCATTCTGTATTGAAAGTTAACATCTTTTTACTTCAACCTTCTAACTTTTCTTTAAATCATGTGAAATGTGTTATTGATTTGTGATTATAAAAAAAAGATTCCGCCTCCTGCAGCAGACAAAAAACAAACTTTTATTTAAAAAAAAAGAAATCTCATTTTCTTCACAATGATGACATCAGGGGGCGGAGCCAGACAAAGACTCAAACTGGTCCAGCTGTCAGTCATTGCTGCTGGACACCAAGCAGGAATCTGATTGGTGGATTTAAATAAAGTCCTGCAGGGATTCTGGATTAGTTTCTGGAGGATCTGGTTGATTCTGGATCAGTTTCTGAATGCGGTCCAGGATGATCTGGTTGGAGCTGCAGCAGTCTTCAGATCTGTACGGGGCTGTGATGGTCAGGACCCCTGCCACCTTCAGCTCCGCCTCTTCCTCCTCCACAGGAACCCGGTTCTTCTCCAGCCAGCTCCGGACCTGCCCCCTCCTCACGGTCTGCTCCTCGGGGTCCAGCCTGCAGGTCACCGGGGGGAGGAACGAGGTCTGGAGACGCTCTGTGGTCTCCTTGTCTGCCTCCTGCAGGACCTGCACCTCCTCCACAGCATGACCCATCACCACCTGCACAGACGCCCCCTCCTCCCCCCTGAAGTTCACCAGGACCAGACTGCAACACAGACCAGACAAGAGATCAAGACAACAACAATTTAAACACCTGGAGAGGTAAATGTCTTGTACCTGAACACACCTGGACCTGGTTCCTGACGGCAGTGAGTCTATTTTTATTTCATGAATCTTTTTGTCATTTAAGTTTTTATTCAAATTCTCTGGTCTGAATTAAACAGAACAGCAGACCCAGGTGTTCAGAGTCTCTAAGGAAGTGATGCCACGCCTCCTGCTGGATTCTGAGCTGGATGAGCCAGGGGCGACCTGGTGTGACAGACAGGTGTGCATGTCTGTGCAGGCGTACTAGCTATGGTCTGAATTATTGTGTTATTGAACAGACAGCTGACGTCACCTTATTTGTTAATAACGTTAATTATATGTTAATTTGTGAACAAGTCTCCATAGGTAGGTTTAACTCATGGTTTAAATTTCAGCAGGTATATTCACCACGTTATCAATCAGCCCCCCCATCATAACTGTCGTTAAGTTACGTGAGGAAACACCAGAGGCAGGATTGGACATTGAAAAAAACCAAAAACAAATATAAATAAAAGGTAAAATACAATAAATAGACAGATACATTTAAAAAGTAGGTCTTGAGTTTGCTTTTAAAAATATCAACATTCTCTGCTGCCCTCAGCAGGGCTGTTCCAGGCGTAGACCATAGTAAGAAAAGGATGCTTCACCGTGTGCGTGCGTGCGTGTGTGTGTCAGTCACCTGGCGGACACCGGGTCCACGGTAAGCAGCCAGCCGCTGTGTTCTTCATCGTTTCCCGCCTTTACCTTCACCTGTTTGTTGACGTACCTGATCCACTCCAGCGGACCTAACAGAGGCCAGCCGCACTGCATCACGGTCCAAAATGTTATCACCGAACTGCCCAAGCAATATGAAAATAATAATCAATATAACGCAAACAACTCCTATGACTGTCGCATGAGCTTTAAAGCGCTCCGGAGAAAACACGGCGCCCTGATAAAGGTTCCGCTTCCGGCTGAATGTATAAATGAGCCGCGGCTGCCCCCTGCAGGACAATAAAACACAATACAGCGAATTAAGAGAAGATAATCCTTTATTGAACCCCAGGGGGGAAATTCGGGAACACAATAAGCCGTCTTTTAGGGTGATTTTCATTACATTAATTTGTGCATCCTGCGTCCCTCAATCGCGTCGTTTGAGAGGTGGTAAATTTGCCACATGAGAAATCCTCGGGTCTATAAAATGAATCAGCTGTCAAACCGATCTTTAGAACTATACTTTCAAATTAAAATGGATAAAAGAATATCTGAAACCCCAGAATCCTTTTGGAATATTTTTTAGAAAGATTGGAGGCCTACAGTTTATATTAAATGTAATTATGATCACCTACAAAGATGCTATAGTGGAATCCCTCAGGTGATGACTTACGGGAACCTTCTTTGTTAATGGAATAAATATTAAAAGTCACAAATGTACTAATAAACATACAAGAAATTATTTCTATAGCAAAAGGAAGTTTACTCCACAGGGGAAGTTTGTATGGAGCTCCCATGTCCCTCTTATTTATTGGGAATAAGCATGGCTGCTCCCATATAAATGTGTTATCCCCAACAACATGAAAGAATTACACTACAACATTGGACATAATATTTATCCCACTAACAAATTTGTCTTGAGATTTTTAGATATCGATAACAAATGTGAATTCTGTAAAAATGAAGAAGAGTACCGCGGGTACACGTCAGGACTCTGGAAACATACTGAGGACTATTTTTACACTCAACCAGTCGTTCAGTGAAGCTGAAGAGAGAGTTCAGCAGACTGTCAGCTTAGTTATTTTACTGGAACATTTCACATCCATAAAGCAAATGTCTCATCGTTTGTACCTTTCAGAATTTTCTATTCAAATTATTTACAACATGAAACGTGCTCACATGGTTAATATGCTACAGGAATGTCTTGTTATTTCCTACCTTCTCTAAAGTTAGAGATTTATATTGTATGTATTTTTTGGTGTATTTATTTTATTATATTCCGATGCATTATGTCCGGCTATAATGTTGAATGTATTATACCACCGAGAGTGGAGTCGTGCCTGTTCTGTTTTCTGTACCTCAGCACGATGCCTTCATGCTCATGTTCTCGTCAGTGTTACAGAATGTAAATGACGATCTATTCAATACAAAAAAAGATCCTTAGCAATGTTTAAAGACCTCTCATATGATAAATAAATAGTGTGTTAGATTGCAGTTTGTGTGCTTCACATTACGAGCTCATAGTAAGACAGATCAAGTGTAGACTACAGTAATAATTATACCAATAAGATATACAGTAAATAGGCTAAATATAACCTAGCCTATAAGATAGAATAAGATCGTATTACAAATAACAATACAACAAAACTGAATACGGTTCTACAACATAAATACAGTAAAATAACAGATTTTAAAAAACAAAAGGATTTTTTGCAGCCCTCGTCTCCTCCAGGTGCACTTAAGAAATTGGAAGATCCTCCGTCACAGCGGAGGGGGAAGGATTTCCGGGTCAGCCGAGGGGAGAGGACGCGAGGATGCGTACATTTATGTAATGAAAAGCACCCTTAAAAAAAAATACCTCCGTAGGTAAATTCAAACAATAAAAACATTAAAAAAAAACCTGCATACAACAGAAGAAATAATGACATTAAATACATGAATATATGGAAATAATATATTTTGGCTGCAGTTTCAGCCGTGGAAGAAGAAAAAGAACAAACATAAAGCAGAGAAACATTAAAACAAATGAATAAAGCAACAAAAGCGGTCCTTCAACTAAAGCAGCACCATTCAAGTGTAAGAACACTTTAATTTTAGCCGCACATTTTATACACAACACAACAGGCAGGAGAAATTAGCTCTACTACTGAAGTTCTGTGTTGTGTTTTGTTGTTGCTAACTTTACTTCCGTCACAGTGATGGAGACACAGACAGGTGCTAAGCTAAGCTAACCTTTAATTTTTTGAGGGAGCGTGCGATTGGCATGCTGACTGCAGGAATGTCCACCAGAGCTGTTGCCTGTGAATTGAATGTTCATTTCTCTACCATAAGCCGTCTCCAAAGGCGTTTCAGAGAATTTGGCAGTACATCCAACCGGCCTCACAACCGCAGACCACGTGTAACCACACCAGCCCAGGACCTCCACATCCAGCATCTTCACCTCCAAGATCGTCTGAGACCAGCCACCCAGACAGCTGCTGCAACAATCAGTTTGCATAACCAAAGAATTTCTGCACAAACTGTCAGAAACCGTCTCAGGGCAGCTCATCTGCATGCTCGTCGTCCTCATCGGGGTCCTGACCTGACTGCATTTCTTCGTCGTTAACGACTTGAGTGGGCAAATGCTCACATTGGATGGCGTCTGGCACTTTGGAGAGGTGTTCTCTTCACGGATGAATCCCGGGTTTCACTGTACAGGGCAGATGGCAGACAGCGTGTATGGCGTCGTGTGGGTGAGCGGTTCGCTGATGTCAGCGTTGTGAATCGAGTGGCCCATGGTGGCGGTGGGGTTATGGTATGGGCAGGCGTATGTTATGGACGACGAACACAGGTGCATTTTATTGATGGCATTTTGAATGCACAGAAATACCGTGACGAGATCCTGAGGCCCATTGTTGTGCCATTCATCCACGACCATCACCTCATGTTGCAGCGTGTTAATGCACGGCCCCATGTTGGAAGGATCTGTACACAATTCCTGGAGGCTGAAAACATCCCATGTTCTTGCATGGCCAGCATACTCACCGGACATGTCACCCATTGAGCATGTTTGGGATGCTCTGGATCGGCGTATACGACAGCGTGTTCCAGTTCCTGCCAACATCCAGCAGCTTGGCAGCCAGTGAAGAGGAGTGGACCAACATCCACAGGCCACAATCAATAACCTGATCAACTCTAGGTGAAGGAGATGTGTTGCACTGCGTGAGGAGAATGGTGGTCACACCAGACACTGACTGGTTTTCTGACCCCCCCAATACAGTAAAACTGCACATATTAGAGTGGCCTTTTGTTGTGGCCAGCCTAAGGCACACCTGTGCAATAATCATGCTGTCTAATCAGCATCTAAATATGCTCACAGGTGAGGTGGATGGATTATCTCGGCAAAGGAGAAGTGCTCACTAACACAGATTTAGAGAGAAATAGGCCTTTTGTGTTCATAGAAAAAGTCTTAGATCTTTGAGTTCAGCTCATTAAAAATGGGAGCAAAAACAAAAGTGTTGCGTTTATATTTTTGTTCACTGTAGTTAGTTCTTATCCTGCTGATTTATGTCCAAGTGTTCATTTTTCTGACAAGTTTATTTTTAATTAGTTATTTGATGCTGTAAAAATGATGATTGACAGCTCTGTTGACGAATACGGCTCCTGCAGCCGATCAGTTCCTGGTGAGCAGAGCGGAGGACGATCCGCGAGTGGAGACGTCACTAAAACAATCACTACAGTCATTGAAGTTTCCATACCTGTGAACTTTAACCTCAGACCAACACAAGAAGCTGTTCTGCTGTTAAACACGCCAGCGTGCAGGATCCTTGCTGTTGTTTCGGTAAGTTAAGTGTGTGTTTGGGTTAGCGGAAGTGGCTACGGCCGCTTCACTCGCCGATCTCTACTGCGCAGACTCTGGCTCCAAATGACGTCACCATCGCAAGATGGCAGCGCCTATCACAGGGATAATTTGGCATCAATTTCGTACAATGGGAGCAGATGGAGACGCGTCGTCCATCTATATATACAGTCATTGGATCAGGTCACTGTGCTGTTAGCATCGAGGCTAGCTCAGTTAGCATGAATAGTTTACAGAAATGCTGATAAGACAGATGATAAGAAAGGCTCTGTTAGCTTCAGTTAGCCACTGTTAGCTTCTCTTACAGCTGCTGAAGTTTGTCTCCAGTTCAGACTTTAGTTTGTTCACACATGAAACTGCAAGCGTCAAGTTTTATTCATTTCACATTAAATGTGTCGTCAGTGGATGTAGCTCTGTGTGGTTACAGTCACAGTTGACGTCTTAAACATTCATTCAACACATCATGTTTACCTGAGAACATCACCTGAAGGGTTTTTCAGCTTTTTTCTGTGAATGTATTTTATATTGAAAGAGTAGTTGTATGTGTGTTTTTGCAGATTACTCTCCTCCAAACGTCCCGATTATGTTTGTTGCTTCATTGACAGACACGACTTTAATTATCGCCGCCTGAAAAGATGAAATGTTACAGTTTAATTAACGATGAACTAAAGGTTCTCTGCTGCTTTTTTCAACACATGCAAATAACGTACTGCTACCTCCACACTGTACTTCAGATATAATATGTGTGTGTGTGTGTGTGTATATTTGTATATATGTGTTCTCAGTTACTTTGTCCACAGCCTGATGGAGGTCAGAAAAACATTTTAATGTAGTTAGTTATTTTGTATATCTGATGAGGACACGCCCCCTTAAGGGAAGCACCGCCCCGCTGTGACATCATCAGCCCTACATAAGCAGCAGCTGAGACTGAGAGTCAGACTGCAGAGAAACTTCGGCTCCATAAACACACACACAGAAACACAGAGACAGAGTGACACACACACACACACACACACACACCGACGGAAGAAGAACATGGCCGACTCCACCAGCAGCAGCTCTGACTCTTCATCGTCCAACAATTCCTCCTCTTCCTCCCTCAGAGACCTCTCGCATGCAGGTACGACTCACCTGTTCAGCATCACTCATGTCCACTTACTGACTTTCTAACACATCTCTCTGTCGTCATGGAGACACCTGAGCACACACTGATGTCACTTATTGATTATTGATCAGCTGATCAGAGAGCTCGGCTGCTGATTGGTTGTTTGAGATCTGTAAATTGTTGTCATGGTAACGTTCACTGCAGGATTCAGACATCGTGATTTATTGTAGATCATTTTATTTTGTACATTTTATTTATATTATTTATATTTTTACTGAGACCAAAACTGGCCCTTTAAACAGTAAGCTAACCTGCTAGCTATTTACCAAGCTTACTAGCTCATGCAGGTATGCTAGCCTGTTACTACGCATGTAAATAAACTGCAAGCTAATAAGCTAGTTATTGACCTGCATGTGTCCAGTCTGTCAGTTAGCGTGTTAATTAGCCATGTTCAGACACAGAGCTGTATTGTGCTGCTGTTAGCTAATATGCTTGTGTTAGCATGTTAATTAGCCATGTTCAGACACAGAGCTGTATTGTGCTGCTGTTAGCTAACAGTCAGCTGACTGTTGTTGTTCAGTCTTTGTATTTGAGTAAAAGCTGCTTAAAGCTGCAGGAGGTTAATCTGCCCCCCCCCCCCATACATCACATGACCCACTGATCACCTGATCAATACAAAACATCACACTGATTATTGCATCACTGCACAGCTGTACTGTTAAAAATAATCAGTTAAAGAAGATGTACAGTTACAAACAAGAAGTCCACTAAGGTCACATCTGAAGCAAACTAAGAGCACATTCATCCATCCACACACAGATGGCTCGTACATGCACACACTCTGTTGCAAATATTACACTGATGTAACGTATCGTTCTGTCCTTATGACAGCTCTGTGTTATCAGTTGTTGAGGAGTTTAATGGACATCAGCAAGGATTAATGTTTGAAGCGGTTCCGCCTAAATCTCCTGCAGGAAGGTAGAAGTTGGAAGTCTGCACCAGGCGAGCAATCTATGACCTTTCAACTTACCATACCAGGCTGTAATGCTGTATCTTATAATATGTATGTAATGTAGGTATGTTATGTAACATAATCTTCTGCTCCACTCCAAAGACCCTGAGTCTGCACAGGAAATACATACGCTGTTGAAGTTTGGAGCAGAGATTTCTAACAAGGACCTTATCTTGGGGTCTATATTAACAACACACTCAGTGTGTTTTTAATATGGACCCCAAGATACCTGTATGAACAGACCTGAGTGATAGGTACATTTTAATAACCTCAGGACTGAGGTCACCCACCGTCTTTGGTTTAAACATCATCTCCTCGGTCTTCCTCACATTCAGAACAAGGTGGTTCTTGTCACCCCACTAAACGGTTATCTCTATTTCAGAGAAGAAGTTCAGTGGGCTGCTGTGACTGTGCAGCAGGCTCAGGATGGCTGTATCATGAATGTGTGTGGTGTTAAAAGCTGAGCTAAAATCAACAAACAACACATGTGCATAAGCCTAAGGGTCATGAAGGTGTTTGCCTACCTGATGTGTGACAGTATTAATCACATCTAAAAACACATCTACGTCCTTTCTGAGCAGTGTCTGTGTCACCATCAATGGGTGTCATAGCCACAATGTGTAATTACAGATGTCTTCCAGAGGGTGGGGATGGTGTGTGAGTCCACAGCTTTTTTGAAAGATGACCATCTTAGCTCCTCTGCACAGGTTTTGAGGAGAAAAGCAGATATCTCATCTGGCCTTCTTGGTGCAGAGGTTATTAAAGAGTGATTGGACGTTATGAGGATCTACCACCAACCTCGCGTCCTGCTCAGGGTTAGCAGAAAAGTCCCTGGATTCAAATCTCAAGTAAAAGTCATTCAGCTCGCTTGCTTTTTGCAGGTCGTGGTGCTGAGGCATTTTTGAGTCACGGTACTCGTAACAGGTTGTGGCATAGGTCCATTGTGTTCTTTAGGGACCATGTGTTTCTGAGTATCGTGGATGGTAGTGCAGGTCTGCCGCCGACGGAGTCGCTTACAAGCACCAACACTCTGCCCTTTTCTCCAGTGGCGTCTCCTCATAGGCGGCGGTCGTATGTTCTCCGGCAGATTGGGAGGTGGTGAGTCGCCTGCAGAGCGGCGAGCCGGCAACGAGTGTTTGGCGTACAAGACCACCACATGTTGTTTACTACTTTGAATGTTTGGCACAGCAGAATGATAAAAAGTGCCAGCAAAAGTTCTGACAGGGTCGACATTGTGCCAAACATCCACACACGTGTTGGGATTAGATAGGAGCAGTTTGGTTATTAATGAAAATATTAATAATAATTAATATTAATATTAATAAAACATTATCAATCAGAATGACTGATTACGGGGCACCACCCTGGGATCAGGGAATAAGGAAAATCCTGCACAGCTGGTCTGCCCAAGATTTGAGGAGCCTTGAGCTGATGCCATCCGGACCCACAGCCTTCCTCACCTTGTACCTACTCAGCTCTTTCCTCACCTGGTTAATTGTGAGGGACAGGTTGGGGCAGGGGGGTTGAATGCTGGAGGTTTTTGGTGTTGTGGGACAGCGGTGAGTTGAGGTGGGGGAGGGGTAAGGCCGTTCACAGAGACAGTAGCCAATGGGGGTTGCAGCAGTGGGATCTGGGCAGGGGCGGATGACTGAACAAATCTGTTGATAAAAGTGTTCAGGTAATTTACCTGACCCTAACCCTAACCCTTTAGAACCCCTGGGCCTGGGTGTCAGGTTCCTTGTACCCAGAGATGGTTTTAAGGCCCCTCCAGACTCCACTGACGTTCTGCAGCAGTTGGTCCTCCATCTTCTTCCTGTATCTGTCTTTTCCCTCCCTGATCTTCCACCTCAGTTCCCTCTGCAGTTTTCAGGCCCTCCTTGTTGCCTGATAAAAAGGCCCCCTTTTTGTACGGTATCCACACAGAACTTAATATAGTCCGTTATGCAGCCAGTGAGGCTGTCAATATCCTCCCCATGAGAATCCCTGAGTTCTTCCCACACAGTTGTGTCAAAACAGTCTTTCAGAGCATCCTCAGACTCTTCAGACCATCTCTTCACAGTGCGTGTGACCACTGGTTGTCTGTAGACAAGAGGTTTGTAGACAGGCTGGAGATTTACAAGGTTGTGGTCAGATCTTCCCAGGGGAGGGAGAGGTGATGAGTTATGTGCCTTCTTGCTGTTGGCATACAGCAAATCCAGTGTTTTATTGTCCCTGGTGCAGCATGTGACATACTGGGTGAATGTGGGCAGAGTGGAGGAGAGAGAGGCATGGTTACAGTCCCCAGTGATGAGAAGGAGGGCATGAGGGTGCTGTGTCTGCAGCCTGCTTACAGTGGAGCGGATGACGTCACAGGCCACGTCAGAGTTAGCATACGGCGCTATCACGACAACATGCAATATAATTCCCTCCAAATTATGTGTAACATAACATTAATAATGAGAACAATACAATGGCAACAATTACATACGAGAATTCCTTCGGCAGATGGTATGGCCTCATGCTAATGGCTAACAGCTCAATGTCCTTATTGCAGAGTTGCTCCTTAACAGTGATGTTACACCAGCTATCATTAACAAACACTGCCAGCCCTCCTCCTTTCTCTTACTGCTCTCCTTTGTCCTGTCCGCCCGCAGCAGATGAAATCCTTCCAGTGTAGTGTTCGTGTCCGGTGTTAGCTATGTTAGCCATGTCTCTGTGAATAGCATGATGCTACTCTCCCAATATTCCCTCTGGTGCCGGGTCAGTGGCACAAGCTTGTCCATCTTATTGGTAATAGATCTTACATTTCCCATAACGATGGATGGAAGGACAGGTCATATATAACGTCTCCTCTTAGCTCGCAGCGCAGCGCCGGCACAGCGTCCTCTTCTCCTTCTCCTCAGTTCGATGTGAACATCGGGCCTCGCACTGGTTTGCATCAACATGCTATGGGATGCTAACAGCTGGTCCCTGGTGTAAACACTGCGACCATGGTTACACATGTAATCCCCGGACTTGCTTGTGAAGAAAAGAAGTAGAAACACCAATGCAAACGCAACCAGTTTGGTGTCCATGGTCAAGAATAAGTTAGTAAAGTATTTACAGGTAAAAAAGAATAAAAAAGACCAGTTAAGTTACAAAAATAAGAGAAAAAGCTCGTCGGTGAGCAGGAGCTACTGCAACAGGCTGCCGCTTGAGCGGTGCCTAAACCAGAAGGGGGAAATATCAATATTATCAATTAAAAGTGAAAAAGAAGGTATGAATCCAACACTGACCTTTGCAAACAGCTATAATCACAATGAAACATCACAAACAAATCCTCTTTAAATTATAATGGAATTTATTCAACAAGCAGCAGCAAACACAATCAATGACACTTAATGAAGCAAAGAGGAAAGATGGTGATGCCACCACAAAGGTGTTGGCGGAGTAAGGGCCAGATCAGACAGAACGCATTTTAGCGGCATAGTTGCTTTCGCATTGCCGAGCGCCTCGGGTTTTTCTGCTCTGTGTGCCTCAATGTGGTGCGCCTCGCGTTTTACAGCCTGCAAAACACGTTGTGTCTGATCGGAAGCTGAAGATAAATGGACAATGTATTGAGCAGGCCCCAGAAGTAAACTGTGAAGTGACTGTCTACCATTCCACGCTGCTCATAGCTTTATGCATTCTATGATTTTATTGTTATTGTGTAACCTCCTGGTCACAAGCAGCATCTTCAACAATCAAGCCTCTGGTGATGATATATAATAAAGTCATAAAGATTTTAGACAGGAAGCCGATAAGATCACACCACTGTGATGTTCTAAACAAATTAAATATGTTAAGTTTTGATAATTGTATTAAAATTGCTAATCTAAAACTCGTCCATAAACGCTGACATCATCAGGCTCCTCAGGTGCTCAGTGACGTCGTGGTACCACTGAGACTATCAGGCTCTATAACGTGGAGCATCTAATGGAGACTGTAAGATGCCCTTTCGTAAGTTATCACTTGGACGAAGCGCTTTTTCTGTTCAGGGGATCAATATGTGGATCGTCTCACCTGCAGAGCTCAAACTGGATCCTGACTGGGAGCATCTTAAACTCAGTCTGAAACAGTTTCTGCAGACGGCTCAGTCTTGTAATCATGTATGATTTTGTGCTTTCTGCTTTACATTAAGTTTTATTGGAGGAGTGTAATTTGTATCCTGTATTGTTATATCTGTGTTATTACTGTTGAGTCTGTTCTGTCTCTTGTGTATTTGTTGTTATTTTAAAGGCCCATCTATGGACGGGCATTGCAAATTAGCCAAGGCTATAAATGCTGTAGTGTGTGGCATCGGTTTACTTGCCTCATACTTGTCCCAATACAAATAAACATTAAATAAAAAATAAAATCGGGACGTAAGTCCGCGTGAATTGAACAAAGGGAACGTGTGCGGCCTGTCCTGGTGAACTCAACAAGTTGGTGTAGTAAAAGCTACGCTTTGTGCTGCACACAGTCTGTACCTTTAAGGTGTGTGTGTGTGAGTGGGTTACCGGCGGGAGTGTGTGTGTATGTGCATGTGTGTTTATGTGGGTTAGTACAAGAGAAGAAGTGAAAGAGATGCCGGTGAGGCAGAACAAAGCAGCTCAAACTCAAACTTGACGTGGTAATACTCAGTAACTGCAACTTTATCACGCAGAAACCCGACGGATGATTCTGAGCTCATCAGCCGTGGCACTGGACTTTGAACTGATAAAGGCAGCTTACTGATCTTAGCGTGGTAACAACACAGCAGCGTAAAACACAAGCATAAAGAAAAGAGAAAAGAACATCTCAGTGACACACACACACACACACACACACACACACACACACACTGTAAACTAACACGCACTCACTCATGCTTGGCACAGTAATTACCAATCATGCTTTGCAGCCTTACAGCTCGTTCACTGGAAAGAACCGAAGAAGTCGGCAGTGGCGTTTGGCCTGTCTCTTCTGGTCCTGGTCTCCGTTGCAACGCTATCTGTCATCAGTGTGGTGTCCTACCTGCTGCTCACCTGCCTCTGTATCACCATTACCTTCAGGTGAGGGGGCGGGGTCACCTGGATGTCCCCGACCAATCAGAACATACACAGACTGCAGACTGAGAATGATGAAGAACACTGTGGGTTATGTTGTTGCCATGAACATGCACAAGTACACACACACACACACACACACATATACAGTGAACCTGCTGGTGTCACCTTAATATCTACTTCCTGTCTGCAGGGTTTATAAATCAGTGATCCAAGCCATCCAGAAATCAGACGAAGGTCACCCATTCAGGTAACACACACACACACACACACACACACCCACACACACACACACACACACACACACACACACACACACTGTTGTGTAAAATTGCATAATTTTGAGTGGAGTTTGGTCTGTGTAAACTGGTTAAATGGGTCTGAGTAATGACTACAATGGTAGTAACAAGCTTTCCTTCTCCACCTCCTCAGGTCTCTGTTGGACAGGGACATCTCGGTGTCCCCTGAGGCTCTCCGTCAGCTGGCCGATCACTCTCTGGTCCATTTGAACTGGTTCAGCAGTCAGACCAGGAGGCTGCTGCTGGTTGAAGACCTGGTGGACTCTCTGAAGGTCAGAAGATGTTAGCAGGCTAACAGACAATGCTAAAGTTTAAATCTAATTTAGATGGTGGTGACAGAGAAACTTTTAAGCTGAAGTGTTAAGATAGAAAAGCGTCTAAAACTGGACAATCCTTAAAACTCAATCTAACACATATTATCATCCTTTATGTCTGTTACCTAGCAACCAACGCTAATAATCACTTAAGAGCAACAATTATTTTTTTTCTTAAAACTGCAACACAAAAACTGGAGCAAAAAAAATGACGGGCAGTTAAGCATCAGCAGAGAAATCAAATTTACACCAACAAAAACTAATTGCAGGAGGTGGACTTGGTGAAAGGTTCCCTGTTGAGTTCTGCTGTGTTGGAGGTCCTGGAGAACAAGGGGGTCTGTTCAGACATGGGAGAGTGCCCTGGCTTCTTGGAGTCTCAGGTGGGGGCCGAAGAGGATTCAGAGACTCTTAAGTTCTTCTGGAGTACTTGGACAATCCTGTGGAATCCAAGCCTCTGGAGGGACTGAAGGCAGTCTGAGCTGATTTGTTGTTGGACCTTTGCCTGTCAAAGCTGGAAAGGAATCTGCCTTAAATCTTTCTCCAATCTTCTCTGCTTGTTCTCTAAATGTTCTGTTTGTTCTCTGAATGTTCTCTTAATGTTCTGTTTGTTCTCTAAATGTTCTCTAAATGTTCTCTAAATGTTCTGTTTGTCCTCTGTTCTCTAAATGTTCTGTTTATTATCTGAATGTTCTCTAAATGTTCCGTTTATTCTCTGTTTGTCCTCTGTCCTCTAAATGTTCTCTGAATGTTCTCTAAATGTTCTGTTTGTACTCTAAATGTTCTCTAAATGTCCTGTTTGTTCTCTGAATGTTCTCTAAATGTTGTTTGTTCTCTAAATGTTCTGTTTGTTCTCTAAATGTTCTGTTTGCTCTCTGAATGTTCTGTTTGCTCTCTGAATGTTCTCTGAATGTTCTGTTTGTTCTCTGTTTGTTCTCTAAATGTTCTGTTTGCTCTCTGAATGTTCTGTTTGCTCTCTGAATGTTCTCTGAATGTTCTGTTTGCTCTCTGAATGTTCTCTAAATGTTCTGTTTATTCTATGTTTGTCCTCTGTTCTCTAAATGTTCTGTTTGTTCTCTGAATGTTCTCTGTTTGTTCTGTTTGTTCTGTTTGTTCTCTAAATGTTCTGTTTGTTCTCTGAATGTTCTCTAAATGTTGTTTGTTCTCTAAATATTCTGTTTGTTCTCTAAATCTTCTCTAAATGTTCTGTTTGTCCTCTGTTCTCTAAATGTTCTGTTTGCTCTCTGAATGTTCTCTAAATGTTCTGTTTGCTCTCTGAATGTTCTCTAAATGTTCTGTTTGTTCTCTGAATGTTCTCTAAATGTTGTTTGTTCTCTAAATGTTCTGTTTGTTCTCTGAATGTTCTCTAAATGTTCTGTTTGTTCTCTGAATGTTCTCTAAATGTTGTTTGTTCTCTAAATGTTCTGTTTGTTCTCTGCTTGTTCTCTGAATGTTCAGGGAGCTCAGGCTTGGATAGGTTGAGCTGAAGGTGGCGTTCTTTCATCCATTAAGAGATATCAGCAAGGCATGATGAGATACGTGCTGGGACTGTAGTGTCGTCTGGTGGGAATGACAGAAAGAGCTGGGTATCGTCCGCATAGCAATGGTATGAGAAACCATGGGAGCAGATGATCGCACCAAGTGAGGTGGTATATATTGAAAAGAGCAGGGGACCGAGCACTGACCCTTGAGGCACCTCTGTGGATAAGCTGTGGGGTTTGGACACTTTTCCTTTCCAAGATACTCAAACAGATCTCCCTGAGAGGTCGGACATGAACCAGAGGAGGGCAGATCCTGAGATACCAAGCTCAGAGAGAGAAGAGAGGAGGGTTTGGTGGTTCACTGTGTCAAAGACAGCTGACAGATGCAGCAATAGAGCTGAGGACTGTCCAGCAGCTTTAACCAGACGCAGTGCTTCTGTTACAGACAGTAGTGCTGTTTCTGTAGAGTGGCCCGCTTAAAGCCAGACTGATTTGGGTCCAACAGATTGTTCTTGGACAGGAAGTCAGTGACTTGATTAAAAACTGTGCGCTCAAGTATGTTCTCTGTTTGTTGTCTAAATGTTCTGCAAATCTTTTCCAAATATTTTAGCTGGCTGCGGTCATGTGGTTGATGACGTACATTGGATCAATCTTTAATGGAGTCACCATCCTGATCCTCGGTGAGATTTAAACTAAGTCATCGGTTAAAAGTCACAGGTTTGATTCCTGTCTGTTCTGGATTATAATGACTCATGTCGTCTTTGTGTTCAGCGGACATTATCTTCTTCACCACGCCACTGATCTACCAGAAGAAGAAGGTACAGGAACAACGGATCACACAAACGTGCAAACAATGAAGGACACTTGTATTTTTACATTTCAAAGTAAAATATTTTCTATGTGTTTCCAGCTTCTGTTATTGACACACGTATTTGTCTTTTATTTTTTAATATTTTGACCAATAGTAAATACTGTTTACTATTACTTAAAAGATAAATATCAATACCACCCCCTTCAGGAGGCTCCACCTGTAAATCACTCAGCTACATTCATGAGGTGGAAAAAATATTACACACCTGACCTGTGTGTGTGTGTGTATGTGTGTGCAGACACAGATTGATCACTACATGGAGCTGATTTGGTGCAGAGTGGAGGAGATGCTGCAGAAGTGAGTTCAGAACATCTGAACATCAGTGTTACAGGATAAGTTGTAAAATGTTGATACACACAGATACACACAGCTACAGACACAGTGTCACCAGTCTGTCTGTTTGTGTTTCAGGATGCATGACAGGTTACCTGGAGCGGTGAAGAGAACCAAAGCTGAGTAATCACCTGCAGTTGCTGTGGCTCCTCCCCCTCCTGAATTTGTTGTGAAAGTAATAAATCGAGTCATATGAAAAACCTGATTGTTGTTTTTATTCTCTGAAGTTTTACACACTAAAGATGTACACTTTTTAATCTCAATCTCATGTCGGGTGAGAGGAGGAGAGGATGAGGCAGAGAAGGAGAGGAGGAGGTAAAGAAGGAGAGAAGGAGAGGATGAAGTAAAGAAGGAGAGGAGGAGGTAGAAAGGAATAAATCAAAATCAAATCAAATTTAATTTGTATAATGCCAAATCATAACCAAAGTTATTTCAACACTTTACAAAAAGAGAAGGTGTAGACCGTCATATTATTTGGAGAGAGACCCAACATGAATCCACCGAGAGCAGTCCTCATGGTGGATTAATGGTAGGAGGAGAAAGAGGACAAACTTGCTCCCAGTTTTGCCTCCTGGTTTCAGACTGAGTGATCACTCCTCTCTCCAGCTGGAGGGTTTGTTCTAATTCAGGTTCTCTGAGAGTCTCACTTCTTCTTCAGTGGTTTTATTGCAGTTATGTGGGGCGACTTCCTGTCACAAACTGTCACAAGAAATCCTGGCGAAGTCTTGAATCCTATTTTCTACGTAAAATTATATTTTCTTTTTTTCAGGGCTCTTATTTTCCTAAATTGGTGTACAGAAGCTGCTTTAATTTAGTCTAAGTTCACTGGAGTTAATTCTGAGTGAAGTTCAGCCTGCGGCCTCAAGATGGCAGCACCTCAACAGAAACACTCTGCATGTTCAGGATCTGAGAAACTGACCAATTAACAACAACATCGTTATGACAGGACTTTCAATGTGAAAGAGAGTTGTTACATTAATCTAAAACATTATAATTATATGTACTGAACTCTTCATCTCTTCACTCTTCATCCCTTCACTCTTCATCTCTTCACTCTTCACTCTGAACTCTTCATCTCTTCACTCTTCATCTCTTCACTCTGATGTCTTCATCTCTTCACTCTTCATCTCTTCACTCTTCATCTCTTCACTCTGATGTCTTCATCTCTTCACTCTTCATCTCTTCACTCTTCACTCTGAACTCTTCATCTCTTCACTCTTCACTCTGAACTCTTCATCTATTCACTCTTCATCTCTTCACTCTTCATCTCTTCACTCTTCATCTCTTCACTCTGAACTCTTCATCTCTTCACTCTTCACTCTGAACTCTTCATCTATTCACTCTTCATCTCTGAACTCTTCATCTCTTCACTCTTCATCTCTTCACTCTGAACTCTTCATCTCTTCACTCTTCATCTCTTCACTCTGATGTCTTCATCTCTTCACTCTTCATCTCTTCACTCTTCACTCTGAACTCTTCATCTCTTCACTCTTCACTCTGAACTCTTCATCTATTCACTCTTCATCTCTTCACTCTTCATCTCTTCACTCTGAACTCTTCATCTCTTCACTCTTCACTCTGAACTCTTCATCTATTCACTCTTCATCTCTTCACTCTGAACTCTTCATCTCTTCACTCTTCACTCTGAACTCTTCATCTCTTCACTCTTCATCTCTTCACTCTTCACTCTTCATCTCTTCACCTTGAACTCTTCATCTCTTCACTCTTCATCTCTTCACCTTGAACTCTTCATCTATTCACTCTTCATCTCTTCACTCTGAACTCTTCATCTCTTCACTCTTCATCTCTTCACCTTGAACTCTTCATCTCTTCACTCTTCATCTCTTCACTCTGAACCCTTCATCTCTTCACTCTGATGTCTTCATCTCTTCACTCTTCATCTCTTCACTCTTCATCTCTTCACTCTGAACTCTTCATCTCTTCACTCTTCATCTCTTCACCTTGAACTCTTCATCTCTTCACTCTTCATCTCTTCACCTTGAACTCTTCATCTCTTCACTCTTCATCTCTTCACTCTGAACTCTTCATCTCTTCACTCTTCATCTCTTCACCTTGAACTCTTCATCTCTTCACTCTTCATCTCTTCACCTTGAACTCTTCATCTCTTCACTCTTCATCTCTTCACCTTGAACTCTTCATCTCTTCACTCTGAACTCTTCATCTCTTCACTTTAAAGTCTTCATCTCTTCACTCTTCACTCTGAACTCTTCATCTCTTCACTTTAAAGTCTTCATCTCTTCACTCTGAACTCTTCACTCTGAACTCTTCATCTCTTCACTCTTCATCTCTTCACTCTTCACTCTTCACTCTTCACTCTGAACTCTTCATCTCTTCACTCTGAACTCTTCACTCTGAACTCTTCATCTCTTCACTCTTCACTCTGAACTCTTCATCTCTTCACTCTTCATCTCTTCACTCTTCACTCTTCATCTCTTCACTCTTCATCTCTTCACCTTGAACTCTTCATCTCTTCACCTTGAACTCTTCATCTATTCACTCTTCATCTCTTCACTCTGAACTCTTCATCTCTTCACTCTTCATCTCTTCACCTTGAACTCTTCATCTCTTCACTCTTCATCTCTTCACTCTTCATCTCTTCACCTTGAACTCTTCATCTCTTCACTCTTCATCTCTTCACTCTGAACCCTTCATCTCTTCACTCTGATGTCTTCATCTCTTCACTCTTCATCTCTTCACTCTTCATCTCTTCACCTTGAACTCTTCATCTCTTCACTCTTCATCTCTTCACCTTGAACTCTTCATCTCTTCACTCTTCATCTCTTCACCTTGAACTCTTCATCTCTTCACTCTTCACTCTGAACTCTTCATCTCTTCACTTTAAAGTCTTCATCTCTTCACTCTGAACTCTTCACTCTGAACTCTTCATCTCTTCATCTCTTCACTCTTCACTCTTCACTCTGAACTCTTCATCTCTTCACTCTTCATCTCTTCACCTTGAACTCTTCATCTCTTCACTCTTCATCTCTTCACTCTGAACTCTTCATTTCTTCACTCTTCATCTCTTCACTCTGATGTCTTCATCTCTTCACTCTGATGTCTTCATCTCTTCACCTTGAACTCTTCATCTCTTTACTCTGATGTCTTCATCTCTTCCTCAAAGAAAGGAGACTATCCATATTTTTTACAACTTTACGCTTTAGTTTACTATTGAAACGAAAATTCACACAGAAGCAAGTCTGGGCTTGTTGGAAAGCTCTATTCCTCTAGGTTATGTGGGAAAAAAACGCAGTCTCTCTGTCAAACCATCGTTCGTTATTGTTATCGAGTTATGACGCTCTAAAGACGACATGGAATTTGGGCCTGTATACGGGCCTGTGGGTCTCAGAGGGTTAATAGATTATGATTTGTTATGTCCTGCCTTATTTATATTGTATTTATAATTCACTTTATGTCACTTGTTTTGTAATATGGTTTTTCTGCTGAGTTAATTTTAGCTTGAACAGAATTGGTGGTATAGAGTTTCTTCTTAAATGTGACTGAAAAGAAACTTTTTCACAGGCAAGCTGAGAAGCTAACAATAAAATGTTTTCTCCCCACAAACATTTAATATTGAAAAAATAATTTACACTAATTTACATGTGGGTCCAAAACAATGTTTTTTAATATCTCAGTTATTGAGAAAGTTCACTTACATACACAGACTTATTAAAGACATTTGGTATTCAAATACCTCCACCACAGTACCTTTGTGTTTTTTAAGACTGCTGTCAATAAACAGATGTTTTGCTAAACAGCTTCAACATAAAGGACAACAAATGTAACCAATGGGGGCACATGATACACTGCCCTGCAACTCCTCATAGCAAACACTATTATTATAATAACTATTAGAATAATCACTTTGGCAACATTAATTGGGAATCTTGTGTGTTCTGTAAAACTGGCTCAGAGACTGTTCTTCACTGAGCTTATGAATGCATCTTGATTGATCTTGAACATGTATTTGATATGTTGTGTGGAAAATAAACATGATATATTAACAATGAAGAATATTGATAATGCGAAATAACAAGAGAGAAGAAGAAAATACTGATAACATGAAATAATGAGAGAAGAAGACAGACAGGTTAACAGGCAGGTATTGATCAGCCTGTATTTATTTACTGAACTTAAACTCTCTCTGTGTGTTATATTCAGACCAACATCGTCTGTTTCCTTTAAATTTGAGTTTTGGGTTCAGTTGTTCTTGTAAAGTTCTATTTGATCCCTTTTCTATTTTATTTCATAAACTTTTATTAATTAAATTGATTTCTGTGCTGCTGTTAAACTGTCTCCACTCTTTTAAATTGTTGATCAACTGATTGATTAATAAATAAAGTTGTACATTCAGTGACAGAGGTCTGAAATGAGTTATTTTGAAGGTGTGACAGCTGTTGATTAAGTAACTCCTGAGGTCACTGAGCATGCTCAGTAGCGGGTAGAGAAGCCGCTGACCTCAAGTTTAGAAATGTCTCTCTCGTTGGAGAAGACGGCTCGGTCGATCCGGGAGCTCGGACTTCCGACACTCTTCAGCCACAATTTCCTGAAAAACACAACAAGAAGAAAAAAGTCAGAGATAAACTCTCTAACCCCGAGCAGGTCCAGCAGAGTCCAGATCCACATCAGACCAGAAACAGGTGAGACCAGGTGAGACCAGGTGTTGTCACTGGGTTTCAAAGTTCTCAATAAAGAAGATTTAATGAAACACAACTGCAGTGTAAGACAGGAAGAGTTAAAACCCTGAGTCTGTGCTGACCTGCTGGCCCCCATCTTCACCCGGATCTTCAACAGATCTCTGGAGCTGTGTGAAGTCCCCTCCTGCTTCAAACGCTCCATCATCATCCCGGTCGCCAAGAAACCCTCCATCACAGGACTGAATGACTACAGCCCTGTCGCCCTGACGTCTGTGGTCATTAAATCCTTTGAGAAACTGGTGTTGAGTTGCCTGAAGGACATCACAGGCCCCCTGCTGGACCCGCGCTACCGGGCAAACAGGTTGATGGATGATGCGGTCAACATGGGACTGCACTACATCCTGCATCACCTCGACTTCACAGGGACCCACGCGAGGATCCTGTTTGTGGACTTCAGCTCGGTGTTCAACACCATCGTCCCTGAAATCCTCCATCACAAACTCACCCAGCTCTCTGTGCCACTCCCCACCTGTCAGTGGATTACCAACTTTCTGACTGACAGGAGGCAGCAGGTGAGGCTGGGAAACATCACATCCAGCACCTGGACAATCAGCACTGGTGGCCCCCAGGGGTGTGTGCTCTCCCAACTGCTCTTCTCCCTCTACACTATGACTGCACCTCAGCGGACCCCTCTGTTAACGTCTGAAGTTTGCAGACGACATGACAGTCATCGGCCTCATCCAGGATGGTGACGAGTCTGCTTACAGACGGGAGGTGGATCAGCTGGTCCTCTGGTGCGGTCAGAACAACCTGAAGCTCGACCCACTTAAGACTGGGGAGACGACAGTGGACTTTAGGAGGAGCCCCCGAACACTCTCCCCCTTCAAAATCCTCAACAGCAGCGTGTCTACTGTTGACACCTTCAGGTTCCTGGGATCCACTATCTCCAAGGACCTGAAGTGGACCTCCCACATAGACACTGTCAGGAAAAAGGCCCAGCAGAGGATGTACTTCCTGAGACAGCTCAGGAAATTCAACCCGCCTCAGAAGCTGGTGATTATGTTTTACTGCGGCATCATCCAGTCTGTTCTCTGCACGTCCATCACTGTTTGTATCTGCCACCAAACAGGACAAGAACAGACTGCAGCGGACAATCAGGACTGCAGAGAGGATCACTGGAACCAACCTGCCCTCCATCCAGGACTTATACCGGTCAGGAATCGGGCAGGTAACATCACTGCAGACCACTCACACCCCGGTCACACACTGTTTGAACTCCTCCCCTCCTGCAGGCGTTACACAGCGCTGTACGCCAAAACATCCAGACACAGGAGCAGTTTGTTCCCCCAGGCTGTCACTGTGATGAACAGCTAACTCAGCCAGAGTGTCAGGGACAACACATGTGTAATAACCTAACCTGAAATCAGCTGTACATGTGAGTTACACAAACATCCACTGTGCATGAGAAATATGTTATTTATTGTCATTGCTTAATTCACCCTCGTATCATGTATACACCATCACTACATAGAAGGTCAGTCCACATTCTCTGTAAACACTACAAGCAGCTACAGTACATAACAACCTGACTCACATACATTTTTTCTCTCTGCACCTTTGCAATATTGTCTCCAGTCTATAATTGTTGTTGTACTTTCTTTAAATAAAGTAGATAAATGTATATATATATATATATACATTTATGACTTTTGTCATAATTTGTCAAATATATTAGTATCCATAGGTCTGTATATAGTAGTTTTAGATCTAGTTTTTAGTGTCTGTGTTACCTTGTCTTATCTGTCCTTGTTTAGTGTGTCTGTTCAGTATGTGTGTTTGTACATCGACAGCAAAGAAAACCCAGAGTCACATTCCTTGTATGTGCCCCCATACTCGGCCAATAAAGCTGATTCTAAATGGTCATTGTGTAGAGGAGGAGTTACTTATATGATTGGCCAGTGTGAGGAGGAGGGACTTCTGCGATTGGTTGGTTTGGACTCACATGTCATGGATTCGGTCCGGTGGTCCCTGGATTTGTCCGATCACTGTTCCTTGTCTGGTGTTCTTCACCCAACCGCTCAGACCCAGAGACTGACCCTGATCCTCCGTGTACTGAGGGACAGGAAGACATATCATTCATTTATCAATTATTAAATGTACAACATTTAATCAGTTTCACATTAAGTGAGCTGGAGAGTTCAGCCCTGGAGACCCTCTAAGTAGATAAGTATTACACATATATATATAAATATATACATACCGCAAAAACTTCAACTGATAGTCCGGGCTTTTGTTGACTTTAATCTATAAAGTCACCCTGCCTTGATTAGGGATGGGTTTGTACGAGACGGGCCTTTAATTATTTCTGTAAGAAACTCTTTGACAGCAAAGATTTCAACCAGTATGAATGTTCACCTGTATATAAAATTAGTCTTTCAACTGACATATCAATTACAAATCATAAATTATCATAAAGATCACGGTCTGCGTGACAACATCTCACACCCGACCTGCTGCACTGAGAGAGAGAGAGAGAGAGCCCTGTGTAAATAATGACTTAGGAGGGCTACACAGAAATGAAGGTCTTTAAAGCATCAGTAGGGGAGAGCAAGGTGTACAGAAATGCCGCAATTCCCCGTGTATTTACTATAATATTCATATTCCATTTGAAGTGCTGCTCCGTTCCGCTATCAAAGTGGAGGCGAGCTTCTTAGCTTTCTATAGAGGTCTCATTTGAACCAATAGGAGCTTCCATTACTGATTCTCAGCCTACAATAGCCAACCAGAGTCGGTGGTGAAGGAAGGTGCCTGTCCCTCTTTGACTGAAGGCAGAGCCGGCCAATAGCAACCGAATTAGCGCATGGTACCGGAGCGGGAGGGGCGTGGACAGGCACTAACCCTAACCCTAACCCTTATAAAGTGGTTATTCCCTGGGATGCACCACATCCTGAAATATTTATTTTTCGTTGGAGACATTACTGTCATTGCCTCACTCTAAAGATGTCTCAAATAAAAACTGTCTCAACTCTCCTCTATATATTTTGTTTGTTGTTTAATGCATACAGTATACCATAAAAATGTTGCTGAGAGACGGAGAAAACACATTTGTTATCATTGTTTTTTAAACTTAATTACCATATTTAAAGCCCAACCGTGCGTCACTGAACAGACAATCAGATAAACATTAATGTTTACGGGCTTCTAATTGGGACCACTGTTTATTTATTTGTCAAAGGTGCAGCCAGCCAGTAAAAGGGCACATACATACATACATACATACATACATATTCACAGGGTGCAATTTGTGAAAAAATCAGAGGGGGGATGTTTCCGAAATGTTTTTATTTTTTTTAAATAACGGATATTAGAACTCTGTTCTTTCTCTCTTGGACACATAGGGGCTGCGAAACCCGCACGAATTAAATCCCCCTTTCAGCACCATGGAAAGCGCCACTTGGTCAGGCGTGACAAAACACTTATTTACAAACGTTAATATTGAATAGAATGAAATCAATATGAAATACGCTAGCGCAACGTTCTGTCAACATGAAATTAAACAGGCTGCTCTGATGACAGACTTCTGTCTTCTTTTTATCCTTTCCTGTGGCGGCTCATCTGCAGCATGTCGCCCCTCTTTTACCCACATCTCTATGTATCTCCGGGCAGTGAAGGACGAAACCCTCGGCCCATTTACTGAGATGAAAAGCAGGAGGCTGTTCAGGGTGGAGACGTTCATTCTATTTCTATTGTCTGTGAGAATATGGTTCATAGCACTGAATCCTCTTTCACACTTGGCTTTTGGCACTGGGAGCATGGAGACAGTGGTCGCCACTTTGCGCAGATTCTCTCCCGTGACACCATATATATCTCGCTTCAATAGCGAGAGTCTTGAGTACAGTGAGAAGTTTGTCGTCTCCGTAGAGGATGCGCTCGTCTTCATCAGATGAGGACGATTTAGAGCAGCTGCAGCAGAAATAAAACAGCTGTCATCCAGCCTGCGCTCAGTGTTGTCGGCCCGTTGCAGCTCTTTGTTAGCTGTAAGTTATTTTATATGGCCAATTGGCAAAGTACCATTATTGCTAAAAGAGAGGCATATCTTTTTGTCACCACCGGGGTAAAAATAATTCAGCAGAAGCCCCCCCATCCCCCTGGCAAATTGTACCCTGTATATATATATATACACTGTGTATATATACAGTATATAAAACATACATTATATTATAATGATAATGACAATATTACAACATTACAATATTATAATAATATAAATGAACATGATTCACATGAAGCTTACCATTCTGAAGCAAACACCTGAAACAGACAAACTCCTCGTTACAAACACAATAATAAATATAAAATCTTAATAACCTTCACATGATATAGAAAGAATTGATTATTAAAGTTATTTTAATCATGAATAAATCAAATCTACAGCTTAATATAATGTAATACATTATACTTTAAAATGAAATGTGACAGAGCATCAAACAGGATTATTTGCACAGAAACATGTCTGTAACACTCACACTAACGTACATGTGACACATGACCTACCCTGCACGTTCCCAAAAATCTCAAAATCCACTGAAGTCAGTTTGTTTTCGGACATGACGACTTGAAAGAGGCCAAATAAAAGCACAGAAGAAATAATAAAAGACAGAGACATGTCAGCCCACCGTTAATTTAACTCTGCACAGCTGCGGTTATTTTTATCTCTGATATCCGACACTAATGTCAAAATAAGAGCCCTTCTTATCTGCAGCAGCTTTCTGTTGTGTACAAGTGCTAGTTACTAGAATGCCTTTCAAAATAAAATTCATTTAAAAACTACTGTTTGAATTCATTCATTTTGAAGGTAATCTGTATTGAAGTCATCAATAAAAACTTGGAGCACTTCCTGTCAATGCTTGACAAAATAAAGGACTATGTTCCTATTTAACGCCTTCTTTGATTCATCTGTTTAACATTTGACTCTCTGAGCTTATTTTATTCCCATTTCTTCTGTATTTATATAGTTTTATTTCTTTTGTTGCAACTAAGTTCTGACACTCTAAACACACTAACTGGAGCTGATCTTCATGATACCAAATGAAAAATGGATCCACTGAATCTATCAGCTGGTCCTCTGGTGCGGTCAGAACCACCTGGAGCCAAAGCCACTCAAGACTTGTGGAGATGACAGAGGACTTCAGGAGACAATAAAAATAAAAGGACAAATAAAATTTGATGGATTGATTGAATCCAATTCTGATTCTGGGTGAGTGTCATCCTGCAGTACCTCTGAACACCACAGGATGGCGCCTGTAACACACAGGCTGCAGGAAGTACACTGATTTCCCCTCTGAAAACACTGATACTGTGGATCACATCAGGAACAACAGGAAACATGGCCGATAGGAAAAACAATCGATAGTAAGCATTGCCGATTATTTGTTGGTGAAAATCTTTTTGATTTTGAGATAGTAACATGGCTGTTCGCTAGCTAGTCTTGTTGTAAAACATTATGTCACATTATATTTACTGTATATTTACTGTAACAGCTAAGCCAAGGCGTTCTCTGAGTTGAATGGACTAGAAATATCTCCTGATGCCAAGTTGTAGCTGAGACCCGTTCTATTTACTGAAGTAGTCAATGTGTGATAGACATTATAACATTATGTGAATGGATTAATTGTTTCAGGTATTAGTCACACCCTCAGGTGATACCAGGTAAACAGACCTTAAGCGTGTTAAAAACTGCAGATATTTATAGCAAAACTTATAAAAACATAACGAAATGATCTCATTTTTTTCCTTAAGTAAGTGACCATGGCATAAGCGGGATAATACCCAATGAGGTTTGTATTAACAAGAACTAATGAAGGCATAGTAGAGGACTCTTTTCCTTTTATCAACAAGTTACAAACCTGTAATAAAGCATAAATCTGTAATAAACCTTTGAATTACACACTTTTTCATATATTCAGCCTTTGTTCAAATATGTCAGATTCTCACTACGTGTTTTGACAAATATATTAATGACTTTGTTCTTAAAGGCGCTTCTGTAGCGCCAACATCAGGACAAACTCCAAACTCTGCACAACAGCAAGTTTAAAACTCAGTGAGACTCGAACTTTTATCCAGAAAAGTTAAAACAGTAAAAAAAGATGCAGTTTCCAGTTAAACCAGTAATAAATATGCAGTTTCCAGTTAAACTAGTAATAAAGCTTTAGTATCCAGTTAAACCAGTAATAAAGGTTTGGTTTCCAGTTAAAACAGTAATATAGCTTTAGTATCCAGTTAAAAAGGATGAAGTTTCCAGTTAAACCAATGATAAGAATGCAGTTTCCAGTTAAACCAGTGCTCTGAAGATGAAGGAGGAAGCTGCTCCTAAAGCCAAACCCAGAGACAGAAAGAACGCCATGATGGTTCCAGCTGTTTCCGCTTCATGAGGAAGAACGTTCCTGCAGAACACACAAAATGATTATTTCAACTTCTACTTAAAAGCTTCTTTCTTAATATCTATTGTGTAATTAAATTAAATGAAATTCCTTGAATACATGATAGTTAATCCAGAGTTTTCATGGGTCAGAATCCAGTGGTGATGATTTGTTAAGTGTTGAAGAGTTCAGTGAGGGGAAGCTGAAAGCTCAGTGGGTCTTCATTTAGAGTTTTAACTTAATCTTGTGGATTATATATTCATTATTATGTGTTTGACGTGGTTAAACAACAAAGTTTTCGATGTATTTAAAGTCTTTAAAATAATAAAAGTTTTTGATAGGTTTTGACATTTTTAATGTGTTTTATGTGTTTTTTAAAAGTTTTTAATGTTTTTATGTGTTTGAAAGTTTTTTTGTGTTTGAAAGTTTTTAATGTGTTTTAAAGTTTAGAATGTGTTTTTATGTGTTTTAAAGTTTTTAATGTGTTTTAATATGTTTTAAAGTTTTTAATGTGTTTTAAAGTTTAGAATGTGTTTTAAAATGTTTAATGTGTTTATATGTGTTTTTATGTGTTTGAAGTTTTTAATGTGTTTTAAAGTTTTTAATGTGTTTCTAAGTTTAGAATGTTTTTTATGTGTTTTTAAGTTTTTTATGTGTTGTTATGTGTTTTTAAAGATTAGAATGTGTTTTAATGTGTTTGAAGTTTTTAATGTGTTCTAAAGTTTTTAATGTGTTTTTATGTGTTTTAAAGATTTTAATGTGTTTTAAAGTTTAGAATATGTTTTTATGTGTTTTAATGTGTTTTTATGTGTTTTAATGTATTTTAAAATTTTTGATGTTTTTGTGTTTAAAAGTTTTTTGTGTTTTCAAGTTTAGAATGTGTTTTTAATGTGTTTTTATGTGTTTTAATGTATTTTAAAGTTTTTGATGTTTTTGTGTTTAAAATTTTTTGTGTTTTAAAGTTTAGAATGTGTTTATATGTGATTTTATGTATTTGAAGTTTTTAATGTGTTTTAAAGTTTTTAATGTGTTTTAAAGTTTTTAATGTGTTTTTAAGTTTAGAATGTGTTTTTATGTGTTTTAAAGTTTTTAATGTGTTTTAAAGATTTTAATGTGTTTTAAAGTTTAGAATGTACTTTATGTGTTTTTATGTGTTTGAAGTTTTTAATGTGTTTTTAATGTGTTTTAATGTGTTTTTAAGTTTAGAATGTGTTTATATGTGTTTATATGTGTTTTTATGTGTTTTAAGTTTTTAATGTGTTTTTAAGTTTTTAATGTGTTTTTAAGTTTAGAATGTGTTTTAATGTGTTTTTAAGTTTTGAATGTGTTTTAATGTGTTTTAAAGTTTTGAATGTGTTTTTAAGTTTTGAATGTGTTTTTAAGTTATTAAAGGGTCTATATGTAACTTTCAGAAAATCCTCATTCCTAGCGACACGGTTGGCCGTTGAGGGAACTGCAGTCAACCTTCTTGTATGCGCTCGTGCTGACACTCGCACGCATGAATGAGCATTCAGGGTTTTTGCCGAAGACGCACGAAACTGAGCATGCTCAATCTTGGAACTCATCGGCTCTGTTTACTTTTCACTGACGAGACATGTTCATTGACCAGCATCTTGTTGTCCAAAATCAACACTGTTTGTCAGAATACCTCAGTCAGGGGTAGATAACCCACGGCTCTGGAGCCACATGTGGCTCTTTTTCCCTCTCCAGTGGCGCCCTGTGGCTTTGCCAGAAGACTATAAACTATTCTTACATTTTAATTTTAATTTATCATTGTTGAAGTAAAGTTTTTTTACATTCACTAACTGTAAAAAATGTGCAGCCTATACACCAAATTATTATTATTATAATTATTCGTATTTTGTCAACCTAAATGTGCATCAAATCCTGCGTCTACATTTTATTTATTTTTTGCATGAAAGAGAACCAAAAGTAAGCCTGCAGCTCTTCATTGCCACTCTATCTAAAGTAGGCATTCCAGTGGACCTTTTCGCTCACAAATGTGTTATGCTGATAATCCCTAACCCTTGCTCCATAAAAATTACAAATATGTAAACAGTTTTCTTTATTTTAGTTTCTAATTAATAAATATTAATAATATTAATAAATGCAACATAATATTGTATTTTTGTAATGGATATGTAATATGTAATGCCAAGCTAAAGGAACAATCATAGAATCACCCACTGAGAGTCGTCATGCATAAAGTGGTAAAACATAGTAATGTTAACAAGGTTAGACTTAATAATCTGCATTAACTTTAATGTAAAATTCAAATATGTTTTGTGGCTCCAGACAGATTTTTTAGGGGGGAGGGGCAGGTAAAAATGGCTCCTTTAATAGAAAAGGTTCCTGACCCCTGACCTTAGTTAGTATCATGTTAGCTGGTGAAGTTATCTGTCAAGCTAGACTGACAACACTGACATACACACTCGGATAGTATTTTGGTTGTCGAGCTAAATCGATTAATCTGCTGTAGTTATCATCACTGTGGTTATTCAGCTGCTGTGTACTTTAACAGACACTAGTTTTCATCAAGCACTCTCGTTGTTGCATTAGCGTCATATCTGCTAAACCCTTAACTTTATACTCGCTTAGCCGTTAGCTTAGCAGCTAGCTTAATCAATTGAAATGTCTTCTCCTTCTCCCTCCTGCTCTCCTGATCTGCCCTGTTCGGTGTGTCAGATGTTTAGCTCTACCTCGACCTCCTTTACGGATAAGGGTACTTGTATGAAATGTAGTATTTTTGGAGCTATGGAGGCGAGGATCACGGAATTAGAGACGCGGCTCCGCACCTTGGAAAACCAAGCATCGCCAGCTGCTGTAATCAGCAGCAAGCCCCCAGGGCCAGTAGCCGGTGCGGGCCGACCTAGCGTAGCTTCTCCCCCGGCAACTCCCGAGCAGCCGGGATGCAGTGGCTGGGTTACTCTCAGAGGGAAGCATAGCCGCAAGACGAAGCACACGGTTCACCACCAACCACTTCACGTTTCGAACAAGTTTTCCCCACTCAGCGACACACCCGCTGAGAAACCAACTCTGGTTATTGGCAGCTCCATAGTCAGAAACGTGAAGTTAGCAAAGCCAGCGGCCATAGTGAAATGTATTCCTGGGGCCAGAGCGGGCGACATCGAGTCAAATTTAAAACTGCTGACAAAGGATAATCGTAAATTTGATAAGATTGTAATTCATGTCGGCGTTAATGACTCCCGGTTACGTCAATCGGAAGTCACTAAAATTAATGTTGAGTCCGTGTGTGCATTTGCAAAGACAATGTCGGACTCCGTAGTTTTCTCTGGACCCCTGCCCAATCTGACGAGTGATGACATGTATAGCCGCATGTCATCATTCAACCGCTGGCTGTCGAGGTGGTGCCCAGCAAACGATGTGGGCTTCATAGATAACTGGCAGACATTCTGGGGAAAGCCTGGTCTTATCGGAAGAGACGGCATTCATCCCACTTTGGATGGTGCAGCTCTTTTGTCTCCTAATATGGCTAAGTTTGTTAGTCGTAAAACCTGACAAACCAGAGTTGAGACCAGGAGGCAGAGCTGTAGTCCTACACACTCCTCTGAGCTTCCCTGTGAGCAGTTTCCCAGCCACAATGTTAATGTTCTAGAGACTGTGTCTGCCCCCCAACCCAGGCCTTTTATTACAGTTAATTCAAACTCAAATAAAAAAGGAGTAAATCAAAAAAATTTAATAAAAATTAAAACAACAACCAAAGTTATGCCAAAAAATATGAGAATTAAATGTGGTCTGTTAAATATCAGATCCCTGTCATCTAAAGCTCTATTAGTGAACGATCTGATATCAGATTATCATATTGATTTACTCTCTTTAACTGAGACTTGGCTGTGTCAGGAAGAATATGTCAGCTTAAATGAATCCACTCCTCCCAGTCATCTTAATACTCATACTCCTCGAGACACTGGTCGAGGTGGTGGAGTGGCAGCTATCTTCAGTTCTAGTCTTCTAATCAACCCTCGACCAAAACTTAGTTTCTGCTCTTTTGAAAGCCTTGTTCTGAGTTTTTCACACCCAGCTTGGAAAACTTTACAGCCTGTTTTATTTGTGATAGTATACCGCCCTCCTGGCGCATACTCTGATTTTCTAACTGAATTCTCAGAGTTTTTATCAGATTTAGTCCTGAGTTCAGATAAAATAATTATTGTAGGGGACTTCAATATTCATGTAGATGTTGATAATGATAGTCTTAGCATGGCATTTATGTCCCTTTTGGACTCTATTGGTTTCACTCAAAGTGTAAACCAGCCTACTCACTGCTTTAACCACACCCTCGACCTTGTTCTAGCTTATGGCCTTGAAACCGAAAACTTAATTGTCTTCCCACAAAATCCTCTTTTATCAGATCACTATTTAGTAACATTCGATGTCCTATTAACCGACTACTCTCCAGTTAACAAAAATGTACTCACAAGATGTTTGTCTGATAGGACTGTAGCTAAATTTAAGGAAACAATTCCAGCTGCTTTTAATTCTTTACCACATCTGTTTACTACAGAAAGCTCTTATGCTAATGTTAGTCCCTCTCAGCTTGATCAGTTTGTTGATAGTACTGCAGGTTTGCTGAGAAGTACTCCAGACTCGATTGCCCCCTTAAAAAAGAATATTATTAAACGACAGAGGCTAGCTCCATGGTATGACTCAGAAACCCGTAACTTGAAGCAAATGTCGCGTAAATTTGAAAGAATGTGGCGATCCGCCAAAACAGAAGAGTCTCGTTTACTCTGGCAAAATAGTCTTAATAAATACAGGAAGGCCCTACGGCATGCTCGAGGTGTCTACTACTCCTCCCTCATAGAAGAACATAAAAACAATCCCAGGTACCTTTTCAGCACTGTAGCCAGGCTGACAGAGAGTCACAGCTCCACTGAGCCAAGTATTCCTATAGGCCTCAGCAGTGATGATTTCATGAGCTTCTTTAATGACAAAATCCTAAAGATAAGAGACAAAATTTGTAACCTCCTGCCGTTAACTGGTGCAGATGTATCTTTGGAAACTGCTCAAAAACCTGATGTTTACCTTGACTGTTTTTCTCCAATTGACCTTCCTGAGCTAAATTCTCTGATATCTTCGTCTAAACCATCAACCTGTCTTTTAGACCCGATTCCAACCAAGCTGCTTAAGGAAGTCTTTCCCTCAATTAGCACTTCTTTACTAGACATGATCAATATGTCTTTATCGACGGGCTATGTACCCCAGTCTTTTAAACTAGCTGTAATTAAGCCACTTCTTAAAAAGCCTACCCTAGATTCAGGCACCTTAGCTAACTATAGACCTATATCTAACCTTCCTTTTATCTCAAAGATCCTTGAGAAAGCAGTCGCTAATCAATTATGTGACTTTCTTCATAACAACAGTTTATTTGAGGACTTTCAGTCAGGATTTAGAGTCCACCATAGCACTGAGACAGCCCTTGTGCGAGTTTCAAATGATCTACTTACTGCTTCAGACAGAGGACTTCTCTCTGTACTCGTCCTGTTAGATCTTAGTGCCGCTTTCGACACGATAGACCATCACATCCTGTTACAGAGATTAGAACATTTAATTGGCATTACAGGATCTGCACTAAGTTGGTTTAAATCTTATTGATCAGATCGATCTCAGTTTGTTAATGTTCATGATGTGTCCTCTATGCAAACCAAAGTTAGTCATGGAGTTCCACAAGGTTCTGTGCTCGGACCGATTCTTTTTACCTTATATATGCTTCCTCTGGGTAATATCATGAGGAAACACTCCATTAATTTTCATTGTTATGCAGATGATACTCAATTATACTTATCTATGAAGCCAGATGAAACCAATCAGCTATCTAAACTAGAAGCATGCCTTAAGGACATACAGATCTGGATGACTAGAAACTTTCTGCCACTTAATTCAGACAAACTGAAGTTATTGTGCTCGGCCCAAAACACCTTAGAGACTCTTTCTCTAATGATATAGCTGCCCTAGATGGCATCAGCCTGGCATCCAGCACTACTGTTAGGAATCTGGGAGTTCTGTCTGATCAGGATATGTCCTTCATCTCCCACATAAAACAAATATCAAGGACAGCCTTCTTTCACCTTCACAACAAACATCAGACACATCCTGTCTCAACACGATGCAGAAAAACTAGTCCATGCATTCGTTACTTCCAGGCTGGATTATTGTAACTCGTTACTATCAGGCTGCCCTAATAAGTCACTAAAAACTCTGCAGCTGGTACAAAATGCTGCAGCACGTGTGCTGACAAGAACTAGGAAGAGAGAGCACATCTCTCCTGTATTAGCCTCTCTGCACTGGCTTCCTGTAAAATATAGAATAGAATTTAAAATCCTTCTTCTTACTTACAAAGCTCTTAATGGTCAGGCACCATCATATCTTAAAGAGCTCATAGTGCCATATTACCCCTCTAGAACATTGCGCTCCCAGGATGCAGGCCTGCTTGTGGTACCTAAAGTCTCTAAGAGTAGTGTTGGAGGTAGAGCCTTCAATTACCAGGCCCCCCTCCTCTGGAACAATCTACCAGTCAAGGTCCGGGAGGCAGACACCCTCTCTTCTTTTAAGAGTAGACTTAAAACTTTCCTCTTTGATAAAGCTTATAGTTAGGGCTGGCTCAGGCTTGGACTAGCCCATAGTTATGCTGCTATAGGTTTAGACTGCCGGGGGGATCTGACACACCAAGCTTCTCTCTCTCTCTCTCTCTCTCTCTCTCTGACTCTCTCTCTCTCTCTCTCTCTCTTCCTCTCTCTCTGACTCTCTGTCTCTCTCTATCTCTATCTGTCATATTAATGCAGCTCATTAACTCTGTATTTTCTGGTCCCATTAACATTACTAACCACATATCTTCCCGGGAGTTCTTGTGCTCCCTTGTCTTGAAGGTTCCTGAGGATCGTTGCTGCAGACCACCTGCTGCTGTGGACCTGCTCGACTGCAACACCTACTAACATCAGCCTTCCCCATAGTATCATTATTGTTGCTGCTAATGCTAATAGTAGACCTGTTGACTTCAACTGTTACAATTACGATGACCTCAGCCTTTATCATTACTCTGCTTCTCTCGCTAATTTATTTATTTATTTATTTATTTAGCCAATCTTCACCCTAGTCTACCACTATTATTGGCATTGTAACCATAAGTATGTGTCTGTTGTTGTTCATGTAACAAGGACATATGTTGTTGTGGTAACAAGAACATATGTTGTTGTTGCTCTCTTTGCCTGTCTCTATCCTGCATCTCCTTCTATCCCATTTTCAGCCCATCCAGTCGAGGCAGATGGCTGTTCAACATGAGTCTGGTTCTGCTCGAGGTTTCTGCCTGTTAAAAGGAAGTTTTTCCTTGCCAATGTGCCGAATTGCTAAGTGCTACTCATGGTGGATTGATGTTGGGCCTCTCTTTAAATAACTTAACAAAGAGTCGGTCTAGACCTGCTCTTTCTGTAAAGTGTCTCGAGATAACCCTGGTTATGATTTGGCGCTATACAAATAAAATTTGATTGATTGATTGATTGATTGATAACGTTAGCGAGCATGCTAAGGTTAGCCAACTAGCTCTAAGATAACTACACTGCATGGATCTGGCATTGTGCTTTGTGATCAAAAGGCAAATTAAACCTTAGCCTAGCCAGGTAATGCAGTGATATTGGCTAATAGAAAACAATCGGTAGTTATTCACATTTGCTTTGTTCTGCTACATAATTTACAAAATCAAAATCGTATGTCATGTTAGCTGGCGAAGTTATTTGTCAAGCTAGATAACTGACACACTCAGATAGTATTGAGGTAGTTATAACAATAGTGAGCATGCTAAGGTTAGCCAAAAATAAATCAGCCCACAGGTTGTTAGGGCCGATGGAGGAAGTTGGGGAAGGTCTCAATTGATCAGTTCCTCTACTATCCCTTCACACATTGGCAATAAAAAATGATATTTAATTGATGAATATATGTAAAATCTTACATATAGCCCATTTAATGTGTTTTCATGTGTTTTTAATGTGTTTTTAAGTTCCCCCTGTCGGTCGCATCCTTCCTCTGCCTCGTCTCCTCCTGCTGTCTCATACTCCTCATGAGCCCTAAAAAACAGCCGGACTCACAAAGACCTGGAAGATTAATGATGTCAGTGTCTGGCTCATGTTTGAGGTTTTGTCCCTCCAGGTGAAGAAGGTGATGGAGGAGGACGCTGTAAACGAGTCTCCTGACATCAGCAAAGTGCAGTAACATACTTGTGGTATGTTCATGTTGTGTCTGAATAGAAAAGTGTTTTTAATAGCAGGAAAATACTAAACAGATTTCAGGCATGATCATTATCAGCTGCCTTAAGATATAGACACACCACCGATGATCCTAAAGGCCCCTTGTTTTAATACAAACACACACATGAAAGATGGGCAAAAAAACGTTCACTTCCAACACAGAGTGAAAATGACGTGTGTTGTGATGGGTGAGAGATAAAATATCTACATTTATAGAAATATGTCTGTTGTGTTTTCAGGTGATTTCAGGTGTTTTTTTCTAGGTCTTTTAAAGTGTGCATTTTTTTGGTTCAGGTTCTTACTTTGGACCGTAGCACATGCACAGGCTGGCCAGGTATCCATTGCTGAAGGCGAAGAGGATCATGAAGAAGATGAACCAGCCGTCATGGTGGAAGAAGACAGGCAGGTGAAAACGAGGCTGAACGTTACACAACATGAAAAGAGGGATGAAGACGAGGCGACACACGATAGACACAGGAAGTAACACGCTGTCCTTCGGCGGCTGAAACACAGAAAACGACTAATCAATAATCAGTCAATCCATCAATCAATTCATCAAGGCAATTAGAATCCTTATTTATTCCCAGGGTAAGTTTGAGAATCCATCACTTAACTGATTATTTCATTAATATATTTGGCTGACAGGTGTAGACGGACAGTTGGAGACAGACGGACAGTTGGAGACTGACGGGTATAGACGGACAGTTGGAGACTGATGGACAGTTGGAGACTGACGGACCTTTGGAGACTGACGGGTATAGATGGACAGTTGGAGACTGACGGACTGTTGGAGACTGACGGGTATAGATGGACAGTTGGAGACTGACGGGTATAGATGGACAGTTGGAGACTGACGGACCTTTGGAGACTGACGGGTATAGATGGACAGTTGGAGACTGACTTACAGTTGGAGACTGACGGACCTTTGGAGACTGACGGGTATAGATGGACAGTTGGAGACTGACGGACCTTTGGAGACTGACGGGTATAGATGGACAGTTGGAGACTGATGGGTATAGATGGACAGTTGGAGACTGACGGACCTTTGGAGACTGACGGGTATAGATGGACAGTTGGAGACTGACGGACCTTTGGAGACTGACGGGTATAGATGGACAGTTGGAGACTGACAGACAGACTTCATGGGGGATGTTTGATATCAACTCACCCACATACGAACGGCTGTTAAGCTCCGCCCACTCCAGTCACACAGGTTAAAGAGCAGGAAGCAGCTGACGGGGATGAAGTACTGATCTGTTAATTAAAACAATAATATTTAAATATATAAATAAATATATCAATTAATTAATTGATGATCAATAGAGTGAAGTTTAAAGGTATCCGTGATTTTACTGAAGTAAACTTTAGGACAAACAGACGATGAGACTCAGAAGGAAGATGAACACACACACACACACACACTTTTTACATATCATATGTGGCCCGATCTATCAAAATCAGTCAGATGTCGCAACTGCTCATGATGAGACAAACGTGGATTAATGTAAACATATCGATGTTTGGTCATTTTGGGGTTTTGTCTGATTTTAAATAAATAAAACCTTGGCTTTCAGAATACGTAACCTTATAATCAAATTCAGTCGATAAATATACTTTGGAAGTTTCTAAAGATGAAGGAAACCGCTTTTCTCTGCTTCTCGTCCCTCCCCCTTACTACAGGTGTCCCTGAAAACATGAATAAATGACGCACACAAACACACACACATGAAAACAAGAAATTGCTAGATTATAAAACCCCAACAGTATGAGAGGGGCAGCCCCTGATGAACAATGGGTTAAACTCATCAGTGACTATTTTTAGACGGCACCGGCTGAAGTTCTGACTCTGATTCAGGGTCAGACGTGATTAACACTGATGACAGCCCTCAGGACACAGATGCTGAAGCCTATGAGGATACAAGGACCGACCTCTGTTGAATGATCTGGTGTCCGAGACACTGCACTCAGTGGAGGGGCATTATGTGAGTGAGGACAGTGCCCAAGAAATAGAAAAGGCCTGTGCATTGCTACAGATGTAGCTGCACATTTAATAACGTGTTCTCTGCTGTACACTTCTCACACCTGAGGAGACGGTGAGAAGACAAGAACCGTTGAATGAAATGACCAATGGTAAGTCGGCCTAACGTTAGGAGTTATTAAAATAATTTTCACTGGATAGAAAGAGGGAGAGAAACATAACTAAACCTGTTGTAATGATGTGCGAGGTGCGTGTGTTAGAAAGAGTGGACCTAAAAATAAGGCTCACATGCCACCTACAACTTCAATTTGGCTTATATACTTCATTGCGTTTCTAAAGGGGTTTATCTGATCAATCAATCAATCAATCAAATTTTATTTGTATAGCGCCAAATCATAACCAGGGTTATCTCGAGACACTTTACAGAAAGAGCAGGTCTAGACCGACTCTTTGTTAAGTTATTCAAAGAGAGGCCCAACATCAATCCACCATGAGTAGCACTTAGCAATTCGGCACATTGGCAAGGAAAAACTTCCTTTTAACAGGCAGAAACCTGATGAAATACCTTTCCGATCATAAAGAGGTAGCCTAATGAAATTCACATTTGTCTAAATTATTCTTTAGGTGACTCGTGAGCCACCCATGGGACACCCCTGGCCAGCTAATCAGTTACATATAACATTTAAAACCTGAATTAATAATAATCCATCCAATAACAGACAAATGAGAATCTCAAGCGGAAGTGGAAGTGCTGTGCATGACGTGATTCACCGCAGTCTGTGAATACTCTGCTGGGGGTAAGTTGGTTTCCCGTTCGCCCAGGCGCATGTTTGTCAATAAACGTGATAAACTGTACATATTAAGTGTTAAAATTATCGGCATTCACCATGTAAAGCGGCTCTGACGAGAAATGCTAGTACTTTGAGTTATGTCTTTTTTAAAGTAATTGCTGACTTAGTAGCGAGTAGCACTTTAACTAGCCGCTAGCAAGCTGTGTCGTGCACGTCGCCGACCAGTTCACTGATACTTAACCTGTCTTCTAGTTCGTGTTGGAGCGAACTTCTGACCAACTTTCCTGTCATGCTGAGCTACTGTGGTTGTTTGTGTCCCATGATTGCTGGTATGTGTTTATATTGAACCGTTTGTTTTATTGTGTATGTTACACAGCATTACAATGTTAAAGTATTTCTAACTTAGATGCTTACCAGTTACAACACAAGGTGGCAGTAGAGTGTTTATTATGGTTTTGTATGTGTGAAATGGAGCCTTTAAGTGAGAATATTTTGTAATATAAGTCTGTAGTAATGTAACATGAGTCTATAATTGTCAGTATAAACAAGTGTGTTAATTGTTGATGGCAGCTCGTTGTTACATAGCTTGAATATATTTTTATTTTTATATTTTTGTTACTAATTTTATATTAACATAATGCCACTATACAATCACTATAGTTTTTACATATGGCAGTCGGTGAATACTCTGCTGAGGTTCATGTTGGAGCGAACTTCTGACCAACTTTCCTGTCATGCTGAGCTACTGTGGGTGTTTGTGCCCCATGATTGCAGAATAAACCGCTGCGAGTGCTCCATCTAACCTGACTCCTGGAAGTATATTAAACAGCAGCCAGAACAAAATAGAAAGAGTCACATGTCTTGTCCCACTCTCTACTCCCCACGTTTCCTGTCTCTCTTCATCTTTCCTATAATAAAGGCAAAATGCCAAAAAAAAGAAACACTTTAAACCAAGTAAGCGCTCCTGTGCTGTCAGTAAACATCACAACATGCATGACTGATCATGATCGAAAACCTGGCGCATTGCGTTCAGAGCAGTTCAGTGTGAAGTGCCGTCTGTACAGGCTATCAGCCAGTAGGCTGGGGGGGGGGGTATCTGTCTGTTAATTGACATGCAATGTGCCTATTTAATATTGATGGGTGTGCAGTATGGTCGTGCATGTGTGTATGGTCGTGCACGTGACTCTGGTGTTGCTCATGTACGTGGGCATGTGAACAACGCGACCATAGTATATTCTCAAGTTATTGTTTTTTTACTCAAAATTGTATATTGTGTGCACGTGCGTGTGTGCGTGCACATCGGTGTGTGCGTGCATGTGTGTGTGTGCGAGTGTCTTGCGAGTGTGGTTCATGGATGACTTGGGTGAACAGTAAAGTATTTGTGTATGTGTTTGTGCAAACATATCTAGATACATGTGTTTTATGTTCATGACTCGGTGACTGTCATTATTTAATGTGACGTATTTTGCCTAATATCTGGAGTACAAAAAAAATAATGAAATCATTGGAAAGCAAACAATCCCCTCTTCCCAACAATGTATTAAGTGACTGAAGTTGATAGAGCAGGTCACATATGCACATTGAAAATTGTTACACATTTTTGTATGTTTGTATGTTAGTTCAGACTAGTCAGCTGTCAGTCCTTTTTGTTGTGAAGATGTTATATAAATATATATCACATCTCTACACATATATAAACATACTTTACAAACACACACACACACACACACACACACACATACATATATATCACATCTCTACATATCTGATCTGTTAACAGTTAAACCATCTAGGAGACATTTAACACTGACTGTCAGCTGACTCTTTATAGACAGGTATAAATACGAGTTAAATAATATTGATCAGTAATTTATCTTTCTTATTATGTAACTGTGTGAGTCAGAGTTTAAATGTTTAATAACTGATGTGATAGCAGCAGTTAAACATTAACAGACTCACATGTTCTCATTAATACAACAAACAAGCTGATTCCTGATCAGTTTAACCTCTGAATGATCTGTGAGAGAGCATTGATCTGTATAGATCTGTATTGATCTGCATAAAACAGATATCTGAGTAAACAGTTGGCCATGAAGAAAAGTCAGAGATGACACACAGAACTTTTGTACCAATCACACACAGCTCAAGGTGGGTCATGTGATGTATTAAACTTATGACTACCACAGAAGAAGAACCCTCGTCATTACACAAACAGGAAGTGATGTGTTGGCTTACCCCAAGAGCCTCCTTCAGCGAGGGTGGATTTGGTGTCGGCAGCGATGGCGGGAAATGTTCCGATGGTGACGGTGAACGTGAAACAGACAGACAGAGCCAATAGCCAGATCTGAAGGTCAAAGGTCAGCACAAACATCAGCATGAACATAGAGCGTATAAAAATATCCAAAAATTGAAATGTATTGATTTATTTATAAAAATAATTGCTGACAGCAGCTTTGATCAGAAATCTTCTCACATGACTCAGAAAGTGTTCATCAATAGTTATTGATCTTCATGAATCTCACCTTTCTAAAGATTGTCATCATGGAGACGTCCTGATGTCTGATCTGATCAGCTGCTCCAGCTGCCTCTGAAGAAGATGATGAGGAAGGAGAAGAGGTAGAAGAACATGGGCGCTGGGCGTGAAAAATAACCGGTGCTGCGTGCCGTGCTGGGTGTACGCTCGGGCCCAAAGTATAAACAAAGTAATGTAAAGTTCATTTGAACTAAACTAAACCTCAGTACACCAAATATAGTGGAAACTAAACCAAACCAAATTGAACTAAACTTAAGTAAACATAAATTATCAGTAGTTTTTTTTTTTTTTTTTTACCTCCGTTCATCAGATTAAGAGAGTTTTCTTCTTCTGATTTCTGTTTCTTGTTTCTGTCCTGATAAAACTGGAAAAACTCCTGAAACACAAACATTTTAATCCACAATCAGTTCATTGATTATTTAGAGTAAAATAATAAGATTACAGATTTGTGTGTGTGTGTGTGTGTGTGTGTGTGTGTTTCTGTCTGTCAGTCACCAGTTTAGGCAGCAGGATGTAGGAGAGGATGGACAACAAAATAACAAAACAGGCTGTGATGAAATAACCGAACGCTGCATCCTGAAGCTCTGAGCCACCTAGGAGAGGAGGGGAGGAAGGAAAGAAGGAAGAAAGGAAGGACAGAAGTCAAACACTATGGCATATTAAGTATGGCTTGTTATTGAGAGATTTTATATATAATTATTGAGTTATGAGTAGAGATGAGTAGATATAAGTTATTGATCAGACTTGTGATGGCGCAGATCATGGCAAAGGCGGCAAAGGTTCCAGCAAGTCCCTGACCACTCATGATCGGAGTCGTGTACGTCGCCGGAAGCAACCCGGCCATCCCAAACAGAGAGCCCTGAAGCACCGCTCCGAATGCTGTGAATAAAAAAATAAACAAGAACATACAGCCGATAAAAAGAAAACAGTGAGGCCTGAAGCACTTCCCAGAAGGCTGTTGACAACCAAACAGGTCAACAATCAACAAAAACAAAAGGACTAACAGTTGATGATGACGATCTTCACCATGGTGACGATGAAGAAGTGCAGTGGCTCCAGAGGAAGTTTGACGAGGACGGCAGTGACAACAAAGACCAACATGATGACTAGCAGACTGCCCATCACCCGCAGACGCTGAGAGATCCTGAAGGAGGCAGAAGAAGATCAGGGCTGAGAGCTCAGGAGGAGCCCTTTAAAGACAATAACCCGAACACTGTTCAAGGACATCTGAGACCTCCTGAATGAACACCACAGGTCACCTTGAAGTCCTGAGAAAACCTGGAGTCTCCTGAACACCGCTCAGTATGAAAACAATGAAGAAGACTGATGAGCTGTTGTGGGACTCTTCTTCGTTGGTGCTTGGATACTCACAGTGAGTGCAAGAAGGAGTTCAGGCAGGTGAATAGCAGCAGAGGCAGCATGGCGCACAGCGTCATCACGTTGTTGAATTTAGCCTCCAGAACGCTGCGATGCTCACCTGCTGCTGTCTGATTGGCTGAAGAATCAACCAATGAGGAGTCCTTTAGTCGGCTGGTGAAGTACTGAGATACAAACAGACAGACATGTGCTATCATCAATACCTGATCAATATTATCAGACTTTGTTATTATTACTTATTATGTTCAAGCGCTCATCAGCAGTTGTGACTCTTTTCTGAACCTGAGTGGTGATTTGTTCTCTGCTGATCAGGGTATGTATAACTAGAGTAACAGTGGTGTCTGCATCCACACAAAGTCAAACACATTCCCAGTGGCTGTTGGTCTCCGATTCTGTTTGTGATTTCCATGGACAGGATCTCAGCTGGGGGAGGAGAGTGTCCGGTTTGGGGATATCAAAATTGCATATTTGCTTTTTCCAGATGTGTTTTTCTTGCTTTTATCAAGCTGTGACCTCCAGGGGGGTTATGGTTAGGGTTAGGCTGGAAGTCAGATCGATTGTTAACTTTGTCGCCACAATGACCTGTGTCTGGATAAGTGGATGAAAGTTGATGTAAAGGATTGATGATTAACATAAAAACCTGTTAACCAGTAAACTTTTTTACTACAGTTTTTGTCAACCTGTGAACAACATTTAAATTGTGTTTAACAAATAATTCTAACTTGCAGACATTGATGCAAACGTTTTAATCTGAAAAATGGTGGCCATGTCTTTTGAAATGAAGACATGGCCACCCTTGCAAAATTGCAAAAATTATGACAAAGAGTAAAACAAAGAAGAAGTAGCAGAGAGATTCTCTATCCTTCAAAATAAAAGCTCAGAGCAGAGGATTGTGCCGGGACAAACAAGCAGTGTTGTGCCTAAACGTGCTAAAATAGTGTGTTTATTGAACGTGCTTATATTTTTGGTGAACTGAACGAATCTTTTTGCAACTCATGAATGAGAATGTGAACGTAGTTCACTCTGGAGACAATGAATGACCGCTATCATCCCGAGAGGTACCAAGAGTTGCTGAGCACTGTGTTTTACAGCACCCATAGTCTGATTTACAGCACCAGGCATGCATCCGGCATGGTTAATGCTGCTAGCAATTCAGACAATTCAGCTAAAGTACTGCTGAAGCCAGTTCTTCTGAACATTTGAAAGAGTTTTATTAACAAATCAATGCAGATTCAAACAGGAAAAATAATTTTGATGCAAATTGTGCCCATCAGGTAAAAAAAACAAGACTGAATATCAGTTACATCAGCAATACATTTGAAATGACACATCCAGTTGAAGCATCTGGCCAGTCTTGGGCAATCTCTGTGAGTGAATGATGACTACAAGAAATTATTACTACTACTGAAAAAGAGTTCGGTGCAGCCAAAAAGAAAAAACAAGTTAATGTACGTGAACCAGTTCATTTTAATATGTGTGAACTAAACTTTGAGCTAGCTTCTTTAAAGTGTGAACTTGCGCAACACTGCAAACATGAAGGGATGTCATACCACAGTAGCAGTCATAAAGAAGTTCCAGGGTAGCAGAGTTCCCAAACCAAGCATGAAAAAGATCAGCCAGACGCCGAAACACCTGCAGAAAGACATATTCAAAATAAAACCATTTAAAAACCTTTATTTTTAAAGTGACAGGAACATTGTTGTGTGTTTACTGTTGTGTGACCGTAAAAGGATATATATCAAGATTTGAAAAACAAGTATTGAGGAACACTTGATTTATTTTTGTGTTTATGTATAAAATATTGTCTGTCAATCAGCTTCTTCAACTTTTGAACTGTAAGCCTGAAACTAAAAACTTCAGTCTGTAGATCTGTAACTTGCAGGATTGATTATTGATTCTTAACAATTGATCAATAAATAAAACTATTTTGGACTTACTTGTCTCTTGGGGAGCTGACATCCATGTTCTCTGAGGAACCGGAGACCTGGTCCTCTTTATGTTCTTCAGATACTTCTTGTCTTGAGTATTTTTTCTCTGGTTGAAACTCTTCAACACCACCTTCAGTTCCTGTTCAGTTCTAAGTTTTCTGTTTTAGTTTTAATGTGTGTCAAGAGAAAGATTAACTTTTCTCTAAAATTAAATGTAGTTTCTTTTCCAGTTTCTGGTCTCCTTCAGTCAGTTTGTTGAATTTTCAGTTTCTTTAAAGGTTCTTAATAGTTAAAGTTGAAGGTGAAGTTTTGTCTCTTCCTCGTCTGCTCAAGTTTTCTCTCCAGTTGCTGTGGATTCTTCCTTCCTGTTTCTCAGTCACGTTTCTTTAAATCCTCTTTCCTCTGTCAGATCTTCCACTTGCCCGTCTCTCTTCTTTATGCAGCCGCAGCAGAATCAGTTCTTCTTTCCACAGTGACCTTTGACCTCTGATATCAGTTAGTTCAGTGGACTTTGTTTCTGTGTAAATGATGACAGATGATAACAGAACACAACAAATGCAAAGTGTAGTCACCAAGGTAAAAGAAAATGTAGCTTATTTTTTAAATGTGTGATCGGATTCAAGGGATTCAAAGTGATTTTAGTAAATATATTGAACATAAAATGATTTTGATCTTTAAATGTCACACAGGAAGCAAAGACATTTTTATTAATTAATTAATTAACCTCTGTTTTTTTTCTCCCTGTATATCGAGCTGTTTCACTTGAGTTTGTACGAAATAAACATGGAAAATAGTAAATCTTTATATTTCAGTTATTATTTGTTTATTAAAATACAACATATGTCTTGATTCCCGCTCTGAGTTAAAATCTTTACTTGTAACCAAAAGTTTTACAGCAGCTCAGTGATCAATAATTAACAACAGATCTGATTAGTAAAATCAGCACCGTTCAGTGTCAATCTAATAAACCCCGCTACTCATTTAGCCCTCTGGGATTTTTACGCTCTCTTGTGGACCACAAAACATTTTCGTGTTGTGTTGATGTTGTTTATCGGCCTTCTTACATTTATTGGTGCTTATTTGACTCCTAATATTTCTGCCACATTTGTTTGGGATGTGTTTTTTTCTTTTAATCCCAATCCCTCAGTGTGTTCTGTGATTTTGGGAGACTGAATCTCTGTTGTGTCCCCTCCTGGTTTTTGAAGTGAGGGGGTCTGTTTGTTTCATGTGAGTCTCATTTCGTTTTACACTAGTAGAGTCATGAAGTAATACCAGTCTATCTATGACACGTGTCAGGAGACACAGTTATACTAATTAACAATCTAATTTATATGCAACAAAATTAATTAAAGCTAACAAAAACTAGTAGATGTGAAGCGCCTGTGAAGTCAGTAGGTTGTGAATGAGTGGAAATGTGTTTGTGCAGTAGGAGGAGGTTTTTCCAGAAGACTGGCTGCTACTCTGGCTTATATTCATTAAAAACACCCTGTAACGAGCTGCTTAGCTGTCCCCTTTTTTTATTTTCTTTTGACCAGGGTCTGCTATTATGACGCACTAACATCATGCAGCTTTAATTAAGAGCGTGCCATTCTGTGTCAGAGTCAGAAGACAGACGGTACCGGTGAAAAAGCTCAGAAACTTGCGGGTAGATTGTGAAAAGTCGGGCTAGTTACGCCCTCGGATTTCCACATTCATCCCAGCCCAGATAAACTTCACGCAGGATCAAGGCTCGTACTTTGACCACAGCAGGTCAGCCCCAGACTGCTGGCTGCTTCCCTGTGTGACTGACTGACACCTGACTTTGACTAAATTGACGGGTTCAGTTCCAGTAATTTTTTCCCTTTTTTTAAGATTTTCTTTTTTTTTCAAACTGAACATTTGAACAGATTTTTTTGTCTTCACATCAAGAAAAAACCTTAAAGCCTGTGAGAATGACCAGTTCAGCGGCTGGATAATGCAGTGTTCAGGGTGGAAAATGATGCCAAGTCGGCGGTAAGGTGTACCAAAAGTCATGGTTTATTCAGCCATCAAAGAAAACAGCAGCAGTTAACAGCTTATTGACATCCAACATAGCTCTGACCAGCAACACAGACAAATGATACATGGCGCCTTTTATACTGTGCCACAGGTAGACTTACATTGGACTAACCTATTAGGAGGTGCTCTCCAAAATATTATGAACTAACAAAATGAGCTGAGAAAATATGTATCCATTATACCCCTATCCATAATACTTACAATAAACACAGACTGCTATTTAACACCAAATAAACCCATTACACGTACTTACAATAAATATAAATATACATCCCACTATTTTACCTCCCCTCTGCCTATCTTGTCCCTTGGTCCCTCCTGGAACGTTTATCTGGGTGTCCGTTCCCCCGGGGGGAATCTTTTGGCCTGAACACCCTGGAGCAGACACAGGACAAGACAGGTGAGTGATCACACAACTTACACCATCAATTTTCCACATTTGAGACACTAGCACACACTTATCACGATCAACACATACAATATACTGCACACCCTAAACGGAACACGTTACCGTTAGTTAATTATTAACCCACGAAAACCAACAGTATCCTCGGAGCTTTCTAACTCCCCTCTGTTTTAGGCGGAGCAGCGCTCTCAAGCCAGCGCCTGCCAGAAGACCACATCAATCATGGGCTTAAAACGTGAATAAATACTGTTGGTAAATAATCAATAAACAATGTTGTTAAATCCAAAATGTGCAAATATGCAATGTGAAAAATGTACTGTGCAAAGATCGCTAATAAAGTGCAAATACCACTATCAAAGTGCCAAGTGCCATTAGTAATTTAAGTTGTGCATCGAACCAAACCCAGTGTGCAATATTTACATGGCAACCAAGTTGCAGGGCTCATGAGGGGCCGGATCATGGTGGCAGCAGGCTAAGCTATGTGACCCAGGTCTCTCCCCACTAACATTTTCAAGCCACTCCTGGGGGATTCTGAGGCGTTCCCAGTCCAGACAGGATATATAGTCCCTCCAACGAGCTCTGGGTCTGCCCAAGGGTCTCCTCCCAGTTGGACGTGCCCGGAAAACCTCCAAAGGCAGACGCCCAGGAGTAGCAGTAAAGGAGAAGAGGCTGTACTCCGAGCTCCCTCCAGGTGTCTGAGCTCCTTACCCAATCTCTACGGCTGAGCCCAGACACCGTTTGGAGAATATCATTTCAGCTGCTTGTATTTGCGTTCTAACCCTGACCCGAGTCCAACAGTAGCACTCTTGAGTCTCTACGACGTACAGTTCAAAAGTTCTGGCCAAAACAAAATCGCAAGATGTGCGATCCTCAGGGAAATGAGATAGCGAGATGGGATCTTGACCTACCCCCCCCCCCCCCCCCCCATTTGTGGCACCTGCGAGTCCAATGGTACCACCCCTGAGTCTCTACGACTCATGGTTCTGGAGTTATGGCCAAACTGAAAATTTCCCCATATAAGTCAATGGGAGTAGTGAAAATTTCACAATGTGTCACACCCAAAAAGTGTCCCCCAGAAAGTTGTTAGCAGCTGAGTCAGCTGAGATGAAGATGGATGAGTGTGATCTTCAAGTGGAGGGTTTGTGCTTAGGCATGAGCCTCGAATGGTTAAGGTTAGGATAGCCAATTGGGTTAGGTTCGGGACAACGGATCCTGCTTTCTAGAGCTGTCAGTTTTAACTGACTTGTGCTTCTAAAAAAGACAGGGAATGCATAGGCCATCTGTGGATTCCCTGATTCAAACCTCACTCTGATACTCGGCAGGTCGGGCTGAGAAAGCATGTCAAATTTATTTAATGTTCAGTCCAGTGGGATATCTGGTGTCGAGTTGACGAATCCAGTATCTCTCTGTCTGCTGCCGTTGTGCAGCTGTCCAATTAATGTTGTGTTCGAGTCCGCTCACTTCTAGTGATTGAAGGCCGTGTTCCAGAAAATGTGGGACTAATTTAGTGTGCATTTCTTTCTGGTTCTTAATGTTATATCTGTGTTGTGCCAGTCGGATTCGGATGGAATTCCCTGTTTCTCCTATGTACTGGCTCCCGCATTTGTTGCATGTGATGATGTACACGCAGTTTCTTGTGTCCAGATTGATTTTCTGGAGGATGGGAAATACCTGTTTGGTTCCCCTGTTCTTTACAGATTTTTTCTCTTTAAAGAACTGCGGTTTGTTTTTGTGTGGTTGTCCCGGTTTTGGTTTTAGTTTACTTTTGACTAAGATGTCCTGTAAGTTTTTGTTTTTCCTATATGCTGATATGATCCTAAATTCCTGCAGCACAGAATTGTTCCTTTGAGTGTCTTCAAAGTTCCTTTTGATTCTGTTGTTAATGTGGATACTTAGGCTCGAGTAAGTTGTTATCAGGGGGATGGGAGTTTTGAGGTTCTTCTCCTTTGTTTCCAGAAACGACTTTCGGATTTTCCTCAGGAAGCTCCGGGCGTAGCCTCTTTTCCTCAACGACCCATATAGAGTCTGAGTGGCCTTTTCAAATTCCGTGGACTGGCTGCAGATTCTGTGGAATCTTAAGAGTTGGGATTTAACAAGTCCTCTGAATGTGTGTTTTGGGTGGAAGCTGTTTTTGTGTAGTAATGAATGTGTGTCAGTATCTTTGAAATAAACTTTTGTGTCTAATGTGTTAGTGCGGTTAAAATCAGGGCCTTTGTATGTGGTGGTGTCTAAGAAATTAATTGAGGAGTTATGTGTGGTGTGTTTAACTTTGATCGATGTGTGGTGCGTGTTTAAGATGTTCATGAAGTCTAAAAATGTGTCTGTGCCGTGTGTCCATGTGCCCCAGATGTCATCTAAATATCTAAAGTAGTGTGTGGGTTTGTGTGTGCATTTCTCGAAGACTGTTTCTTCCCAGTCAGCCATGTAAATGTCCGCATAGGCTGGTGCGAATTTCTTGCCCATTGCTGTCCCTTTGATTTGGAGGTAAAATTCCTGGTTGAATTCAAAGTCGTTTTTCGTCAGGTTGATGAACAGGAGTTCCAGGATTTCTGCATCCGGTCTGTCTTTGTCCGGGTATTTGTTGAACCATTTCCTAACTGCTTTTAGTCCCTCGGTTGTTTCTATGTTAGTGTATAGGCTGTCTACATCTATACTGAATAAAAACGCAGACTGTGGGACGGTGATGCCTCTGATTTTGGCTACAAAATCATAGGTGTCCTTTATGTAGCTAGGATGGCGGTTCGACAGAGGATTTAGAAAGAAATCTATGTATTCTGCCGTCCTGTAGGATTCACTGTTGCAGTCAGAGACAATCGGCCTTCCTGATGGAATCTCATACGGTTTAGGCCATGTGTCTGGTGCTTTGTGAATCTTGGGTAGTAGGTAGAATATCCTGGCTCTGGGTGCTTCTTTTCCTTTTAGGTAGCTGCTCTGTTTCGTATTTATGTATTTTTTGTCCAACAGCGTATCTATGATTTTATTTATGTCCTCCACCGTTTTTAGGTAAGTGGGTTCCTGTAGTTTCCTGTAGTGTTCCTGGTTGTTGAGCTGTCTCTCAGCCTCCCAGATGTACTGTTCTCTGTCCATGATCACTATAGCGCTTCCCTTGTCTGCTGGTTTAATGACTATGTTTCTGTTTTTGGCTAGGTTCCTGAGGGCTGTTACCTCCTCCTGCGTTAGGTTACAGTGATCTCTATGTTGTTCTGGCAGTACGTCTAGTGCTTCCCTGTCTAGGGTGATCAAGTCGGTGATTTCCTGGGCAATTTGTCCCCCTCTAGGCTCCCATTTGGATGTGGGCATGAAGGGTATCCTGTCCTTTTTTCTCTTGTTTTGGAAAAAGGCTGCCAGTTTTAGTTTCCTGTGGTATATTCCTATGTCCTGTCTTAGGTTATTCCTCTGTTGTTTGTGGATATCTAGCGTGGGGATGAAGGAAAGTCCTTTTTCCAGTAGTTTTATTTGGGGCTCTGTCGGTTGAAAGTTGTTGGCCAGGAGTACTATGTTCTTGCTCCCCTCCTCAGTTTGTAGGCTTGTGGGGATGTCTAGTTTAAATGCGTCATCCAGTGTTGGGTTAGGTTCGGGACAACGGATCCTGCTTTCTAGAGCTGTCAGTTTTAACTGACTTGTGCTTCTAAAAAAGACAGGGAATGCATAGGCCATCTGTGGATTCCCTGATTCAAACCTCACTCTGATACTCGGCAGGTCGGGCTGAGAAAGCATGTCAAATTTATTTAATGTTCAGTCCAGTGGGATATCTGGTGTCGAGTTGACGAATCCAGTATCTCTCTGTCTGCTGCCGTTGTGCAGCTGTCCAATTAATGTTGTGTTCGAGTCCGCTCACTTCTAGTGATTGAAGGCCGTGTTCCAGAAAATGTGGGACTAATTTAGTGTGCATTTCTTTCTGGTTCTTAATGTTATATCTGTGTTGTGCCAGTCGGATTCGGATGGAATTCCCTGTTTCTCCTATGTACTGGCTCCCGCATTTGTTGCATGTGATGATGTACACGCAGTTTCTTGTGTCCAGATTGATTTTCTGGAGGATGGGAAATACCTGTTTGGTTCCCCTGTTCTTTACAGATTTTTTCTCTTTAAAGAACTGCGGTTTGTTTTTGTGTGGTTGTCCCGGTTTTGGTTTTAGTTTACTTTTGACTAAGATGTCCTGTAAGTTTTTGTTTTTCCTATATGCTGATATGATCCTAAATTCCTGCATCACAGAATTGTTCCTTTGAGTGTCTTCAAAGTTCCTTTTGATTCTGTTGTTAATGTGGATACTTAGGCTCGAGTAAGTTGTTATCAGGGGGATGGGAGTTTTGAGGTTCTTCTCCTTTGTTTCCAGAAACGACTTTCGGATTTTCCTCAGGAAGCTCCGGGCGTAGCCTCTTTTCCTCAACGACCCATATAGAGTCTGAGTGGCCTTTTCAAATTCCGTGGACTGGCTGCAGATTCTGTGGAATCTTAAGAGTTGGGATTTAACAAGTCCTCTGAATGTGTGTTTTGGGTGGAAGCTGTTTTTGTGTAGTAATGAATGTGTGTCAGTATCTTTGAAATAAACCTTTGTGTCTAATGTGTTAGTGCGGTTAAAATCAGGGCCTTTGTATGTGGTGGTGTCTAAGAAATTAATTGAGGAGTTATGTGTGGTGTGTTTAACTTTGATCGATGTGTGGTGCGTGTTTAAGATGTTCATGAAGTCTAAAAATGTGTCTGTGCCGTGTGTCCATGTGCCCCAGATGTCATCTAAATATCTAAAGTAGTGTGTGGGTTTGTGTGTGCATTTCTCGAAGACTGTTTCTTCCCAGTCAGCCATGTAAATGTCCGCATAGGCTGGTGCGAATTTCTTGCCCATTGCTGTCCCTTTGATTTGGAGGTAAAATTCCTGGTTGAATTCAAAGTCGTTTTTCGTCAGGTTGATGAACAGGAGTTCCAGGATTTCTGCATCCGGTCTGTCTTTGTCCGGGTATTTGTTGAACCATTTCCTAACTGCTTTTAGTCCCTCTGTTGTTTCTATGTTGGTGTATAGGGTTAGGGTTAGGGTTAGGGGTTAGGGTTAGGGGTTAGGTTCGGGACAACGGATCCTGCTTTCTAGAGCTGTCAGTTTTAACTGACTTGTGCTTCTAAAAAAGACAGGGAATGCATAGGCCATCTGTGGATTCCCTGATTCCAACCTCACTCTGATACTCGGCAGGTCGGGCTGAGAAAGCATGTCAAATTTATTTCATGTTCAGTCCAGTGGGATATCTGGTGTCGAGTTGACGAATCCAGTATCTCTCTGTCTGCTGCCGTTGTGCAGCTGTCCAATTAATGTTGTGTTCGAGTCCGCTCACTTCTAGTGATTGAAGGCCGTGTTCCAGAAAATGTGGGACTAATTTAGTGTGCATTTCTTTCTGGTTCTTAATGTTATATCTGTGTTGTGCCAGTCGGATTCGGATGGAATTCCCTGTTTCTCCTATGTACTGGCTCCCGCATTTGTTGCATGTGATGATGTACACGCAGTTTCTTGTGTCCAGATTGATTTTCTGGAGGATGGGAAATACCTGTTTGGTTCCCCTGTTCTTTACAGATTTTTTCTCTTTAAAGAACTGCGGTTTGTTTTTGTGTGGTTGTCCCGGTTTTGGTTTTAGTTTACTTTTGACTAAGATGTCCTGTAAGTTTTTGTTTTTCCTATATGCTGATATGATCCTAAATTCCTGCATCACAGAATTGTTCCTTTGAGTGTCTTCAAAGTTCCTTTTGATTCTGTTGTTAATGTGGATACTTAGGCTCGAGTAAGTTGTTATCAGGGGGATGGGAGTTTTGAGGTTCTTCTCCTTTGTTTCCAGAAACGACTTTCGGATTTTCCTCAGGAAGCTCCGGGCGTAGCCTCTTTTCCTCAACGACCCATATAGAGTCTGAGTGGCCTTTTCAAATTCCGTGGACTGGCTGCAGATTCTGTGGAATCTTAAGAGTTGGGATTTAACAAGTCCTCTGAATGTGTGTTTTGGGTGGAAGCTGTTTTTGTGTAGTAATGAATGTGTGTCAGTATCTTTGAAATAAACCTTTGTGTCTAATGTGTTAGTGCGGTTAAAATCAGGGCCTTTGTATGTGGTGGTGTCTAAGAAATTAATTGAGGAGTTATGTGTGGTGTGTTTAACTTTGATCGATGTGTGGTGCGTGTTTAAGATGTTCATGAAGTCTAAAAATGTGTCTGTGCCGTGTGTCCATGTGCCCCAGATGTCATCTAAATATCTAAAGTAGTGTGTGGGTTTGTGTGTGCATTTCTCGAAGACTGTTTCTTCCCAGTCAGCCATGTAAATGTCCGCATAGGCTGGTGCGAATTTCTTGCCCATTGCTGTCCCTTTGATTTGGAGGTAAAATTCCTGGTTGAATTCAAAGTCGTTTTTCGTCAGGTTGATGAACAGGAGTTCCAGGATTTCTGCATCCGGTCTGCCTTTGTCCGGGTATTTGTTGAACCATTTCCTAACTGCTTTTAGTCCCTCTGTTGTTTCTATGTTGGTGTATAGGCTGTCTACATCTATACTGAATAAAAACGCAGACTGTGGGACGGTGATGCCTCTGATTTTGGCTACAAAATCATAGGTGTCCTTTATGTAGCTAGGATGGCGGTTCGACAGAGGATTTAGAAAGAAATCTATGTATTCTGCCGTCCTGTAGGATTCACTGTTGCAGTCAGAGACAATCGGCCTTCCTGATGGAATCTCATACGGTTTAGGCCATGTGTCTGGTGCTTTGTGAATCTTGGGTAGTAGGTAGAATATCCTGGCTCTGGGTGCTTCTTTTCCCTTTAGGTAGCTGCTCTGTTTCGTATTTATGTATTTTTTGTCCAACAGCGTATCTATGATTTTATTTATGTCCTCCACCGTTTTTAGGTAAGTGGGTTCCTGTAGTTTCCTGTGGTGTTCCTGGTTGTTGAGCTGTCTCTCAGCCTCCCAGATGTACTGTTCTCTGTCCATGATCACTATAGCGCTTCCCTTGTCTGCTGGTTTAATGACTATGTTTCTGTTTTTGGCTAGGTTCCTGAGGGCTGTTACCTCCTCCTGCGTTAGGTTACAGTGATCTCTATGTTGTTCTGGCAGTACGTCTAGTGCTTCCCTGTCTAGGGTGATCAAGTCGGTGATTTCCTGGGCAATTTGTCCCCCTCTAGGCTCCCATTTGGATGTGGGCATGAAGGGTATCCTGTCCTTTTTTCTCTTGTTTTGGAAAAAGGCTGCCAGTTTTAGTTTCCTGTGGTATATTCCTATGTCCTGTCTTAGGTTATTCCTCTGTTGTTTGTGGATATCTAGCGTGGGGATGAAGGAAAGTCCTTTTTCCAGTAGTTTTATTTGGGGCTCTGTCGGTTGAAAGTTGTTGGCCAGGAGTACTATGTTCTTGCTCCCCTCCTCAGTTTGTAGGCTTGTGGGGATGTCTAGTTTAAATGCGTCATCCAGTGTTGCAGCATCTTTTCTGCTGTTTCTGTGGTCCAGTGGACGTTGTCCCTTGCTGTTTTAAAGTCCTGTTTCCGCAGTTTTGGGATGTGATTCGTATTCTCCATGATGTACTTATTCAGTGTATCCAGGTTCCTCTGTTGTTCCGGGGGTAGTGTGTCCGAGTAGTTGATCACCGGGATGTAGATTTCTGCGTCCGGGAATGCAAGTTTGGATGCTCTGCGAGCCTTCTGCACCTGCTTTATTGTTGTTTCCTTTGGTTTGTTTTCCCTGTTATTGATCCCGAAAGAGAGCACTACTTTCTTCACCGTGGTGTTGTCCCTGTGTGCTTGTAGCAGCGGTTCCACGTGGGAGAATTTAGCGCCCGGATAGCTGTCAATCTGGACATCCTCGTTCGTGTGTGGTGGGATGTTAGCCAGATTCGAGTCACCGATGATGAGACAACTTTTCCGGGTTTTCAGGGACCAATCCAGGTTTTTCCTACTGGTGTTTGGGTGGCGTGTTGGTCTGTAAGTTGTTTTGGGAGTCTCGGTAGAGACTAGTGTCCGTTGTACAGTTACTACGGGGAAGATGTGCGCCCTGGGAGGAGTGGGGGAGGAGGGAGAGGAGGCTGGAGAAGCCGTTGCAGTGGAGAGGTCAGGAAACGGGATGGAGAGAGAGGATGAAAGTTGATTCAAGTTAGGGTTAGTGTCCGGGGAAAGATTAGGGGACAAGGCAGCAGGAGACGGGAGCGAGGGAGAGGATGGAGGTGGGTTAGGGTTAGAGTCAGGGGAAGGATTAGGAGACGAGGCAGCAGGAGCCGGGGTAGAGAGAGAAGATGGAATTTGGTTAGGGTTAGAGTTAGGGTCGAGGGAAAGGTTAATAGATAAGGCAGGAGGGTTCAGGTCAGGCATGCAGGGTGAAAGGTTAAGATTAGGCACAGATGAGTGAGAGGTGTGGGTAGAGAGGAGGGAAGCAGAAAATGGAGAGTGAGAAGGGAGGAGAGAAGCATCCAAGTTAGATGCTGGGGAGATGAGGGAGGCAGGCGCGCAGGATGCAGAGGCAGTGGGGGAGGCATGCAGGCGGGATCTCGGTCTAGGTGTTGGAGTGACCGAGTGGGTAGAGAGCTGCAGGGAAGAAGGTGCAAGTGGTGAGCCTGCCGGGGAAATCTCAGACGGCTGGAAGGCCGGAGGGGGAGTCGCGGCTGGTTCTGCGTTGCTCCTCTTTTTATTCTCACGGCTCCTGTTGTTCGGCGTGCGTCGGGTTTTTGGAATCTGAGGGAATTCTGTCTGTGACAGTGCCGGCGTGTCTGCAGGGGCGATCCTTGGAGGGATCGTCCAGGGGGCAGGATTTTCATTCTCTCCTGTGCTAGCACTCTGAGAGCTGTTGCCGGTCTCTGTCTCCCTCTCGGTTTCCTCCGTCAGCACGCTGTACCGGTTCTGAGTGGTGGTCGGTGGCTGTGAAGGTGTTGTTTTGGGGCTGTTTACGCTGATGATGATGGCCCTGGTGTGCTCCAGAGAGCTCCTGTGCAGTCTCTTGCCGAGGTTGTTCCAGGCCCAGCGTTGAGCTACTTCCCATGGTTCTCTCCAGTTTCCTGTGAGCACCTGGGAGAGCTCTGCGGACAGTCTGTCGATCTCATCAGTGTAGTGTCCATCAAGGATTACTCGAGTATTGTAGCCCCAGTTTCTAGCATTGCCTTCCAGGAGGAGCAAGGTTTTCCCTGTCGGGCAAGCTGGTTTGATGAGATCCATCAGTTCCTTCATCTTGCGTAGCAGGCTGGGAGGATCCGGTCTGGACTCTTTGTTGTGGTCCACGCTGACAGTAATATTGCGCAGGTGGTGTACCATACGGATCAAATTAAACATTATTCTCACCGTGATTTGAAAAGAGCTCTGACACTGTGTCATTTGTCTTTTCCTGTGGTGCTGTGTGTGTGCTGTGGTGTAGCCTCTCTGGTAGTGTGTGTTGTCAGCCCGGGGCTGGCGTCTACCTTTGTGGCTCATACTTACCTAACAAATTTAACAAGGCTTTAGTTGGCACCGTTAGGTATCGACCTGTGTTAGATTTGTGTTTTTGTGCTGTAGGCTGAGTCCTCCGGAGTGCTGTTTCTGCTGGAGGGCTGCTGCAGCGTGTGGAGAGGTCCTTTGTGAAGGTCTCCTGAGTAAACTGAGTAAGGTATCAACCTAAGTCAGTTTTGCTCCTTGTTGGTCCTCTGTGGAGAGAGTTCTCTTCCGTGGAGGGAGGGTTCGTCCTTCTGGTTCTTGCTGGAGGTGGAAGCTTGTCCTTTTTCTCGGTGTGTAGGTCGCGACGTTTCGATCTGGTTAGATCTTCATCAGGCAGTGTGGCTGCTCAGTGTTTTGCTGCTCTATTTGTGTCTGTGTATTTTGGGCTCCGCCCGCTTTCTCCGCCCCCTCCTTTCTCATTGATCGGTTTGATCTGGACAGTCTGCCAATGGCAGGGCTGCTTCCCCAGAGGCACGAGCTGGTTAGGTTCGGGACAACGGATCCTGCTTTCTAGAGCTGTCAGTTTTAACTGACTTGTGCTTCTAAAAAAGACAGGGAATGCATAGGCCATCTGTGGATTCCCTGATTCCAACCTCACTCTGATACTCGGCAGGTCGGGCTGAGAAAGCATGTCAAATTTATTTCATGTTCAGTCCAGTGGGATATCTGGTGTCGAGTTGACGAATCCAGTATCTCTCTGTCTGCTGCCGTTGTGCAGCTGTCCAATTAATGTTGTGTTCGAGTCCGCTCACTTCTAGTGATTGAAGGCCGTGTTCCAGAAAATGTGGGACTAATTTAGTGTGCATTTCTTTCTGGTTCTTAATGTTATATCTGTGTTGTGCCAGTCGGATTCGGATGGAATTCCCTGTTTCTCCTATGTACTGGCTCCCGCATTTGTTGCATGTGATGATGTACACGCAGTTTCTTGTGTCCAGATTGATTTTCTGGAGGATGGGAAATACCTGTTTGGTTCCCCTGTTCTTTACAGATTTTTTCTCTTTAAAGAACTGCGGTTTGTTTTTGTGTGGTTGTCCCGGTTTTGGTTTTAGTTTACTTTTGACTAAGATGTCCTGTAAGTTTTTGTTTTTCCTATATGCTGATATGATCCTAAATTCCTGCATCACAGAATTGTTCCTTTGAGTGTCTTCAAAGTTCCTTTTGATTCTGTTGTTAATGTGGATACTTAGGCTCGAGTAAGTTGTTATCAGGGGGATGGGAGTTTTGAGGTTCTTCTCCTTTGTTTCCAGAAACGACTTTCGGATTTTCCTCAGGAAGCTCCGGGCGTAGCCTCTTTTCCTCAACGACCCATATAGAGTCTGAGTGGCCTTTTCAAATTCCGTGGACTGGCTGCAGATTCTGTGGAATCTTAAGAGTTGGGATTTAACAAGTCCTCTGAATGTGTGTTTTGGGTGGAAGCTGTTTTTGTGTAGTAATGAATGTGTGTCAGTATCTTTGAAATAAACCTTTGTGTCTAATGTGTTAGTGCGGTTAAAATCAGGGCCTTTGTATGTGGTGGTGTCTAAGAAATTAATTGAGGAGTTATGTGTGGTGTGTTTAACTTTGATCGATGTGTGGTGCGTGTTTAAGATGTTCATGAAGTCTAAAAATGTGTCTGTGCCGTGTGTCCATGTGCCCCAGATGTCATCTAAATATCTAAAGTAGTGTGTGGGTTTGTGTGTGCATTTCTCGAAGACTGTTTCTTCCCAGTCAGCCATGTAAATGTCCGCATAGGCTGGTGCGAATTTCTTGCCCATTGCTGTCCCTTTGATTTGGAGGTAAAATTCCTGGTTGAATTCAAAGTCGTTTTTCGTCAGGTTGATGAACAGGAGTTCCAGGATTTCTGCATCCGGTCTGTCTTTGTCCGGGTATTTGTTGAACCATTTCCTAACTGCTTTTAGTCCCTCTGTTGTTTCTATGTTGGTGTATAGGCTGTCTACATCTATACTGAATAAAAACGCAGACTGTGGGACGGTGATGCCTCTGATTTTGGCTACAAAATCATAGGTGTCCTTTATGTAGCTAGGATGGCGGTTCGACAGAGGATTTAGAAAGAAATCTATGTATTCTGCCGTCCTGTAGGATTCACTGTTGCAGTCAGAGACAATCGGCCTTCCTGATGGAATCTCATACGGTTTAGGCCATGTGTCTGGTGCTTTGTGAATCTTGGGTAGTAGGTAGAATATCCTGGCTCTGGGTGCTTCTTTTCCCTTTAGGTAGCTGCTCTGTTTCGTATTTATGTATTTTTTGTCCAACAGCGTATCTATGATTTTATTTATGTCCTCCACCGTTTTTAGGTAAGTGGGTTCCTGTAGTTTCCTGTAGTGTTCCTGGTTGTTGAGCTGTCTCTCAGCCTCCCAGATGTACTGTTCTCTGTCCATGATCACTATAGCGCTTCCCTTGTCTGCTGGTTTAATGACTATGTTTCTGTTTTTGGCTAGGTTCCTGAGGGCTGTTACCTCCTCCTGCGTTAGGTTACAGTGATCTCTATGTTGTTCTGGCAGTACGTCTAGTGCTTCCCTGTCTAGGGTGATCAAGTCGGTGATTTCCTGGGCAATTTGTCCCCCTCTAGGCTCCCATTTGGATGTGGGCATGAAGGGTATCCTGTCCTTTTTTCTCTTGTTTTGGAAAAAGGCTGCCAGTTTTAGTTTCCTGTGGTATATTCCTATGTCCTGTCTTAGGTTATTCCTCTGTTGTTTGTGGATATCTAGCGTGGGGATGAAGGAAAGTCCTTTTTCCAGTAGTTTTATTTGGGGCTCTGTCGGTTGAAAGTTGTTGGCCAGGAGTACTATGTTCTTGCTCCCCTCCTCAGTTTGTAGGCTTGTGGGGATGTCTAGTTTAAATGCGTCATCCAGTGTTGCAGCATCTTTTCTGCTGTTTCTGTGGTCCAGTGGACGTTGTCCCTTGCTGTTTTAAAGTCCTGTTTCCGCAGTTTTGGGATGTGATTCGTATTCTCCATGATGTACTTATTCAGTGTATCCAGGTTCCTCTGTTGTTCCGGGGGTAGTGTGTCCGAGTAGTTGATCACCGGGATGTAGATTTCTGCGTCCGGGAATGCAAGTTTGGATGCTCTGCGAGCCTTCTGCACCTGCTTTATTGTTGTTTCCTTTGGTTTGTTTTCCCTGTTATTGATCCCGAAAGAGAGCACTACTTTCTTCACCGTGGTGTTGTCCCTGTGTGCTTGTAGCAGCGGTTCCACGTGGGAGAATTTAGCGCCCGGATAGCTGTCAATCTGGACATCCTCGTTCGTGTGTGGTGGGATGTTAGCCAGATTCGAGTCACCGATGATGAGACAACTTTTCCGGGTTTTCAGGGACCAATCCAGGTTTTTCCTACTGGTGTTTGGGTGGCGTGTTGGTCTGTAAGTTGTTTTGGGAGTCTCGGTAGAGACTAGTGTCCGTTGTACAGTTACTACGGGGAAGATGTGCGCCCTGGGAGGAGTGGGGGAGGAGGGAGAGGAGGCTGGAGAAGCCGTTGCAGTGGAGAGGTCAGGAAACGGGATGGAGAGAGAGGATGAAAGTTGATTCAAGTTAGGGTTAGTGTCCGGGGAAAGATTAGGGGACAAGGCAGCAGGAGACGGGAGCGAGGGAGAGGATGGAGGTGGGTTAGGGTTAGAGTCAGGGGAAGGATTAGGAGACGAGGCAGCAGGAGCCGGGGTAGAGAGAGAAGATGGAATTTGGTTAGGGTTAGAGTTAGGGTCGAGGGAAAGGTTAATAGATAAGGCAGGAGGGTTCAGGTCAGGCATGCAGGGTGAAAGGTTAAGATTAGGCACAGATGAGTGAGAGGTGTGGGTAGAGAGGAGGGAAGCAGAAAATGGAGAGTGAGAAGGGAGGAGAGAAGCATCCAAGTTAGATGCTGGGGAGATGAGGGAGGCAGGCGCGCAGGATGCAGAGGCAGTGGGGGAGGCATGCAGGCGGGATCTCGGTCTAGGTGTTGGAGTGACCGAGTGGGTAGAGAGCTGCAGGGAAGAAGGTGCAAGTGGTGAGCCTGCCGGGGAAATCTCAGACGGCTGGAAGGCCGGAGGGGGAGTCGCGGCTGGTTCTGCGTTGCTCCTCTTTTTATTCTCACGGCTCCTGTTGTTCGGCGTGCGTCGGGTTTTTGGAATCTGAGGGAATTCTGTCTGTGACAGTGCCGGCGTGTCTGCAGGGGCGATCCTTGGAGGGATCGTCCAGGGGGCAGGATTTTCATTCTCTCCTGTGCTAGCACTCTGAGAGCTGTTGCCGGTCTCTGTCTCCCTCTCGGTTTCCTCCGTCAGCACGCTGTACCGGTTCTGAGTGGTGGTCGGTGGCTGTGAAGGTGTTGTTTTGGGGCTGTTTACGCTGATGATGATGGCCCTGGTGTGCTCCAGAGAGCTCCTGTGCAGTCTCTTGCCGAGGTTGTTCCAGGCCCAGCGTTGAGCTACTTCCCATGGTTCTCTCCAGTTTCCTGTGAGCACCTGGGAGAGCTCTGCGGACAGTCTGTCGATCTCATCAGTGTAGTGTCCATCAAGGATTACTCGAGTATTGTAGCCCCAGTTTCTAGCATTGCCTTCCAGGAGGAGCAAGGTTTTCCCTGTCGGGCAAGCTGGTTTGATGAGATCCATCAGTTCCTTCATCTTGCGTAGCAGGCTGGGAGGATCCGGTCTGGACTCTTTGTTGTGGTCCACGCTGACAGTAATATTGCGCAGGTGGTGTACCATACGGATCAAATTAAACATTATTCTCACCGTGATTTGAAAAGAGCTCTGACACTGTGTCATTTGTCTTTTCCTGTGGTGCTGTGTGTGTGCTGTGGTGTAGCCTCTCTGGTAGTGTGTGTTGTCAGCCCGGGGCTGGCGTCTACCTTTGTGGCTCATACTTACCTAACAAATTTAACAAGGCTTTAGTTGGCACCGTTAGGTATCGACCTGTGTTAGATTTGTGTTTTTGTGCTGTAGGCTGAGTCCTCCGGAGTGCTGTTTCTGCTGGAGGGCTGCTGCAGCGTGTGGAGAGGTCCTTTGTGAAGGTCTCCTGAGTAAACTGAGTAAGGTATCAACCTAAGTCAGTTTTGCTCCTTGTTGGTCCTCTGTGGAGAGAGTTCTCTTCCGTGGAGGGAGGGTTCGTCCTTCTGGTTCTTGCTGGAGGTGGAAGCTTGTCCTTTTTCTCGGTGTGTAGGTCGCGACGTTTCGATCTGGTTAGATCTTCATCAGGCAGTGTGGCTGCTCAGTGTTTTGCTGCTCTATTTGTGTCTGTGTATTTTGGGCTCCGCCCGCTTTCTCCGCCCCCTCCTTTCTCATTGATCGGTTTGATCTGGACAGTCTGCCAATGGCAGGGCTGCTTCCCCAGAGGCACGAGCTGGTTAGGTTCGGGACAACGGATCCTGCTTTCTAGAGCTGTCAGTTTTAACTGACTTGTGCTTCTAAAAAAGACAGGGAATGCATAGGCCATCTGTGGATTCCCTGATTCCAACCTCACTCTGATACTCGGCAGGTCGGGCTGAGAAAGCATGTCAAATTTATTTCATGTTCAGTCCAGTGGGATATCTGGTGTCGAGTTGACGAATCCAGTATCTCTCTGTCTGCTGCCGTTGTGCAGCTGTCCAATTAATGTTGTGTTCGAGTCCGCTCACTTCTAGTGATTGAAGGCCGTGTTCCAGAAAATGTGGGACTAATTTAGTGTGCATTTCTTTCTGGTTCTTAATGTTATATCTGTGTTGTGCCAGTCGGATTCGGATGGAATTCCCTGTTTCTCCTATGTACTGGCTCCCGCATTTGTTGCATGTGATGATGTACACGCAGTTTCTTGTGTCCAGATTGATTTTCTGGAGGATGGGAAATACCTGTTTGGTTCCCCTGTTCTTTACAGATTTTTTCTCTTTAAAGAACTGCGGTTTGTTTTTGTGTGGTTGTCCCGGTTTTGGTTTTAGTTTACTTTTGACTAAGATGTCCTGTAAGTTTTTGTTTTTCCTATATGCTGATATGATCCTAAATTCCTGCATCACAGAATTGTTCCTTTGAGTGTCTTCAAAGTTCCTTTTGATTCTGTTGTTAATGTGGATACTTAGGCTCGAGTAAGTTGTTATCAGGGGGATGGGAGTTTTGAGGTTCTTCTCCTTTGTTTCCAGAAACGACTTTCGGATTTTCCTCAGGAAGCTCCGGGCGTAGCCTCTTTTCCTCAACGACCCATATAGAGTCTGAGTGGCCTTTTCAAATTCCGTGGACTGGCTGCAGATTCTGTGGAATCTTAAGAGTTGGGATTTAACAAGTCCTCTGAATGTGTGTTTTGGGTGGAAGCTGTTTTTGTGTAGTAATGAATGTGTGTCAGTATCTTTGAAATAAACCTTTGTGTCTAATGTGTTAGTGCGGTTAAAATCAGGGCCTTTGTATGTGGTGGTGTCTAAGAAATTAATTGAGGAGTTATGTGTGGTGTGTTTAACTTTGATCGATGTGTGGTGCGTGTTTAAGATGTTCATGAAGTCTAAAAATGTGTCTGTGCCGTGTGTCCATGTGCCCCAGATGTCATCTAAATATCTAAAGTAGTGTGTGGGTTTGTGTGTGCATTTCTCGAAGACTGTTTCTTCCCAGTCAGCCATGTAAATGTCCGCATAGGCTGGTGCGAATTTCTTGCCCATTGCTGTCCCTTTGATTTGGAGGTAAAATTCCTGGTTGAATTCAAAGTCGTTTTTCGTCAGGTTGATGAACAGGAGTTCCAGGATTTCTGCATCCGGTCTGTCTTTGTCCGGGTATTTGTTGAACCATTTCCTAACTGCTTTTAGTCCCTCTGTTGTTTCTATGTTGGTGTATAGGCTGTCTACATCTATACTGAATAAAAACGCAGACTGTGGGACGGTGATGCCTCTGATTTTGGCTACAAAATCATAGGTGTCCTTTATGTAGCTAGGATGGCGGTTCGACAGAGGATTTAGAAAGAAATCTATGTATTCTGCCGTCCTGTAGGATTCACTGTTGCAGTCAGAGACAATCGGCCTTCCTGATGGAATCTCATACGGTTTAGGCCATGTGTCTGGTGCTTTGTGAATCTTGGGTAGTAGGTAGAATATCCTGGCTCTGGGTGCTTCTTTTCCCTTTAGGTAGCTGCTCTGTTTCGTATTTATGTATTTTTTGTCCAACAGCGTATCTATGATTTTATTTATGTCCTCCACCGTTTTTAGGTAAGTGGGTTCCTGTAGTTTCCTGTAGTGTTCCTGGTTGTTGAGCTGTCTCTCAGCCTCCCAGATGTACTGTTCTCTGTCCATGATCACTATAGCGCTTCCCTTGTCTGCTGGTTTAATGACTATGTTTCTGTTTTTGGCTAGGTTCCTGAGGGCTGTTACCTCCTCCTGCGTTAGGTTACAGTGATCTCTATGTTGTTCTGGCAGTACGTCTAGTGCTTCCCTGTCTAGGGTGATCAAGTCGGTGATTTCCTGGGCAATTTGTCCCCCTCTAGGCTCCCATTTGGATGTGGGCATGAAGGGTATCCTGTCCTTTTTTCTCTTGTTTTGGAAAAAGGCTGCCAGTTTTAGTTTCCTGTGGTATATTCCTATGTCCTGTCTTAGGTTATTCCTCTGTTGTTTGTGGATATCTAGCGTGGGGATGAAGGAAAGTCCTTTTTCCAGTAGTTTTATTTGGGGCTCTGTCGGTTGAAAGTTGTTGGCCAGGAGTACTATGTTCTTGCTCCCCTCCTCAGTTTGTAGGCTTGTGGGGATGTCTAGTTTAAATGCGTCATCCAGTGTTGCAGCATCTTTTCTGCTGTTTCTGTGGTCCAGTGGACGTTGTCCCTTGCTGTTTTAAAGTCCTGTTTCCGCAGTTTTGGGATGTGATTCGTATTCTCCATGATGTACTTATTCAGTGTATCCAGGTTCCTCTGTTGTTCCGGGGGTAGTGTGTCCGAGTAGTTGATCACCGGGATGTAGATTTCTGCGTCCGGGAATGCAAGTTTGGATGCTCTGCGAGCCTTCTGCACCTGCTTTATTGTTGTTTCCTTTGGTTTGTTTTCCCTGTTATTGATCCCGAAAGAGAGCACTACTTTCTTCACCGTGGTGTTGTCCCTGTGTGCTTGTAGCAGCGGTTCCACGTGGGAGAATTTAGCGCCCGGATAGCTGTCAATCTGGACATCCTCGTTCGTGTGTGGTGGGATGTTAGCCAGATTCGAGTCACCGATGATGAGACAACTTTTCCGGGTTTTCAGGGACCAATCCAGGTTTTTCCTACTGGTGTTTGGGTGGCGTGTTGGTCTGTAAGTTGTTTTGGGAGTCTCGGTAGAGACTAGTGTCCGTTGTACAGTTACTACGGGGAAGATGTGCGCCCTGGGAGGAGTGGGGGAGGAGGGAGAGGAGGCTGGAGAAGCCGGTGCAGTGGAGAGGTCAGGAAACGGGATGGAGAGAGAGGGTGAAAGTTGATTCAAGTTAGGGTTAGTGTCCGGGGAAAGATTAGGGGACAAGGCAGCAGGAGACGGGAGCGAGGGAGAGGATGGAGGTGGGTTAGGGTTAGAGTCAGGGGAAGGATAAGGAGACGAGGCAGCAGGAGCCAGGGTAGAGAGAGAAGATGGAATTTGGTTAGGGTTAGAGTTAGGGTCGAGGGAAAGGTTAATAGATAAGGCAGGAGGGTTCAGGTCAGGCATGCAGGGTGAAAGGTTAAGATTAGGCACAGATGAGTGAGAGGTGTGGGTAGAGAGGAGGGAAGCAGAAAATGGAGAGTGAGAAGGGAGGAGAGAAGCATCCAAGTTAGATGCTGGGGAGATGAGGGAGGCAGGCGCGCAGGATGCAGAGGCAGTGGGGGAGGCATGCAGGCGGGATCTCGGTCTAGGTGTTGGAGTGACCGAGTGGGTAGAGAGCTGCAGGGAAGAAGGTGCAAGTGGTGAGCCTGCCGGGGAAATCTCAGACGGCTGGAAGGCCGGAGGGGGAGTCGCGGCTGGTTCTGCGTTGCTCCTCTTTTTATTCTCACGGCTCCTGTTGTTCGGCGTGCGTCGGGTTTTTGGAATCTGAGGGAATTCTGTCTGTGACAGTGCCGGCGTGTCTGCAGGGGCGATCCTTGGAGGGATCGTCCAGGGGGCAGGATTTTCATTCTCTCCTGTGCTAGCACTCTGAGAGCTGTTGCCGGTCTCTGTCTCCCTCTCGGTTTCCTCCGTCAGCACGCTGTACCGGTTCTGAGTGGTGGTCGGTGGCTGTGAAGGTGTTGTTTTGGGGCTGTTTACGCTGATGATGATGGCCCTGGTGTGCTCCAGAGAGCTCCTGTGCAGTCTCTTGCCGAGGTTGTTCCAGGCCCAGCGTTGAGCTACTTCCCATGGTTCTCTCCAGTTTCCTGTGAGCACCTGGGAGAGCTCTGCGGACAGTCTGTCGATCTCATCAGTGTAGTGTCCATCAAGGATTACTCGAGTATTGTAGCCCCAGTTTCTAGCATTGCCTTCCAGGAGGAGCAAGGTTTTCCCTGTCGGGCAAGCTGGTTTGATGAGATCCATCAGTTCCTTCATCTTGCGTAGCAGGCTGGGAGGATCCGGTCTGGACTCTTTGTTGTGGTCCACGCTGACAGTAATATTGCGCAGGTGGTGTACCATACGGATCAAATTAAACATTATTCTCACCGTGATTTGAAAAGAGCTCTGACACTGTGTCATTTGTCTTTTCCTGTGGTGCTGTGTGTGTGCTGTGGTGTAGCCTCTCTGGTAGTGTGTGTTGTCAGCCCGGGGCTGGCGTCTACCTTTGTGGCTCATACTTACCTAACAAATTTAACAAGGCTTTAGTTGGCACCGTTAGGTATCGACCTGTGTTAGATTTGTGTTTTTGTGCTGTAGGCTGAGTCCTCCGGAGTGCTGTTTCTGCTGGAGGGCTGCTGCAGCGTGTGGAGAGGTCCTTTGTGAAGGTCTCCTGAGTAAACTGAGTAAGGTATCAACCTAAGTCAGTTTTGCTCCTTGTTGGTCCTCTGTGGAGAGAGTTCTCTTCCGTGGAGGGAGGGTTCGTCCTTCTGGTTCTTGCTGGAGGTGGAAGCTTGTCCTTTTTCTCGGTGTGTAGGTCGCGACGTTTCGATCTGGTTAGATCTTCATCAGGCAGTGTGGCTGCTCAGTGTTTTGCTGCTCTATTTGTGTCTGTGTATTTTGGGCTCCGCCCGCTTTCTCCGCCCCCTCCTTTCTCATTGATCGGTTTGATCTGGACAGTCTGCCAATGGCAGGGCTGCTTCCCCAGAGGCACGAGCTGGTTAGGTTCGGGACAACGGATCCTGCTTTCTAGAGCTGTCAGTTTTAACTGACTTGTGCTTCTAAAAAAGACAGGGAATGCATAGGCCATCTGTGGATTCCCTGATTCCAACCTCACTCTGATACTCGGCAGGTCGGGCTGAGAAAGCATGTCAAATTTATTTCATGTTCAGTCCAGTGGGATATCTGGTGTCGAGTTGACGAATCCAGTATCTCTCTGTCTGCTGCCGTTGTGCAGCTGTCCAATTAATGTTGTGTTCGAGTCCGCTCACTTCTAGTGATTGAAGGCCGTGTTCCAGAAAATGTGGGACTAATTTAGTGTGCATTTCTTTCTGGTTCTTAATGTTATATCTGTGTTGTGCCAGTCGGATTCGGATGGAATTCCCTGTTTCTCCTATGTACTGGCTCCCGCATTTGTTGCATGTGATGATGTACACGCAGTTTCTTGTGTCCAGATTGATTTTCTGGAGGATGGGAAATACCTGTTTGGTTCCCCTGTTCTTTACAGATTTTTTCTCTTTAAAGAACTGCGGTTTGTTTTTGTGTGGTTGTCCCGGTTTTGGTTTTAGTTTACTTTTGACTAAGATGTCCTGTAAGTTTTTGTTTTTCCTATATGCTGATATGATCCTAAATTCCTGCATCACAGAATTGTTCCTTTGAGTGTCTTCAAAGTTCCTTTTGATTCTGTTGTTAATGTGGATACTTAGGCTCGAGTAAGTTGTTATCAGGGGGATGGGAGTTTTGAGGTTCTTCTCCTTTGTTTCCAGAAACGACTTTCGGATTTTCCTCAGGAAGCTCCGGGCGTAGCCTCTTTTCCTCAACGACCCATATAGAGTCTGAGTGGCCTTTTCAAATTCCGTGGACTGGCTGCAGATTCTGTGGAATCTTAAGAGTTGGGATTTAACAAGTCCTCTGAATGTGTGTTTTGGGTGGAAGCTGTTTTTGTGTAGTAATGAATGTGTGTCAGTATCTTTGAAATAAACCTTTGTGTCTAATGTGTTAGTGCGGTTAAAATCAGGGCCTTTGTATGTGGTGGTGTCTAAGAAATTAATTGAGGAGTTATGTGTGGTGTGTTTAACTTTGATCGATGTGTGGTGCGTGTTTAAGATGTTCATGAAGTCTAAAAATGTGTCTGTGCCGTGTGTCCATGTGCCCCAGATGTCATCTAAATATCTAAAGTAGTGTGTGGGTTTGTGTGTGCATTTCTCGAAGACTGTTTCTTCCCAGTCAGCCATGTAAATGTCCGCATAGGCTGGTGCGAATTTCTTGCCCATTGCTGTCCCTTTGATTTGGAGGTAAAATTCCTGGTTGAATTCAAAGTCGTTTTTCGTCAGGTTGATGAACAGGAGTTCCAGGATTTCTGCATCCGGTCTGTCTTTGTCCGGGTATTTGTTGAACCATTTCCTAACTGCTTTTAGTCCCTCTGTTGTTTCTATGTTGGTGTATAGGCTGTCTACATCTATACTGAATAAAAACGCAGACTGTGGGACGGTGATGCCTCTGATTTTGGCTACAAAATCATAGGTGTCCTTTATGTAGCTAGGATGGCGGTTCGACAGAGGATTTAGAAAGAAATCTATGTATTCTGCCGTCCTGTAGGATTCACTGTTGCAGTCAGAGACAATCGGCCTTCCTGATGGAATCTCATACGGTTTAGGCCATGTGTCTGGTGCTTTGTGAATCTTGGGTAGTAGGTAGAATATCCTGGCTCTGGGTGCTTCTTTTCCCTTTAGGTAGCTGCTCTGTTTCGTATTTATGTATTTTTTGTCCAACAGCGTATCTATGATTTTATTTATGTCCTCCACCGTTTTTAGGTAAGTGGGTTCCTGTAGTTTCCTGTAGTGTTCCTGGTTGTTGAGCTGTCTCTCAGCCTCCCAGATGTACTGTTCTCTGTCCATGATCACTATAGCGCTTCCCTTGTCTGCTGGTTTAATGACTATGTTTCTGTTTTTGGCTAGGTTCCTGAGGGCTGTTACCTCCTCCTGCGTTAGGTTACAGTGATCTCTATGTTGTTCTGGCAGTACGTCTAGTGCTTCCCTGTCTAGGGTGATCAAGTCGGTGATTTCCTGGGCAATTTGTCCCCCTCTAGGCTCCCATTTGGATGTGGGCATGAAGGGTATCCTGTCCTTTTTTCTCTTGTTTTGGAAAAAGGCTGCCAGTTTTAGTTTCCTGTGGTATATTCCTATGTCCTGTCTTAGGTTATTCCTCTGTTGTTTGTGGATATCTAGCGTGGGGATGAAGGAAAGTCCTTTTTCCAGTAGTTTTATTTGGGGCTCTGTCGGTTGAAAGTTGTTGGCCAGGAGTACTATGTTCTTGCTCCCCTCCTCAGTTTGTAGGCTTGTGGGGATGTCTAGTTTAAATGCGTCATCCAGTGTTGCAGCATCTTTTCTGCTGTTTCTGTGGTCCAGTGGACGTTGTCCCTTGCTGTTTTAAAGTCCTGTTTCCGCAGTTTTGGGATGTGATTCGTATTCTCCATGATGTACTTATTCAGTGTATCCAGGTTCCTCTGTTGTTCCGGGGGTAGTGTGTCCGAGTAGTTGATCACCGGGATGTAGATTTCTGCGTCCGGGAATGCAAGTTTGGATGCTCTGCGAGCCTTCTGCACCTGCTTTATTGTTGTTTCCTTTGGTTTGTTTTCCCTGTTATTGATCCCGAAAGAGAGCACTACTTTCTTCACCGTGGTGTTGTCCCTGTGTGCTTGTAGCAGCGGTTCCACGTGGGAGAATTTAGCGCCCGGATAGCTGTCAATCTGGACATCCTCGTTCGTGTGTGGTGGGATGTTAGCCAGATTCGAGTCACCGATGATGAGACAACTTTTCCGGGTTTTCAGGGACCAATCCAGGTTTTTCCTACTGGTGTTTGGGTGGCGTGTTGGTCTGTAAGTTGTTTTGGGAGTCTCGGTAGAGACTAGTGTCCGTTGTACAGTTACTACGGGGAAGATGTGCGCCCTGGGAGGAGTGGGGGAGGAGGGAGAGGAGGCTGGAGAAGCCGGTGCAGTGGAGAGGTCAGGAAACGGGATGGAGAGAGAGGGTGAAAGTTGATTCAAGTTAGGGTTAGTGTCCGGGGAAAGATTAGGGGACAAGGCAGCAGGAGACGGGAGCGAGGGAGAGGATGGAGGTGGGTTAGGGTTAGAGTCAGGGGAAGGATAAGGAGACGAGGCAGCAGGAGCCAGGGTAGAGAGAGAAGATGGAATTTGGTTAGGGTTAGAGTTAGGGTCGAGGGAAAGGTTAATAGATAAGGCAGGAGGGTTCAGGTCAGGCATGCAGGGTGAAAGGTTAAGATTAGGCACAGATGAGTGAGAGGTGTGGGTAGAGAGGAGGGAAGCAGAAAATGGAGAGTGAGAAGGGAGGAGAGAAGCATCCAAGTTAGATGCTGGGGAGATGAGGGAGGCAGGCGCGCAGGATGCAGAGGCAGTGGGGGAGGCATGCAGGCGGGATCTCGGTCTAGGTGTTGGAGTGACCGAGTGGGTAGAGAGCTGCAGGGAAGAAGGTGCAAGTGGTGAGCCTGCCGGGGAAATCTCAGACGGCTGGAAGGCCGGAGGGGGAGTCGCGGCTGGTTCTGCGTTGCTCCTCTTTTTATTCTCACGGCTCCTGTTGTTCGGCGTGCGTCGGGTTTTTGGAATCTGAGGGAATTCTGTCTGTGACAGTGCCGGCGTGTCTGCAGGGGCGATCCTTGGAGGGATCGTCCAGGGGGCAGGATTTTCATTCTCTCCTGTGCTAGCACTCTGAGAGCTGTTGCCGGTCTCTGTCTCCCTCTCGGTTTCCTCCGTCAGCACGCTGTACCGGTTCTGAGTGGTGGTCGGTGGCTGTGAAGGTGTTGTTTTGGGGCTGTTTACGCTGATGATGATGGCCCTGGTGTGCTCCAGAGAGCTCCTGTGCAGTCTCTTGCCGAGGTTGTTCCAGGCCCAGCGTTGAGCTACTTCCCATGGTTCTCTCCAGTTTCCTGTGAGCACCTGGGAGAGCTCTGCGGACAGTCTGTCGATCTCATCAGTGTAGTGTCCATCAAGGAGGTTAGGGTTAGGGTTAGGGTTAGGGTTAGGGTTAGGGTTAGGGTTTAGGGTTAGGGTTAGGGTTAGGGTTAGGGTTAGGGTAGGGGAACTGAGCCCGTCCCTTAAATGGGGCGGGAGGCGCACGGTCCATCCCTCGGGTGGACTCGAATCCCCGGTCCCATGTGGGCTGGCGGAAACGCTGGCGTTTCTTGCCGTACCGGACTTCCGTCCAACCCCCGTCAAGAGTGCCCATCATGTGGGTCTTATTTTCAGTGAAGCCTTTGTTATATATTTATAATGTATTTATTTATTTATTTATTTATTACGTAGATATGAAATAAGAAATGTATTTATATTTATCAATGAACAAATGAACTAAAACTATTTATTTTTTTATTATTTTTTAAGGAATATTTTTTGTATATTTTTTTGTATTTTTTGTTTTTTAGAAATAAAAATGAAATAAAAATGAAATAAAATAGTTTTTAAAGGTTTAAATGAAAAGCCGTGTGCCTATTGACGGCAACGTTTCGACCCTAGTGGGTCTTCCTCAGGCCTAGGCACACAATGAAAAGAAAAAAAGTTTTGCTGGCGACTGTCTATGAGAGAGATTTTGTCCGTTCGATGGTCTGAGCAAAAGTGAGCTGTCCTGCGCTTGGTCCCTTTTATATCCTCCTGTTTTTGCAATGAATTGTGCTTCTGTTATTTTTACTTGGCAAGTTTGCTTTAACATTTTAACCCTATAATTCCCTTCCCCAATGAGTTGTATTGCTATTTTATCATATATTACTGTATTTATTAATAGTTTATCATAGATTTATAAATATATTAGTATTTTACCATGGATTTATTTATATATTAGTATTTTATCATAGATATTTATTTATTTATTAGATATTTATTAATATTTTATCATATATTTATTAAGTTATTGATATTTTATCATAGATTATTTATTTATTTATTATAAATGATATATTTATGCCATGTTCTTTTTTAATAAATATGTATGTTATAAAATATTACAGGAGGGAGGGTTAGGGTTAGGGAAAGGGGAGGGGTTAGGGTTAAGGTTAAGGAGGGGGGAGGGGTTAGGGTTAGGAAGGGGCGGGGTTAGGGTTAGGATGGGGGCGGGGTTAGGGTTAGGGATGGGGGAAGAGGTTAGGGTTAGGGATGGGGGAAAGGGTTAGGGTTAGGGAACGGGAAGGGGTTAGGGCCAGGAACGGGAAATTAACCCAACCAAGGTTTTTAACCACTAGTACTCAGACCAACTCCACCTCTACAATGAATCACCTGTTTTTAACATTCAATCCAAATGGTGTTTTGGTGTTTAATAAATAGATCCATTTCCTTTCAACTTTCTTCCTCTCAAAATCAGTCCAGGTCAAATTCTTTTGAAGTCCAGCTACTCGAACCGAGTCCAAACCATGAAACATAAAATGTTTAACAAACGGAGTATCCATTTCTTTCCTGTTCCTGACATTGTATCTATGTTGTGTCATGCGGGTGGAGATTGAGTTTTTGGTTTCCCCCACATACTGTATCCCACATTTACAACAAAAAACAACATAAACACAATTAGAAGATCGTGGGCTAAAACTTTGTTGAATTGGAGTTATTGTTTTATCCACTTTATTACGGATGTATTGTAACCTGCAAAACTGGTTTTCCAGCTTCTGAGGTTTCTCCTGTCTCAATGGTCGTAGTTTAGCCCGAACAAGAATATCTTTGAGATTCTTATTCCTCCTGTAAGCGGAAATTACCTTACAGTTTGGGATAACATCATGGTCTCCAATACATTTTTCAAAATTGGTTTTCAATTTCCCATTGAGAATTTGGCTGATTGATGAGAATGAGGTTATTAGCGGAATCAGTTTCCTCTGATCCCTTTCTTTCTGAATCTGAAATGTTTTAAAACAATGTCTCAAAAAAGATCTTGAATATCCTCTATCCCGCAGTGCTCTAAAGAGGACCTTCACCGCTTCCTTAAAATCTGTCTCCTGCGTACAAATCCGTTTGAATCGAATCAATTGTGATTTCACAATACCTCTAAAGGTATGTTTTGGATGTAAACTTGTTTTAAACAATAAAGCATGTGTGTCTGTGATTTTGAAATGAACTTTAATGTCTAATTTATTATTGTAATGAAATGATGATCCTTTGTACACAGTTGTATCCAGAAAATCAATTGACTGTTGATCCATTTCCCATTTGAGCTTAATTGACGGATCATGAGAATTTAAAACCTCCACGAATTCTTCAAATTCCACTTTCGATCCGGTCCAAATTCCCCAAATATCGTCCAAATATCTCAAATAATGGGTTGGTTTCTTCCGGCATTTCGACAAAACTTCCTCCTCCCAGTTGGCCATAAATATATTTGCATATGCAGGGGCAAATCTTTTGCCCATGGCTGTGCCCTTAATTTGAAGGAAATATTCTCCATTAAATACAAAATCATTTTTGGTCAGATTGATCTCCAACAATTGTAACAATTCTTCATCTGGCCTCTTGGGGTCAGGGTATCTTGAGAATATCTTACTCACTGATCTTAAGCCTGCTGGAATGTCAATATTGGTGTAAAGACTATCCACATCCATTGAGAAAAAAAAGGAATTTGGTGGAATCTGTAGACCCTTCACAATCTCTATGAAATGATATGTATCTTTCACATATGCTGGATGCCTAGTAGACAATGGATTCAGATAAAAATCAATATATTCAGCTGTATAATAAGTTTCACTCTGGCAATCAGAAACGATTGGTCTTCCAGGTGGTATCTCAAAAGGCACCGTCCACTTTTCTGGGTCCTTATGGACCTTGGGTAAGATATAGAACCTTCGTTCCCTAGGTTCTGAACCTCCCCTCAAATATTGTTTCTGTTTGGCATTAATAAATTTCTTATCCTTTAATTTGTCTAGAATTTTTTCAACTATGGGGATAGTTTGTGTATAGATTGGTTCCCTCAGTTTTTTATAATAAACAGTATCATTCAACTGTCGTTCCACTTCCAAAACATATTGATCTCTACTTAAGATAACTACCGCACTACCTTTATCGGCTGGCTTAATAACTATTTGTTTACTGTGCATAAGCTCACGAAGTGCTTTTACCTCATCCTGTGACAAATTAAATTTTTCCTTATGAGGTTTGTAATGTTTTTGGAAAAGCTCCAAGTCCTTCTCAATGAAATTTTGGATTTCTGGCGGTAGCTTTTCCAGTGGCGGTGACCACACTGAGGTCCCAGTGAAAGGCAATGCCCTCTGATTACCTGAATCCTTAAAATATGCAGCTAATTTGATTTTTCTGTGATAATTTTGAATATCAACTTCAAGTTGTCCTTTTTGATTTCTATCAGTATCAAGAGTTGGAATAAAGGTCAATCCCCTATTCAAAAGATCCTGTTGTGGTTTAGAAAGACAAAAGTTTTTTGCCAAAACAATTACATTTTGCGCCACAAAGGATCGTCTCGTCCTGTCCCCCTCCTGAACCAGGCTTACTGGGGATCCAAGTTTAAACAAGCGACCCAATGGGCAAGCATGGCTTTCCCTGTTTGTCTAGTCCAATGGACATTATCCTTTTCTGTATGGAAATCAGTGTTCCTAAGAGCAGGAATAAACGGCATATTCTTGTGAATATGACTGTTAAGTACTTGCAGATTATCCTGCTCTTCTCTGGAAAGGGAGGTGGAAAAGTTCAGCATGGGGATCCAAATTTCTGCGTAGGGACATTTTTTCTTTGCAGCCCTAACCGCAGCTTGCATCTGTTTAATGGATGTCTCCCTGGCTTTCTGTCCCCTACAGTTTAACCCAAAGGCTAGGACAACCTTCTCCACTACCACCTGGCTTGACCCTTTAGTCATCAATGCTTGAGCATGGCGGAAGTTGGCCCCCGGGTAACTCTCAATCTGCAGGTCCGGGATAGAATATTCCGGCATCCTGGACAAATTGGAGTCCCCAATGATGAGCCACTTCTTCCCCATACTGAGACCCCAATCGATCATTTTGCGATCAGTATTGATGTGTCTTGTTACCCTGCAACGCTGTGGTTTAGGAGTGGAGGTCTGATCAACAGATGTGTCCTCTTGAAAGATCCCACTAAGGAAGTCCGATTCCTGGTGGATCTGAACCAAATTGGGCTGAGTCCCCCGTGTCCCCTGTTGAGAGATTGCTGGACCCTGAATAGGTGTTAGGGTAGGTGACCCTCCCATGTCTTCCCCTATATCTCTGTCCAGTAATGACACCCCTGGACTCAGCCCTGTGACCTGGGCAGGACCTGTCTGCACCTGAGAGCCCTCATGCTGGTCTTCAATCTCCATAAGAAAACTGTCCTCTGGAATAACACAGCCTTGCGGTTTCTTTCTTCGAGAAGGCGGGGTTTCCTCCTGCGGGAGCTGCAAAAGGGGCTCTGCACTTTGGGCCGTCTGGTCCGTCATGGTAGCCACTGAGTGGCCTGTAGTAGACTTGTCTTGTGGGGCATGTATTTGTGCTGTGGCCCTGTCCTGTGGTGTTGGTGTTGCTTGTTGTTTGGTTTGGGTGTGTTGTGGAACTTGTGTCCGTATTGGTGGTGCTTGTTGTTTGGTTTGGGTGTGTTGTGGAACTTGTGTCCGTGTTGTGTGTTCGTCCTGTGGAACTGCTGGCCCTTGTTGAATGTCCGAATCCCTGCCCGGATCTCCTCTGGACATTATCAATGCCTCCGCATGGTCAACAACATCCTGTGTAATGTGGGGCAAGTTCCTGCGAGCCCACTTTGTGGCCACCTGAAAAGCTGGCTTCCAATCTGGGACCATGACACTGGACAGTTCCTCCAGAATGCTTTCCAGACCCGATGTATAATGATCCTCCAGGATCACCAAGGTATTGTAACCCCAGTTCTTTGCATTACCCCATATGAGATCCACTGTATCTGGTGTAGGGGATGCTGGTTTAATCATTGAGGTTAAAACCTCAACCATCCGGGAAATCATCCTTGGTTCTGATTTCCCTGGTTTTGGTGCCACATTCTGTAAATGATGGACCATTTTGATCACTGAGTGCATCTTCCGCACTAACTGTCCAAACCCCGGGTCGGTTGGTTGCTGTCTCGCCTGTTCGAATCTCCTAACTCCCTGAAAAGGCAATCTAGGGGCAGATCTCGGATTATTTTGGCGCACGACAGATGCAAAAGAGCGGGATTGGGGACCCAAGTAGCGATCCCACCTCGAGGGAGGCACTGGCTGGTTAGGGTAGGGGAACTGAGCCCGTCCCTTAAATGGGGCGGGAGGCGCACGGTCCATCCCTCGGGTGGACTCGAATCCCCGGTCCCATGTGGGCTGGCGGAAACGCTGGCGTTTCTTGCCGTACCGGACTTCCGTCCAACCCCCGTCAAGAGTGCCCATCATGTGGGTCTTATTTTCAGTGAAGCCTTTGTTATATATTTATAATGTATTTATTTATTTATTTATTTATTACGTAGATATGAAATAAGAAATGTATTTATATTTATCAATGAACAAATGAACTAAAACTATTTATTTTTTTATTATTTTTTAAGGAATATTTTTTGTATATTTTTTTGTATTTTTTGTTTTTTAGAAATAAAAATGAAATAAAAATGAAATAAAATAGTTTTTAAAGGTTTAAATGAAAAGCCGTGTGCCTATTGACGGCAACGTTTCGACCCTAGTGGGTCTTCCTCAGGCCTAGGCACACAATGAAAAGAAAAAAAGTTTTGCTGGCGACTGTCTATGAGAGAGATTTTGTCCGTTCGATGGTCTGAGCAAAAGTGAGCTGTCCTGCGCTTGGTCCCTTTTATATCCTCCTGTTTTTGCAATGAATTGTGCTTCTGTTATTTTTACTTGGCAAGTTTGCTTTAACATTTTAACCCTATAATTCCCTTCCCCAATGAGTTGTATTGCTATTTTATCATATATTACTGTATTTATTAATAGTTTATCATAGATTTATAAATATATTAGTATTTTACCATGGATTTATTTATATATTAGTATTTTATCATAGATATTTATTTATTTATTAGATATTTATTAATATTTTATCATATATTTATTAAGTTATTGATATTTTATCATAGATTATTTATTTATTTATTATAAATGATATATTTATGCCATGTTCTTTTTTAATAAATATGTATGTTATAAAATATTACAGGAGGGAGGGTTAGGGTTAGGGAAAGGGGAGGGGTTAGGGTTAAGGTTAAGGAGGGGGGAGGGGTTAGGGTTAGGAAGGGGCGGGGTTAGGGTTAGGATGGGGGCGGGGTTAGGGTTAGGGATGGGGGAAGAGGTTAGGGTTAGGGATGGGGGAAAGGGTTAGGGTTAGGGAACGGGAAGGGGTTAGGGCCAGGAACGGGAAATTAACCCAACCAAGGTTTTTAACCACTAGTACTCAGACCAACTCCACCTCTACAATGAATCACCTGTTTTTAACATTCAATCCAAATGGTGTTTTGGTGTTTAATAAATAGATCCATTTCCTTTCAACTTTCTTCCTCTCAAAATCAGTCCAGGTCAAATTCTTTTGAAGTCCAGCTACTCGAACCGAGTCCAAACCATGAAACATAAAATGTTTAACAAACGGAGTATCCATTTCTTTCCTGTTCCTGACATTGTATCTATGTTGTGTCATGCGGGTGGAGATTGAGTTTTTGGTTTCCCCCACATACTGTATCCCACATTTACAACAAAAAACAACATAAACACAATTAGAAGATCGTGGGCTAAAACTTTGTTGAATTGGAGTTATTGTTTTATCCACTTTATTACGGATGTATTGTAACCTGCAAAACTGGTTTTCCAGCTTCTGAGGTTTCTCCTGTCTCAATGGTCGTAGTTTAGCCCGAACAAGAATATCTTTGAGATTCTTATTCCTCCTGTAAGCGGAAATTACCTTACAGTTTGGGATAACATCATGGTCTCCAATACATTTTTCAAAATTGGTTTTCAATTTCCCATTGAGAATTTGGCTGATTGATGAGAATGAGGTTATTAGCGGAATCAGTTTCCTCTGATCCCTTTCTTTCTGAATCTGAAATGTTTTAAAACAATGTCTCAAAAAAGATCTTGAATATCCTCTATCCCGCAGTGCTCTAAAGAGGACCTTCACCGCTTCCTTAAAATCTGTCTCCTGCGTACAAATCCGTTTGAATCGAATCAATTGTGATTTCACAATACCTCTAAAGGTATGTTTTGGATGTAAACTTGTTTTAAACAATAAAGCATGTGTGTCTGTGATTTTGAAATGAACTTTAATGTCTAATTTATTATTGTAATGAAATGATGATCCTTTGTACACAGTTGTATCCAGAAAATCAATTGACTGTTGATCCATTTCCCATTTGAGCTTAATTGACGGATCATGAGAATTTAAAACCTCCACGAATTCTTCAAATTCCACTTTCGATCCGGTCCAAATTCCCCAAATATCGTCCAAATATCTCAAATAATGGGTTGGTTTCTTCCGGCATTTCGACAAAACTTCCTCCTCCCAGTTGGCCATAAATATATTTGCATATGCAGGGGCAAATCTTTTGCCCATGGCTGTGCCCTTAATTTGAAGGAAATATTCTCCATTAAATACAAAATCATTTTTGGTCAGATTGATCTCCAACAATTGTAACAATTCTTCATCTGGCCTCTTGGGGTCAGGGTATCTTGAGAATATCTTACTCACTGATCTTAAGCCTGCTGGAATGTCAATATTGGTGTAAAGACTATCCACATCCATTGAGAAAAAAAAGGAATTTGGTGGAATCTGTAGACCCTTCACAATCTCTATGAAATGATATGTATCTTTCACATATGCTGGATGCCTAGTAGACAATGGATTCAGATAAAAATCAATATATTCAGCTGTATAATAAGTTTCACTCTGGCAATCAGAAACGATTGGTCTTCCAGGTGGTATCTCAAAAGGCACCGTCCACTTTTCTGGGTCCTTATGGACCTTGGGTAAGATATAGAACCTTCGTTCCCTAGGTTCTGAACCTCCCCTCAAATATTGTTTCTGTTTGGCATTAATAAATTTCTTATCCTTTAATTTGTCTAGAATTTTTTCAACTATGGGGATAGTTTGTGTATAGATTGGTTCCCTCAGTTTTTTATAATAAACAGTATCATTCAACTGTCGTTCCACTTCCAAAACATATTGATCTCTACTTAAGATAACTACCGCACTACCTTTATCGGCTGGCTTAATAACTATTTGTTTACTGTGCATAAGCTCACGAAGTGCTTTTACCTCATCCTGTGACAAATTAAATTTTTCCTTATGAGGTTTGTAATGTTTTTGGAAAAGCTCCAAGTCCTTCTCAATGAAATTTTGGATTTCTGGCGGTAGCTTTTCCAGTGGCGGTGACCACACTGAGGTCCCAGTGAAAGGCAATGCCCTCTGATTACCTGAATCCTTAAAATATGCAGCTAATTTGATTTTTCTGTGATAATTTTGAATATCAACTTCAAGTTGTCCTTTTTGATTTCTATCAGTATCAAGAGTTGGAATAAAGGTCAATCCCCTATTCAAAAGATCCTGTTGTGGTTTAGAAAGACAAAAGTTTTTTGCCAAAACAATTACATTTTGCGCCACAAAGGATCGTCTCGTCCTGTCCCCCTCCTGAACCAGGCTTACTGGGGATCCAAGTTTAAACAAGCGACCCAATGGGCAAGCATGGCTTTCCCTGTTTGTCTAGTCCAATGGACATTATCCTTTTCTGTATGGAAATCAGTGTTCCTAAGAGCAGGAATAAACGGCATATTCTTGTGAATATGACTGTTAAGTACTTGCAGATTATCCTGCTCTTCTCTGGAAAGGGAGGTGGAAAAGTTCAGCATGGGGATCCAAATTTCTGCGTAGGGACATTTTTTCTTTGCAGCCCTAACCGCAGCTTGCATCTGTTTAATGGATGTCTCCCTGGCTTTCTGTCCCCTACAGTTTAACCCAAAGGCTAGGACAACCTTCTCCACTACCACCTGGCTTGACCCTTTAGTCATCAATGCTTGAGCATGGCGGAAGTTGGCCCCCGGGTAACTCTCAATCTGCAGGTCCGGGATAGAATATTCCGGCATCCTGGACAAATTGGAGTCCCCAATGATGAGCCACTTCTTCCCCATACTGAGACCCCAATCGATCATTTTGCGATCAGTATTGATGTGTCTTGTTACCCTGCAACGCTGTGGTTTAGGAGTGGAGGTCTGATCAACAGATGTGTCCTCTTGAAAGATCCCACTAAGGAAGTCCGATTCCTGGTGGATCTGAACCAAATTGGGCTGAGTCCCCCGTGTCCCCTGTTGAGAGATTGCTGGACCCTGAATAGGTGTTAGGGTAGGTGACCCTCCCATGTCTTCCCCTATATCTCTGTCCAGTAATGACACCCCTGGACTCAGCCCTGTGACCTGGGCAGGACCTGTCTGCACCTGAGAGCCCTCATGCTGGTCTTCAATCTCCATAAGAAAACTGTCCTCTGGAATAACACAGCCTTGCGGTTTCTTTCTTCGAGAAGGCGGGGTTTCCTCCTGCGGGAGCTGCAAAAGGGGCTCTGCACTTTGGGCCGTCTGGTCCGTCATGGTAGCCACTGAGTGGCCTGTAGTAGACTTGTCTTGTGGGGCATGTATTTGTGCTGTGGCCCTGTCCTGTGGTGTTGGTGTTGCTTGTTGTTTGGTTTGGGTGTGTTGTGGAACTTGTGTCCGTATTGGTGGTGCTTGTTGTTTGGTTTGGGTGTGTTGTGGAACTTGTGTCCGTGTTGTGTGTTCGTCCTGTGGAACTGCTGGCCCTTGTTGAATGTCCGAATCCCTGCCCGGATCTCCTCTGGACATTATCAATGCCTCCGCATGGTCAACAACATCCTGTGTAATGTGGGGCAAGTTCCTGCGAGCCCACTTTGTGGCCACCTGAAAAGCTGGCTTCCAATCTGGGACCATGACACTGGACAGTTCCTCCAGAATGCTTTCCAGACCCGATGTATAATGATCCTCCAGGATCACCAAGGTATTGTAACCCCAGTTCTTTGCATTACCCCATATGAGATCCACTGTATCTGGTGTAGGGGATGCTGGTTTAATCATTGAGGTTAAAACCTCAACCATCCGGGAAATCATCCTTGGTTCTGATTTCCCTGGTTTTGGTGCCACATTCTGTAAATGATGGACCATTTTGATCACTGAGTGCATCTTCCGCACTAACTGTCCAAACCCCGGGTCGGTTGGTTGCTGTCTCGCCTGTTCGAATCTCCTAACTCCCTGAAAAGGCAATCTAGGGGCAGATCTCGGATTATTTTGGCGCACGACAGATGCAAAAGAGCGGGATTGGGGACCCAAGTAGCGATCCCACCTCGAGGGAGGCACTGGCTGGTTAGGGTAGGGGAACTGAGCCCGTCCCTTAAATGGGGCGGGAGGCGCACGGTCCATCCCTCGGGTGGACTCGAATCCCCGGTCCCATGTGGGCTGGCGGAAACGCTGGCGTTTCTTGCCGTACCGGACTTCCGTCCAACCCCCGTCAAGAGTGCCCATCATGTGGGTCTTATTTTCAGTGAAGCCTTTGTTATATATTTATAATGTATTTATTTATTTATTTATTTATTACGTAGATATGAAATAAGAAATGTATTTATATTTATCAATGAACAAATGAACTAAAACTATTTATTTTTTTATTATTTTTTAAGGAATATTTTTTGTATATTTTTTTGTATTTTTTGTTTTTTAGAAATAAAAATGAAATAAAAATGAAATAAAATAGTTTTTAAAGGTTTAAATGAAAAGCCGTGTGCCTATTGACGGCAACGTTTCGACCCTAGTGGGTCTTCCTCAGGCCTAGGCACACAATGAAAAGAAAAAAAGTTTTGCTGGCGACTGTCTATGAGAGAGATTTTGTCCGTTCGATGGTCTGAGCAAAAGTGAGCTGTCCTGCGCTTGGTCCCTTTTATATCCTCCTGTTTTTGCAATGAATTGTGCTTCTGTTATTTTTACTTGGCAAGTTTGCTTTAACATTTTAACCCTATAATTCCCTTCCCCAATGAGTTGTATTGCTATTTTATCATATATTACTGTATTTATTAATAGTTTATCATAGATTTATAAATATATTAGTATTTTACCATGGATTTATTTATATATTAGTATTTTATCATAGATATTTATTTATTTATTAGATATTTATTAATATTTTATCATATATTTATTAAGTTATTGATATTTTATCATAGATTATTTATTTATTTATTATAAATGATATATTTATGCCATGTTCTTTTTTAATAAATATGTATGTTATAAAATATTACAGGAGGGAGGGTTAGGGTTAGGGAAAGGGGAGGGGTTAGGGTTAAGGTTAAGGAGGGGGGAGGGGTTAGGGTTAGGAAGGGGCGGGGTTAGGGTTAGGATGGGGGCGGGGTTAGGGTTAGGGATGGGGGAAGAGGTTAGGGTTAGGGATGGGGGAAAGGGTTAGGGTTAGGGAACGGGAAGGGGTTAGGGCCAGGAACGGGAAATTAACCCAACCAAGGTTTTTAACCACTAGTACTCAGACCAACTCCACCTCTACAATGAATCACCTGTTTTTAACATTCAATCCAAATGGTGTTTTGGTGTTTAATAAATAGATCCATTTCCTTTCAACTTTCTTCCTCTCAAAATCAGTCCAGGTCAAATTCTTTTGAAGTCCAGCTACTCGAACCGAGTCCAAACCATGAAACATAAAATGTTTAACAAACGGAGTATCCATTTCTTTCCTGTTCCTGACATTGTATCTATGTTGTGTCATGCGGGTGGAGATTGAGTTTTTGGTTTCCCCCACATACTGTATCCCACATTTACAACAAAAAACAACATAAACACAATTAGAAGATCGTGGGCTAAAACTTTGTTGAATTGGAGTTATTGTTTTATCCACTTTATTACGGATGTATTGTAACCTGCAAAACTGGTTTTCCAGCTTCTGAGGTTTCTCCTGTCTCAATGGTCGTAGTTTAGCCCGAACAAGAATATCTTTGAGATTCTTATTCCTCCTGTAAGCGGAAATTACCTTACAGTTTGGGATAACATCATGGTCTCCAATACATTTTTCAAAATTGGTTTTCAATTTCCCATTGAGAATTTGGCTGATTGATGAGAATGAGGTTATTAGCGGAATCAGTTTCCTCTGATCCCTTTCTTTCTGAATCTGAAATGTTTTAAAACAATGTCTCAAAAAAGATCTTGAATATCCTCTATCCCGCAGTGCTCTAAAGAGGACCTTCACCGCTTCCTTAAAATCTGTCTCCTGCGTACAAATCCGTTTGAATCGAATCAATTGTGATTTCACAATACCTCTAAAGGTATGTTTTGGATGTAAACTTGTTTTAAACAATAAAGCATGTGTGTCTGTGATTTTGAAATGAACTTTAATGTCTAATTTATTATTGTAATGAAATGATGATCCTTTGTACACAGTTGTATCCAGAAAATCAATTGACTGTTGATCCATTTCCCATTTGAGCTTAATTGACGGATCATGAGAATTTAAAACCTCCACGAATTCTTCAAATTCCACTTTCGATCCGGTCCAAATTCCCCAAATATCGTCCAAATATCTCAAATAATGGGTTGGTTTCTTCCGGCATTTCGACAAAACTTCCTCCTCCCAGTTGGCCATAAATATATTTGCATATGCAGGGGCAAATCTTTTGCCCATGGCTGTGCCCTTAATTTGAAGGAAATATTCTCCATTAAATACAAAATCATTTTTGGTCAGATTGATCTCCAACAATTGTAACAATTCTTCATCTGGCCTCTTGGGGTCAGGGTATCTTGAGAATATCTTACTCACTGATCTTAAGCCTGCTGGAATGTCAATATTGGTGTAAAGACTATCCACATCCATTGAGAAAAAAAAGGAATTTGGTGGAATCTGTAGACCCTTCACAATCTCTATGAAATGATATGTATCTTTCACATATGCTGGATGCCTAGTAGACAATGGATTCAGATAAAAATCAATATATTCAGCTGTATAATAAGTTTCACTCTGGCAATCAGAAACGATTGGTCTTCCAGGTGGTATCTCAAAAGGCACCGTCCACTTTTCTGGGTCCTTATGGACCTTGGGTAAGATATAGAACCTTCGTTCCCTAGGTTCTGAACCTCCCCTCAAATATTGTTTCTGTTTGGCATTAATAAATTTCTTATCCTTTAATTTGTCTAGAATTTTTTCAACTATGGGGATAGTTTGTGTATAGATTGGTTCCCTCAGTTTTTTATAATAAACAGTATCATTCAACTGTCGTTCCACTTCCAAAACATATTGATCTCTACTTAAGATAACTACCGCACTACCTTTATCGGCTGGCTTAATAACTATTTGTTTACTGTGCATAAGCTCACGAAGTGCTTTTACCTCATCCTGTGACAAATTAAATTTTTCCTTATGAGGTTTGTAATGTTTTTGGAAAAGCTCCAAGTCCTTCTCAATGAAATTTTGGATTTCTGGCGGTAGCTTTTCCAGTGGCGGTGACCACACTGAGGTCCCAGTGAAAGGCAATGCCCTCTGATTACCTGAATCCTTAAAATATGCAGCTAATTTGATTTTTCTGTGATAATTTTGAATATCAACTTCAAGTTGTCCTTTTTGATTTCTATCAGTATCAAGAGTTGGAATAAAGGTCAATCCCCTATTCAAAAGATCCTGTTGTGGTTTAGAAAGACAAAAGTTTTTTGCCAAAACAATTACATTTTGCGCCACAAAGGATCGTCTCGTCCTGTCCCCCTCCTGAACCAGGCTTACTGGGGATCCAAGTTTAAACAAGCGACCCAATGGGCAAGCATGGCTTTCCCTGTTTGTCTAGTCCAATGGACATTATCCTTTTCTGTATGGAAATCAGTGTTCCTAAGAGCAGGAATAAACGGCATATTCTTGTGAATATGACTGTTAAGTACTTGCAGATTATCCTGCTCTTCTCTGGAAAGGGAGGTGGAAAAGTTCAGCATGGGGATCCAAATTTCTGCGTAGGGACATTTTTTCTTTGCAGCCCTAACCGCAGCTTGCATCTGTTTAATGGATGTCTCCCTGGCTTTCTGTCCCCTACAGTTTAACCCAAAGGCTAGGACAACCTTCTCCACTACCACCTGGCTTGACCCTTTAGTCATCAATGCTTGAGCATGGCGGAAGTTGGCCCCCGGGTAACTCTCAATCTGCAGGTCCGGGATAGAATATTCCGGCATCCTGGACAAATTGGAGTCCCCAATGATGAGCCACTTCTTCCCCATACTGAGACCCCAATCGATCATTTTGCGATCAGTATTGATGTGTCTTGTTACCCTGCAACGCTGTGGTTTAGGAGTGGAGGTCTGATCAACAGATGTGTCCTCTTGAAAGATCCCACTAAGGAAGTCCGATTCCTGGTGGATCTGAACCAAATTGGGCTGAGTCCCCCGTGTCCCCTGTTGAGAGATTGCTGGACCCTGAATAGGTGTTAGGGTAGGTGACCCTCCCATGTCTTCCCCTATATCTCTGTCCAGTAATGACACCCCTGGACTCAGCCCTGTGACCTGGGCAGGACCTGTCTGCACCTGAGAGCCCTCATGCTGGTCTTCAATCTCCATAAGAAAACTGTCCTCTGGAATAACACAGCCTTGCGGTTTCTTTCTTCGAGAAGGCGGGGTTTCCTCCTGCGGGAGCTGCAAAAGGGGCTCTGCACTTTGGGCCGTCTGGTCCGTCATGGTAGCCACTGAGTGGCCTGTAGTAGACTTGTCTTGTGGGGCATGTATTTGTGCTGTGGCCCTGTCCTGTGGTGTTGGTGTTGCTTGTTGTTTGGTTTGGGTGTGTTGTGGAACTTGTGTCCGTATTGGTGGTGCTTGTTGTTTGGTTTGGGTGTGTTGTGGAACTTGTGTCCGTGTTGTGTGTTCGTCCTGTGGAACTGCTGGCCCTTGTTGAATGTCCGAATCCCTGCCCGGATCTCCTCTGGACATTATCAATGCCTCCGCATGGTCAACAACATCCTGTGTAATGTGGGGCAAGTTCCTGCGAGCCCACTTTGTGGCCACCTGAAAAGCTGGCTTCCAATCTGGGACCATGACACTGGACAGTTCCTCCAGAATGCTTTCCAGACCCGATGTATAATGATCCTCCAGGATCACCAAGGTATTGTAACCCCAGTTCTTTGCATTACCCCATATGAGATCCACTGTATCTGGTGTAGGGGATGCTGGTTTAATCATTGAGGTTAAAACCTCAACCATCCGGGAAATCATCCTTGGTTCTGATTTCCCTGGTTTTGGTGCCACATTCTGTAAATGATGGACCATTTTGATCACTGAGTGCATCTTCCGCACTAACTGTCCAAACCCCGGGTCGGTTGGTTGCTGTCTCGCCTGTTCGAATCTCCTAACTCCCTGAAAAGGCAATCTAGGGGCAGATCTCGGATTATTTTGGCGCACGACAGATGCAAAAGAGCGGGATTGGGGACCCAAGTAGCGATCCCACCTCGAGGGAGGCACTGGCTGGTTAGGGTAGGGGAACTGAGCCCGTCCCTTAAATGGGGCGGGAGGCGCACGGTCCATCCCTCGGGTGGACTCGAATCCCCGGTCCCATGTGGGCTGGCGGAAACGCTGGCGTTTCTTGCCGTACCGGACTTCCGTCCAACCCCCGTCAAGAGTGCCCATCATGTGGGTCTTATTTTCAGTGAAGCCTTTGTTATATATTTATAATGTATTTATTTATTTATTTATTTATTACGTAGATATGAAATAAGAAATGTATTTATATTTATCAATGAACAAATGAACTAAAACTATTTATTTTTTTATTATTTTTTAAGGAATATTTTTTGTATATTTTTTTGTATTTTTTGTTTTTTAGAAATAAAAATGAAATAAAAATGAAATAAAATAGTTTTTAAAGGTTTAAATGAAAAGCCGTGTGCCTATTGACGGCAACGTTTCGACCCTAGTGGGTCTTCCTCAGGCCTAGGCACACAATGAAAAGAAAAAAAGTTTTGCTGGCGACTGTCTATGAGAGAGATTTTGTCCGTTCGATGGTCTGAGCAAAAGTGAGCTGTCCTGCGCTTGGTCCCTTTTATATCCTCCTGTTTTTGCAATGAATTGTGCTTCTGTTATTTTTACTTGGCAAGTTTGCTTTAACATTTTAACCCTATAATTCCCTTCCCCAATGAGTTGTATTGCTATTTTATCATATATTACTGTATTTATTAATAGTTTATCATAGATTTATAAATATATTAGTATTTTACCATGGATTTATTTATATATTAGTATTTTATCATAGATATTTATTTATTTATTAGATATTTATTAATATTTTATCATATATTTATTAAGTTATTGATATTTTATCATAGATTATTTATTTATTTATTATAAATGATATATTTATGCCATGTTCTTTTTTAATAAATATGTATGTTATAAAATATTACAGGAGGGAGGGTTAGGGTTAGGGAAAGGGGAGGGGTTAGGGTTAAGGTTAAGGAGGGGGGAGGGGTTAGGGTTAGGAAGGGGCGGGGTTAGGGTTAGGATGGGGGCGGGGTTAGGGTTAGGGATGGGGGAAGAGGTTAGGGTTAGGGATGGGGGAAAGGGTTAGGGTTAGGGAACGGGAAGGGGTTAGGGCCAGGAACGGGAAATTAACCCAACCAAGGTTTTTAACCACTAGTACTCAGACCAACTCCACCTCTACAATGAATCACCTGTTTTTAACATTCAATCCAAATGGTGTTTTGGTGTTTAATAAATAGATCCATTTCCTTTCAACTTTCTTCCTCTCAAAATCAGTCCAGGTCAAATTCTTTTGAAGTCCAGCTACTCGAACCGAGTCCAAACCATGAAACATAAAATGTTTAACAAACGGAGTATCCATTTCTTTCCTGTTCCTGACATTGTATCTATGTTGTGTCATGCGGGTGGAGATTGAGTTTTTGGTTTCCCCCACATACTGTATCCCACATTTACAACAAAAAACAACATAAACACAATTAGAAGATCGTGGGCTAAAACTTTGTTGAATTGGAGTTATTGTTTTATCCACTTTATTACGGATGTATTGTAACCTGCAAAACTGGTTTTCCAGCTTCTGAGGTTTCTCCTGTCTCAATGGTCGTAGTTTAGCCCGAACAAGAATATCTTTGAGATTCTTATTCCTCCTGTAAGCGGAAATTACCTTACAGTTTGGGATAACATCATGGTCTCCAATACATTTTTCAAAATTGGTTTTCAATTTCCCATTGAGAATTTGGCTGATTGATGAGAATGAGGTTATTAGCGGAATCAGTTTCCTCTGATCCCTTTCTTTCTGAATCTGAAATGTTTTAAAACAATGTCTCAAAAAAGATCTTGAATATCCTCTATCCCGCAGTGCTCTAAAGAGGACCTTCACCGCTTCCTTAAAATCTGTCTCCTGCGTACAAATCCGTTTGAATCGAATCAATTGTGATTTCACAATACCTCTAAAGGTATGTTTTGGATGTAAACTTGTTTTAAACAATAAAGCATGTGTGTCTGTGATTTTGAAATGAACTTTAATGTCTAATTTATTATTGTAATGAAATGATGATCCTTTGTACACAGTTGTATCCAGAAAATCAATTGACTGTTGATCCATTTCCCATTTGAGCTTAATTGACGGATCATGAGAAGGGTTAGGGTTAGGGTTAGGGTTAGGGTTAGGGTTAGGGTAGGGTTAGGGTTAGGGTTAGGGTTAGGGTTAGGGTTAGGGTTAGGGGGTTAGGGTTAGGGTTAGGGTTAGGGTTAGGGTTAGGGTTAGGGTTTAGGGTTAGGGTTAGGGTTAGGGTTAGGGTTAGGGTTAGGTTAGGGTTAGGGTTAGGGTTAGGGTTAGGGTTTAGGGTTAGGTTCTGTGTTGGATTCATGTTTGTTTTTCCTCTGTGGGATTCGGGTGCACTGGCCTGGGGGTGTGCCGAAGGTCGACCCCCCCCACCTGGATGCTGAAATGAAGGTAAGTGGAATAATTTTTAGACTTTTATAATTGGAATATGACCCGTAATTTGCATTAGTATATGTTTAATATTGTAAGAGTGTACATGAAAACGGAGTCAGATATGGTGATTGAAGTTTTATTGTAGAAGGATGTACAGATTATCAACCAATGTTGTTTTTTTGCAGACCCCCCTGGGCTTCGTGAGGGAAAAAGAAAAGGTGAGGTTATTGTTTATATTGGTTTCTTTTGGAGTTCAAAAGTCAATTTTGTAACCAGTACCTCTCTGCTCTCCTCCTTGTGGTCTCCAGGGGGAGCTGCCGGCCTCCGTCCCTCCGACTGTGTTTTATATTTTTGTTTGTGAGGGGTTCAGTGGAGGTTCCAGAGTACGTCACTTTGACTTTCTGTGGGAGCCCACTCATCATTACCTTACTCACAGTGTGTAATTGGTTGATCTTCTGTTTGTGAAGGTATTCAGGTGAGGTGGGCTCATGAGGACTCCCTGGGGACTGAATTGGGGAAACCGGGGTATCAAACACTGATGTTCGTCGTTGCTGATGGTGAAAATGGGCCTGTTTCGGTGTTTGGTTGTTTCCTGTAGGCCGACAGCTCCCGGTGGGTGTGGTTACGTTCTGTGGGGGGGACCTGCAGGTACAAGGGAGGTGAGAGATGGGATGGAAGGGTTGAATAAATGAACTTTCCTGTAGGGAGGAGCCAGAAAACGAGCTGGGGGGAGACGATGTTGGTCGAGGGTGTCGTTTCTCCGCCTCTGCCCGAGCTGTCTGGGGGGGTGAGATGCTTCTTTGCATGGGTGGGTTTGATGTTTGAGTGGCTCTGTGGGCCCGTTTAGGCTTCACTGAGGACTCCGGGCTAGGAGTAATGTTAGAGGTTATTGGTGTTTGTAATGATATTGTTGGTCCCGGATACTGGGGGTTACCTGCATCACCCCCTGCTTCGGGCAGGGCGGGCGGTTGTCCCCCCTCGCTCGAGTCCGACTCCTCCCAATACTGCTCCTCTGGGGGATTGTCCAATTCTCCATGCTCTGTGGATTGGGGGAGATGGGGACCAGGGGGGAGAGAAAAGTGCTGGGGAGAGACATGGAGAGGGGGGGAGGGGGGAGGGGAGGGAGAGGGAGGGGGTGAAGGAGGGGGTGAAAGTGAATCCTGTTCTGAGTCAAAAAATATATGTTCATGTGCGGTGGTGAAGGCCTGAGGGTGTAGCCTAGCCCCGTAGCGTCGGTTAGCCCAACCTTTTGCTACCTCCAGGGCTAGGCTTTCCCCCCAGACCTCAGTGTAAATGGGAATGACGTTTTCATAATGGTCCAGTAATAAATGTAGGTTCGTGTTCATCCATTTCAGTGTGTTTTCATGAATAAGGTCTCTGATTTTTGAGTTTGGTGATGAAGGTTTAATGAACTGACTGACTTTAGTGACCTGTCTCATCATGCCTGTGGGAAAATGACCTGTAGCTATTGCATCTTTGATGATGTGGGAATGGTGAACTGCCTGAATAAGCTTGAAATATTCCTTAGCTGTTGTGTGTGTGTACTCATCAAGTGGCTGTCTGGGTGGTGAGAGTGAGTGACTGTAAAGGTGCCGGTCTCTGTGTTTCTGTCTGATGGGTGCATGTATATGCCTTGTAGTGTGGTGTTGGGTGCTAATGTCTGTTGTGTGGTGTATTCTGGACCCTTCATCCCTCCTCTGCCCCTGACTGCGCTGGTGCCCTGTCCCTGTCACCATGAAACCATTGTGTGCACCCACCTGAGTATCCTGCGTCGACTGGTCTTGAATGTGGAGCCGATGTTGAGGCCTGTAGTCTCTGGCTGTCCTCTTTCCGTGCTGGATGGCGGCCATTTTGGTCCTGTTGAGGAGACTTAGAGATTCCAGGCAGGTGAATAAAGTTCACTTTTTTGTGGACGATTCAGGATGTTTAGGTCTCCCCCGGCTGGGGGGAAGGTTAGGAGTCCTCAGGGGGTGCCGCTCTGGTTATGCTAAAACTTAACTTTTAATAGTCTTAGATTAAAACCAATGGTGAGGGATAAAAACAGTGCCCGTATTTTTTCATTTTTTAACAATATAATTTAAAAGGAAAAGACAGGGTGTCTCGCTCCAGCGCAGACAGGAGTCCCTGACGTTTCGCAGCAGGTGCTGCTTCCTCAGAGGGGAGTCGAGGAGAGATGAAGTCTGGAGGAGAGAGGCTCACTTAAAATGGTGGATTTTCCCTCCAGTTCAGGCCTCTCTCCCCCAGATTGGTCCAGAAAAGTGGGTGTGGTCCTGTAAAAGAAATGTGCCTATCCTAAGTGAGGGGTAACAAGTGGGGGCAGGTGAGGGAGGGGAATAGTGTCCTTCTGAGGGCTCATTGGTGGAGCTGTGACTGAGGAGTAGGGAGGTTGTACTGGTTGCAGGGTGCTGCTTTGTCCAGCAGATGGTGGCAAAGCTGATGGCCATGATGTTCTTGTGGTGGTTTGAGGAGAGCAGAGAGGAGCCAGGCTGTGGCTGACTGTAGTTCAGGTTAGGGCCCAGGGGGGATTTTACACTCAGATTGGGGCCAAAAAAGAGGGGGGGGGGGAGGTTAGGGTTAGGGATCAGGAAGGGGAAAGGTTAAGGTTAGTATTTAGGAGAGGGAGAGGTTAAGGTTAGGGGTCAAACATTAAATGAATATCAATGAATAGTGATGCTAAAAAAGAAAAGTGATAATGCTAATCCTGAACATAATGATAATGGGGAAAGAAAATAATACTCTACTGATGATAATAATCCTGATCGTGTGAACACTTTAACATGATGATTGATCTTTTTCCGGTGTGTTACAGGTGGGGGGGTCCGAGATCAGCACACACCCGGCTCTGGCTAGGTTAGGTTCTGTGTTGGATTCATGTTTGTTTTTCCTCTGTGGGATTCGGGTGCACTGGCCTGGGGGTGTGCCGAAGGTCGACCCCCCCCACCTGGATGCTGAAATGAAGGTAAGTGGAATAATTTTTAGACTTTTATAATTGGAATATGACCCGTAATTTGCATTAGTATATGTTTAATATTGTAAGAGTGTACATGAAAACGGAGTCAGATATGGTGATTGAAGTTTTATTGTAGAAGGATGTACAGATTATCAACCAATGTTGTTTTTTTGCAGACCCCCCTGGGCTTCGTGAGGGAAAAAGAAAAGGTGAGGTTATTGTTTATATTGGTTTCTTTTGGAGTTCAAAAGTCAATTTTGTAACCAGTACCTCTCTGCTCTCCTCCTTGTGGTCTCCAGGGGGAGCTGCCGGCCTCCGTCCCTCCGACTGTGTTTTATATTTTTGTTTGTGAGGGGTTCAGTGGAGGTTCCAGAGTACGTCACTTTGA